>NC_064646.1:554138668-554440668 GCF_023864345.2 Schistocerca serialis cubense
GATGCAATTTCTGTGTTTCATCGTCATTAAGAAGGTCAGAGGGATACAGTAAACGTGAAGTGAAGCATCGGAATCTATAACTAGTGTCACAGGAATGGTTCAAAACTTAGACAATAAGTAGAGTCAGTATTCTTGTACTTAAGTTGACATTGTGTCTTTTGTATTTAATTCCAATGCAATTTCAGTGTTTCATCAACAATAAAAAGGTCAGAGGGATACAGCAAACCTGAAGTAAAGCATCGGAATCTATAACTAGTGTCACAGGAATGGTTCAAAACTTAGACAGTAAGAAGAGTCAGTTTTCTTGTACTTAAGTCGGCATTGTGACTTTTGTATTTAATTCCAAAGCAATTTCTGTGTATCATCGCTAATAAGAAGGTCAGAGGGATACAGTAAACCTCAAGTGAAGCATCGGAATCTATAACTAGTGTCACAGGAATGGTTCAAATCATAGACAGTTAGAGGAGTCTGTTTTCTTGCACTTAAGTCGGCATTGTGCCTTTCGTATTTATTTCCGGTGCAATTTCTGTGTTTCATCGTCAATAAGAAGGTCAGAGGGATACAGTAAACCTGAAGTGAAGCATCGGAATCTATAAGTAGTGTCACAGGAATGGTTCAAAACATAGACAGTAAGAAGAGTCAGTTTTCTTGTACTTAAGTTGGCATTGTGCCCTTTGTATTTAATTCCGATTTAATTTCTGTGTTTCATCGTCAACAAGAAGGTCAGAGGGATACAGTAAACCTGAAGTGAAGCATCAGAATCTGTAACTAATGTCACAGGAATGGTTCAAAACATAGACAGTAAGAAGAGTCAGTTTTCCTGTACTTAAATCGGCATTGTACCTTTTGTATTTAATTCCCATGCAATTTCAGTGTTTCATCGTCAATAAGAGGGTCAGAGGGATACAGTAAACATGAAGTGAAGCATCGGAATCTATAACTAGTGTCCCTGGAATGGTTCAAAACATAGACAGTAAAAAAAGTCAGTTTTCTTGTACTTAAGTATTCGTTGTGCCTTTTGTATTTAATTCCGATGCAAGTTCTGTGTTTCATCGTCAATAAGAACGTCAGAGGGATACAGTAAACCTGAAGTGAAGCATTGGAATCTATAACTAGTGTCACAGGATTGGTTCAAAACATACAGTAAGAAGAGTCAGTTTTCTTGTACTTAAGTCGGCATTGTGCCTTTTGTATTTAATTCCGATGCAATTTCTGTTTTTCATCGTCAATAAGAAGGTCAGAGGGATACAGTAAACCTGAAGTGAAGCAGTGGAATCTATAAGTAGTGTCACAGGAATGGTTCAAAAGATAGACAGTAAGAAGAGTCAGTTTTCTTGTACTTAAGTCGGCATTGTGCCTTTTGTATTTAACTTCGATGCAATTTCTATGTTTCATCGTCAATAAGAAGGTCAGAGGGATACAGTAAACCCGAAGTGAAGCATAGGAACCTATAACTAGTGTCACAGGAATGGTTCAAAACATAGACAGTAAAAAGAGTCAGTTTTCTTGTACTTAAGTCGGCATTGTGCTTTTGTATTTAATTCCGATGCAATTTCTGCGTTTCATAGTCAATAAGAAGTCAGTGGGATACAGTAAACCTGAAGTGAAACATCGGAATCTATAAGTAGTGTCACAGGAATGGTTCAAAACATATACAGTAAGAAGAGTCAGTTTACTTGTACTTAAGTCGGCATTGTGCCTTTTGTATATAATTCCGATGCAAGTTCTGTGTTTCATCGTCAATAAGAAGGTCAGAGGGATACAGTAAACCTGAAGTGAAGCATCGGAATCTATAACTAGTGTCACAGGAATGGTTTAAACATAGACATTAAGAGGAGTCAGTTTTCTTGTACTTAAGTCGGCATTGTGCCTTTTGTATTTGATTCCGATGCAATTTCAGTGTTTCATCGTCAATAAGAAGGTCAGAGGGATATAGTGAACCTGAAGTGAAGCATCGGAATCTATAACTAGTGTCACAGGAATGGTTCAAAACATAGAGAGTAAGAAGAGTCAGTTTTCTTGTACTGAAGTAGGCATTTTGCCTTTTGTATTTAATTCCGATGCAATTTCTGTGTTTCATCGTCAATAAGAACGTCAGAGGGATACAGTAAAGCTGACGTGAAGTTTCGGAATCTATAACTAGTGTCACAGGAAATGTTCAAATCTTAGACAGTAAGAGGAATCAGTTTTCTTGTACTTAAGTCGGCATTGTGCCTTTTGTATTTAATTCCGATGCAATTTCTGTGTTTCATCGTCAATAAGAAGGTCAGAGGGTAACAGTAAACCTGAAGTGAAGCATCGGAATCTATAACTAGTGTCTCATCAATGGTTCAAACATAGACAGAAAGAAGAGTCAGTTTTCTTGTACATAAGCCGGCATTGTGACTTTTGTATTTAATTCGGATGCAATTTCTGTGTTTCATCGTCAATAAGAAGGTCAGAGGGATACAGCAAACCTGAAGTGAAGCATCGGAATCAATAACTAGTGTCACAGGAATGGTTCAAAACTTAGACAGTAAGAAGAGTCAGTTTTCTTGTACTTAAGTCGGCATTGTGCCTTTTGTATTTAATTCCAATGCAATTTCTGTGTATCATCGTCAATAAGAAGGTCAGAGGGATACAGTAAACCTGAAGTGAAGCATCGGAATCTATAACTAGTGTCACAGGAATGGTTCAAATCATAGACAGTAAGAGGAGTCTGTTTTCTTGCACTTAAGTCGGCATTGTGCCTTTCGTATTTATTGCCGGTGCAATTTCTGTGTTTCATCGTCAATAAGAAGGTCAGAGGGATTCAGTAAACCTGAAGTGAAGCATCGGAATGTATAACTAGTGTCACAGGAATGGTTCAAAACATAGACAGTAAAAAGAGTCAGTTTTCTTGTACTTAAGTATTCGTTGTGCCTTTTGTATTTAATTCCGATGCAAGTTCTGTGTTTCATCGTCAATAAGAAGGTCAGAGGGATACAGTAAACCTGAAGTGAAGCATCGGAATCTATAACTAGTGTCACAGGAATGGTTCAAATCATAGACGGTAAGTAGAGTCAGTTTTCTTGTACTTAAGTCGGCATTGTGCCTTTTGTATTTAATTCCGATGCAAGTTCTGTGTTTCATCGTCAATAAGAAGGTCAGGGGGATACAGTAAACCTGAAGTGAAGCATCGGAATCTACAACTAGTGTCACGGGAATGGTTTAAACATAGACATTAAGAGGAGTCAGTTTTCTTGTAATTAAGTCGGCATTGTGCCTTTTGTATTTGATTCCGATGCAATTTCAGTGTTTCATCGTCAACAAGAAGGTCAGAGGGATATAGTGAACCTGAAGTGAAGCATCGGAATCTATAACTAGTGTCACAGGAATGGTTCAAAACACAGAGAGTAAGAAGAGTCAGTTTTCTTGTACTTAAGTCGGCATTGTGCCTTTTGTAGTTAATTCCGATGCAATTTCTGTGTTTCAATGTCAATAAGAAGGTCAGAGGGTTACAGTAAACCTGAACTGAAGCATCGGAATCTATAACTAGTGTCACAGGAATGGTTCAAAGCATAGACAGTAAGAAGAGCCGGTATTCTTGTACTTAAGTCGGCATCGTGCCTTTTGTATTTAAATCCGATGCAATTTCAGTGTATCATCGTCAATAAGAACGTCAGAGGGATACAGTAAACCTGAAGTGAAGCATCGGAATCAATAACTAGTGTCACAGGAATGGTTCAAAACATAGACAGTAGGAAGAGTCAGTTTTCTTGTACTTAAGTCGGCATTGTGCCTTTTGTATTTAATTCCGATGCAATATCCGTGTTTCATCTTCAATAAGAAGGTCAGAGGGATAGACTAAACCTGTAGTGAAGCATCGGAATCTATAACTAGTGTCACAGGAATGGTTCAAAACATAGACAGTAAAAAGAAACAGTTTTCTTGTACTTAAGTCGGCATTGTTCCTTTTCTATTCAATTCTGATGCAATATCTATGTTTCATCGTCAATAAGAAGGTCGGAGGGATGCAGGAAACCTGAAGTGAAGCATCGGAATCTATAACTAGTGTCACATGAATGGTTCAAAAAATAGACAGTAAGAAGTGTCAGTTTTCTTGTACTTAAGTCGGCATTGTGCCTTTTGTATTTAATTCCGATGCAATTTCTGTGTTTCATCGTCATTAAGAAGGTCAGAGGGATACAGTAAACGTGAAGTGAAGCATCGGAATCTATAACTAGTGTCACAGGAATTGTTCAAAACTTAGACAGTAAGTAGAGTCAGTATTCTTGTACTTAAGTTGACATTGTGCCTTTTGTATTTAATTCCAATGCAATTTCAGTGTTTCATCAACAATAAAAAGGTCAGAGGGATACAGCAAACCTGAAGTGAAGCATCGGAATCTATAACTAGTGTCACAGGAATGGTTCAAAACTTAGACAGTAAGAAGAGTCAGTTTTCTTGTACTTAAGTCGGCATTGTGCCTTTTGTATTTAATTCCAATGCAATTTCTATGTATCATCGTCAATAAGAAGGTCAGAGGGATACAGTAAACCTGAAGTGAAGCATCGGAATCTATAACTACTGTCACAGGAATGGTTCAAAACATAGACAGTAAAAAGAGTCAGTTTTCTTATACTTAAGTATTCGTAGTGCCTTTTGTATTTAATTCCGATGCAAGTTCTGTGTTTCATCGTCAATAAGAAGGTCAGAGGGGTACAGTAAACCTGAAGTGAAGCATCGGAATCTATAACTAGTGTCACAGGAATGGTTTAAACATAGACAGTAAGAGGAGTCAGTTTTCTTGTACTTAAGTCGGCATTGTGCCTTTTGTATTTGATTCCGATGCAATTTCAGTGTTTCATCGTCAATAAGAAGGTCAGAGGGATACATTAAACCTGAAGTGAAGCATCGGAATCTATAACTAGTGTCACAGGAATGGTTCAAAACATAGAGAGTAAGAAGAGTCAGTTTTCTTGTACTTAAGTCGGCATTGTGCCTTTTGTAGTTAATTCCGATGCAATTTCTGTGTTTGAATGTCAATAAGACGGTCAGAGGGATACAGTAAACCTGAAGTGAAGCATCGGAATCTATAACTAGTGTCACAGGAATGGTTCAAAGCATAGACAGTAAGAAGAGTCAGTATTCTTGTACTTAAGTCGGCATCGTGCCTTTTGTATTTAAATCCGATGCAATTTCTGTGTATCATCGTCAATAAGAAGGTCAGAGGGATACAGTAAACCTGAAGTGAAGCATCGGAATCTATAACTAGTGTCACAGGAATGGTTCAAAACATAGACAGTAAGAAGAGTCAGTTTTCTTGTACTTAAGTCGGCATTGTGCCTTTTGTATTTAACTCCGATGCAATTTCTGTGTTTCATCGTCAATAAGAAGGTCAGAGGGATACAGTAAACCCGAAGTGAAGCATCGGAATCTATAACTAGTGTCACAGGAATGGTTCAAAACATAGACAGTATAAAGAGTCAGTTTTCTTGTACTTAAGTCGGCATTGTTCCTTTTCTATTCAATTCTGATGCAATATCTATGTTTCATCGTCAATAAGAAGGTCGGAGGGATGCAGGAAACCTGAAGTGAAGCATCGGAATCTATAACTAGTGTCACATGAATGGTTCAAAAAATAGACAGTAAGAAGTGTCAGTTTTCTTGTACTTAAGTCGGCATTGTGCCTTTTGTATTTAATTCCGATGCAATTTCTGTGTTTCATCGTCATTAAGAAGGTCAGAGGGATACAGTAAACGTGAAGTGAAGCATCGGAATCTATAACTAGTGTCACAGGAATTGTTCAAAACTTAGACAGTAAGTAGAGTCAGTATTCTTGTACTTAAGTTGACATTGTGCATTTTGTATTTAATTCCAATGCAATTTCAGTGTTTCATCAACAATAAAAAGGTCAGAGGGATACAGCAAACCTGAAGTGAAGCATCGGAATCTATAACTAGTGTCACAGGAATGGTTCAAAACTTAGACCGTAAGAAGAGTCAGTTTTCTTGTACTTAAGTCGGCATTGTGCCTTTTGTATTTAATTCCAATGCAATTTCTATGTATCATCGTCAATAAGAAGGTCAGAGGGATACAGTAAACCTGAAGTGAAGCATCGGAATCTATAACTACTGTCACAGGAATGGTTCAAAACATAGACAGTAAAAAGAGTCAGTTTTCTTATACTTAAGTATTCGTAGTGCCTTTTGTATTTAATACCGATGCAAGTTCTGTGTTTCATCGTCAATAAGAAGGTCAGAGGGGTACAGTAAACCTGAAGTGAAGCATCGGAATCTATAACTAGTGTCACAGGAATGGTTTAAACATAGACAGTAAGAGGAGTCAGTTTTCTTGTACTTAAGTCGGCATTGTGCCTTTTGTATTTGATTCCGATGCAATTTCAGTGATTCATCGTCAATAAGAAGGTCAGAGGGATACATTAAACCTGAAGTGAAGCATCGGAATCTATAACTAGTGTCACAGGAATGGTTCAAAACATAGAGAGTAAGAAGAGTCAGTTTTCTTGTACTTAAGTCGGCATTGTGCCTTTTGTAGTTAATTCCGATGCAATTTCTGTGTTTGAATGTCAATAAGACGGTCAGAGGGATACAGTAAACCTGAAGTGAAGCATCGGAATCTATAACTAGTGTCACAGGAATGGTTCAAAGCATAGACAGTAAGAAGAGTCAGTATTCTTGTACTTAAGTCGGCATCGTGCCTTTTGTATTTAATTCCGATGCAATTTCTGTGTATCATCGTCAATAAGAAGGTCAGAGGGATACAGTAAACCTGAAGTGAAGCATCGGAATCTATAACTAGTGTCACAGGAATGGTTCAAAACATAGACAGTAAGAAGAGTCAGTTTTCTTGTACTTAAGTCGGCATTGTGCCTTTTGTATTTAACTCCGATGCAATTTCTGTGTTTCATCGTCAATAAGAAGGTCAGAGGGATACAGTAAACCCGAAGTGAAGCATCGGAATCTATAACTAGTGTCACAGGAATGGTTCAAAACATAGACAGTATAAAGAGTCAGTTTTCTTGTACTTAAGTCGGCATTGTTCCTTTTCTATTCAATTCTGATGCAATATCTATGTTTCATCGTCAATAAGAAGGTCGGAGGGATGCAGGAAACCTGAAGTGAAGCATCGGAATCTATAACTAGTGTCACATGAATGGTTCAAAAAATAGACAGTAAGAAGTGTCAGTTTTCTTGTACTTAAGTCGGCATTGTGCCTTTTGTATTTAATTCCGATGCAATTTCTGTGTTTCATCGTCATTAAGAAGGTCAGAGGGATACAGTAAACGTGAAGTGAAGCATCGGAATCTATAACTAGTGTCACAGGAATGGTTCAAAACTTAGACAGTAAGTAGAGTCAGTATTCTTGTACTTAAGTTGACATTGTGCCTTTTGTATTTAATTCCAATGCAATTTCAGTGTTTCATCAACAATAAAAAGGTCAGAGGGATACAGCAAACCTGAAGTGAAGCATCGGAATCTATAACTAGTGTCACAGGAATGGTTCAAAACTTAGACAGTAAGAAGAGTCAGTTTTCTTGTACTTAAGTCGGCATTGTGCCTTTTGTATTTAATTCCAATGCAATTTCTATGTATCATCGTCAATAAGAAGGTCAGAGGGATACAGTAAACCTGAAGTGAAGCATCGGAATCTATAACTACTGTCACAGGAATGGTTCAAAACATAGACAGTAAAAAGAGTCAGTTTTCTTATACTTAAGTATTCGTAGTGCCTTTTGTATTTAATTCCGATGCAAGTTCTGTGTTTCATCGTCAATAAGAAGGTCAGAGGGGTACAGTAAACCTGAAGTGAAGCATCGGAATCTATAACTAGTGTCACAGGAATGGTTTAAACATAGACAGTAAGAGGAGTCAGTTTTCTTGTACTTAAGTCGGCATTGTGCCTTTTGTATTTGATTCCGATGCAATTTCAGTGTTTCATCGTCAATAAGAAGGTCAGAGGGATACATTAAACCTGAAGTGAAGCATCGGAATCTATAACTAGTGTCACAGGAATGGTTCAAAACATAGAGAGTAAGAAGAGTCAGTTTTCTTGTACTTAAGTCGGCATTGTGCCTTTTGTAGTTAATTCCGATGCAATTTCTGTGTTTGAATGTCAATAAGACGGTCAGAGGGATACAGTAAACCTGAAGTGAAGCATCGGAATCTATAACTAGTGTCACAGGAATGGTTCAAAGCATAGACAGTAAGAAGAGTCAGTATTCTTGTACTTAAGTCGGCATCGTGCCTTTTGTATTTAAATCCGATGCAATTTCTGTGTATCATCGTCAATAAGAAGGTCAGAGGGATACAGTAAACCTGAAGTGAAGCATCGGAATCTATAACTAGTGTCACAGGAATGGTTCAAAACATAGACAGTAAGAAGAGTCAGTTTTCTTGTACTTAAGTCGGCATTGTGCCTTTTGTATTTAACTCCGATGCAATTTCTGTGTTTCATCGTCAATAAGAAGGTCAGAGGGATACAGTAAACCCGAAGTGAAGCATCGGAATCTATAACTAGTGTCACAGGAATGGTTCAAAACATAGACAGTATAAAGAGTCAGTTTTCTTGTACTTAAGTCGGCATTGTGCCTTTTGTATTTAATTCCGATGCAAGTTCTGCGTTTCATAGTCAATTAGAAGTCAGTGGGATACAGTAAACCTGAAGTGAAACATCGGAATCTATAAGTAGTGTCACAGGAATGGTTCAAAACATATACAGTAAGAAGAGTCAGTTTACTTGTACTTAAGTCGGCATTGCGCCTTTTGTATTTAATTCCGATGCAATTTCTGTGTTTCATCGTCAATAAGAAGGTCAGAGGGATACAGTAAACCTGAAGTGAAGCATCGGAATCTATAAGTAGTGTCACAGGAATGGTTCAAAACATAGACAGTAAGTAGAGTCAGTTTTCTTGTACTTAAGTTGGCATTGTGCCCTTTGTATTTAGTTCCGGTTTAATTTCTGTGTTTCATCGTCATCAAGAAGGTCTGAGGGATACAGTAAACCTGAAGTGAAGCATCAGAATCTGTAACTAATGTCACAGGAATGGTTCAAAACATAGACAGTAAGAAGAGTCAGTTTTCCTGTACTTAAATCGGCATTGTTTCTTTTGTATTTAATTCCCATGCAATTTCAGTGTTTCATCGTCAATAAGAGGGTCAGAGGGATACAGTAAACATGAAGTGAAGCATCGGAATCTATAACTAGTTTCCCTGGAATGGTTCAAAACATAGACAGTAAAAAAAGTCAGTTTTCTTGTACTTAAGTATTCGTTGTGCATTTTGTATTTAATTCCGAACAAGTTCTGTGTTTCATCTTCAATAAGAAGTCAGTGGGATACAGTAAACCTGAAGTGAAACATCGGAATCTATAAGTAGTGTCACAGGAATGGTGCAAAACATAAACAGTAAGAAGAGTCAGTTTACTTGTACTTAAGTCGGCATTGTGCCTTTTGTATATAATTCCGATGCAAGTTCTGTGTTTCATCGTCAATAAGAAGGTCAGAGGGATACAGTAAACCTGAAGTGAAGCATCGGAATCTATAACTAGTGTCACAGGAATGGTTCATAACATAGACAGTATGAAGTGTCAGTTTTATTGTACTTAAGTCGGCATTGTGCCTTTTGTATTTAATTCCGATGCAATTTCTGTGTTTCATCGTCATTAAGAAGGTCAGAGGGATACAGTAAACGTGAACTGAAGCATCGGAATCTATAACTAGTGTCACAGGAATGGTTCAAAACTTAGACAGTAAGTAGAGTCAGTATTCTTGTACTTAAGTTGACATTGTGCTTTTGTATTTAATTCCAATGCAATTTCAGTGTTTCATCAACAATAAAAAGGTCAGAGGGATACAGCAAACCTGAAGTGAAGCATCGGAATCTATAACTAGTGTCACAGGAATGGTTCAAAACTTAGACAGTAAGAAGAGTCAGTTTTCTTGTACTTAAGTCGGCATTGTGCCTTTTGCATTTAATTCCAATGCAATTTCTGTGTATCATCGTCAATAAGAAGGTCAGAGGGATACAGTAAACCTGAAGTGAAGCATCGGAATCTATAACTAGTGTCACAGGAATGGTTCAAATCATAGACAGTAAGAGGAGTCTGTTTTCTTGCACTTAAGCCGGCATTGTGCCTTTCGTATTTACTTCCGGTGCAATTTCTGTGTTTCATCGTCAATAAGAAGGTCAGAGGGATACAGTAAACCTGAAGTGAAGCATCGGAATGTATTAGTAGTGTCACATGAATGGTTCAAAACATAGACAGTAAAAAGAGTCAGTTTTCTTGTACTTAAGTATTCGTTGTGCCTTTTGTATTTAATTCCGATGCAAGTTCTGTGTTTCATCGTCAATAAGAAGGTCAGAGGGATACAGTAAACCTGAAGTGAAGCATCGGAATCTATAACTAGTGTCACAGGAATGGTTTAAACATAGACATTAAGAGGAGTCAGTTTTCTTGTACTTAAGTCGGCATTGTGACTTTTGTATTTGATTCCGATGCAATTTCAGTGTTTCATCGTCAATAAGAAGGTCAGAGGGATATAGTGAACCTGAAGTGAAGCATCGGAATCTATAACTAGTGTCACAGGAATGGTTCAAAACATAGAGAGTAAGATGAGTCAGTTTCCTTGTACTTAAGTCGGCATTGTGCCTTTTGTAGTTAATTCCGATGTAATTTCTGTGTTTCAATGTCAATAAGACGGTCAGAGGGATACAGTAAACCTGAAGTGAAGCATCGGAATCTATAACTAGTGTCACAGGTATGGTTCAAAGCATAGACAGTACGAAGAGTCAGTATTCTTGTACTTAAGTCGGCATCGTGCATTTTGTATTTAAATTCGATGCAATTTCTGTGTATCATCGTCAATAAGAAGGTCAGAGGGATACAGTAAACCTGAAGTGAAGCATCGGAATCTATAACTAGTGTCACAGGAATGGTTCAAAACATAGACAGTAAGAAGAGTCAGTTTTCTTGTACTTAAGTCGGCATTGTGCCTTTTGTATTTAATTCCGATGCAATTTCTGCGTTTCATAGTCAATAAGAAGTCAGTGGGATACAGTAAACCTGAAGTGAAACATCGGAATCTATAAGTAGTGTCACAGGAATGGTTCAAAACATAAACAGTAAGAAGAGTCAGTTTACTTGTACTTAAGTCGGCATTGTGCCTTTTGTATATAATTCCGATGCAATTTCTGTGTTTCATCGTCAATAAGAAGGTCAGAGGGATACAGTAAACCTGAAGTGAAGCATCGGAATCTATAAGTAGTGTCACAGGCATGGTTCAAAACATAGACAGTAAGAAGGGTCAGTTTTCTTGTACTTAAGTCGGCATTGTGCCTTTTGTATTTAATTCCGATGCAATTTCTGCGTTTCATAGTCAATAAGAAGTCAGTGGGATACAGTAAACCTGAAGTGAAACATCGGAATCTGTAACTAATGTCACAGGAATGGTTCAAAACATAGACAGTAAGAAGAGTCAGTTTTCCTGCACTTAAATCGGCATTGTGCCTTTTGTATTTAATTCCCATGCAATTTCAGTGTTTCATCGTCATTAAGAGGGTCAGAGGGATACAGTAAACATGAAGTGAAGCATCGGAATCTATAACTAGTGTCCCTGGAGTGGTTCAAAACATAGACAGTAAAAAGAGCCAGTTTTCTTGTACTTAAGTATTCGTTGTGCCTTTTGTATTTAATTCCGATGCAAGTTCTGTGTTTCATCGTCAATAAGAAGGTCAGAGGGATACAGTAACCCTGAAGTGAAGCGCCGGAATCTATAACTAGTGTCACAGGAATGGTTCAAAACATAGACGGTAAGAAGAGTCAGTTTTCTTGTACTTAAGTCGGCATTGTGCCTTTTGTATTTAATTCCGATGCAATTTCTATGTTTCCTCGTCAATAAGAAGGTCAGAGGGATACAGTAAACCTGAAGCGATGCATCGGAATCTATAAGTAGTGTCACAGGAATGGTTCAAAACATAGACAGTAAGAAGAGTCAGTTTTCTTGTACTTAAGTCGGCATTTTGCCTTTTGTATTTAACTCCGATGCAATTTCTGTGTTTCATCGTCAATAAGAAGGTCAGAGGGATACAGTTAACCCGAAGTGAAGCATCAGAATCTATAACTAGTGTCACAGGAATGGTTCAAAACATAGACAGTATAAAGTGTCAGTTTTCTTGTACTTAAGTCGGCATTGTGCCTTTTGTATTTAATTCCGATGCAATTTCTGCGTTTCATAGTCAATAAGATGTCAGTGGGATACAGTAAACCTGAAGTGAAACATCGGAATCTATAAGTAGTGTCACAGGAATGGTTCAAAACATAAACAGTAAGAAGAGTCAGTTTACTTGTACTTAAGTCGGCATTGTGCCTTTTGTATATAATTCCGATGCAAGTTCTGTGTTTCATCGTCAATAAGAAGGTCAGAGGGATACAGTAAACCTGAAGTGAAGCATCGGAATCTATAACTAGTGTCACAGGAATGGTTTAAACATAGACATTAAGAGGAGTCAGTTTTCTTGTACTTAAGTCGGCATTGTGCCTTTTGTATTTGATTCCGATGCAATTTCAGTGTTTCATCGTCAATAAGAAGGTTAGAGGGATATAGTGAACCTGAAGTGAAGCATCGGAATCTATAACTAGTGTCAGAGGAATGGTTCAAAACATAGAGAGTAAGAAGAGTCAGTTTTCTAGTACTTAAGTCGGCATTGTGCCTTTTGTAGTTAATTCCGATGCAATTTCTGTGTTTCAATGTCAATAAGAAGGTCAGAGGGATACAGTAAACCTGAAGTGAAGCATCGGAATCTATAACTAGTGTCACAGGAATGGTTCAAAGCATAGACAGTAAGAAGAGTCAGTATTCTTGTACTTAAGTCGGCATCGTGCCTTTTGTATTTAAATCCGATGCAATTTCTGTGTATCATCGTCAATAAGAACGTCAGAGGGATACAGTAAACCTGAAGTGAAGCATCGGAATCAATAACTAGTGTCACAGGAATGGTTCAAAACATAGACAGTAGGAAGAGTCAGTTTTCTTGTACTTAAGTCGGCATTGTGCCTTTTGTATTTAATTCCGATGCAATATCCGTGTTTCATCTTCAATAAGAAGGTCAGAGGGATACAGTAAACCCGAAGTGAAGCATCGGAATCTATAACTAGTGTCACAGGAATGGTTCAAAACATAGACAGTAAGAAGAATCAGTTTTCTTGTACTTAAGTCGGCATTGTTCCTTTTCTATTTAATTCCGATGCAATATCTATGTTTCATCGTCAATACGAAGGTCAGCGGGATACAGTAAACCTGAAGTGAAGCATCGGAATCAATAACTAGTGTCACAGGAATGGTTCAAAACATAGACAGTAGGAAGAGTCAGTTTTCTTGTACTTAAGTCGGCATTGTGCCTTTTGTATTTAATTCCGATGCAATTTCTGTGTTTCATCGTCAATAAGAACGTCAGAGGCATACAGTAAAGCTGACGTGAAGTTTCGGAATCTATAACTAGTGTCACAGGAATTGTTCAAAACTTAGACAGTAAGAAGGATCAGTTTTCTTGTACTTAAGTCGGCATTGTGCCTTTTGTATTTAATTCCGATGCAATTTCTGTGTTTCATCGTCAATAAGAAGGTCTAAGCGATACAGATAACCTGAAATGAAGCATCGGAATCTATAACTAGTGTCACATCAATGGTTCAAACATAGACAGAAAGAAGAGTCAGTTTTCTTGTAGTTAAGCCGGCATTGTGTTTTTGTATTTAATTCGGATGCAATTTCTGTGTTTCATCGTCAACAAGAAGGTCGGAGGGATACAGGGAACCTGAAGTGAAGCATAGGAATCTATAACTAGTGTCACATGAATGGTTCAAAACATAGACAGTAAGAAGTGTCAGTTTTCTTGTACTTAAGTCGGCATTGTGCCTTTTGTATTTAATTCCGATGCAATTTCTGTGTTTCATCGTCATTAAGAAGGTCATAGGTATACAGTAAACGTGAAGTGAAGCATCGGAATCTATAACTTGTGTCACAGGAATGGTTCAAAACTTAGACAGTAAGTAGAGTCAGTATTCTTGTACTTAAGTTGACATTGTGCCTTTTGTATTTAATTCCAATGCAATTTCAGTGTTTCATCAACAATAAAAAGGTCAGAGGGATACAGCAAACCTGAAGTGAAGCATCGGAATCTATAACTAGTGTCACAGGAATGGTTCAAAACATAGACAGTAAGAAGAGTCAGTTTTCTTGTACTTAAGTCGGCATTGTGCCTTTTGTATTTAATTCCAATGCAATTTCTGTGTATCATCGTCAATAAGAAGGTCAGAGGGATACAGTAATCCTGAAGTGAAGCATCGGAATCTATAACTAGTGTCACAGGAATGGTTCAAATCATAGACAGTAAGAGGAGTCAGTTTTCTTGCACTTAAGTCGGCATTGTGCTTTTCGTATTTATTTCCGGTGCAGTTTCTGTGTTTCATCGTCAATAAGAAGGTCAGAGGGATACAGTAAACATGAAGTGAAGCATCGGAATCTATATCTAGTGTCACAGGGATGGTTCAAAACATAGACGGTAAGAAGAGTCAGTTTTCTTGTACTTAAGTCGGCATTGTGCCTTTTGTATTTAATTCCGATCCAATTTCTGTGTTTCATCGTCAATAAGAAGGTCAGAGGGATACAGTAAACCTGAAGTGAAGCATCGGAATCTATAACTAGTGTCACAGGAATGGTTCAAAACATAGACAGTAAGAAGAGTCAGTTTTCTTGTACTTAAGTCGGCATTGTGCCTTTTGTATTTAACTCCGATGCAATTTCTGTGTTTCATCGTCAATAAGAAGGTCAGAGGGATACAGTAAACCCGAAGTGAAGCATCGGAATGTATAACTAGTGTCACAGGAATGGTTCAAAACATAGACAGTAAAAAGAGTCAGTTTTCTTGTACTTAAGTATTCGTTGTGCCTTTTGTATTTAATTCCGATGCAAGTTCTGTGTTTCATCGTCAATAAGACGGTCAGAGGGAAACAGTAAACCTGAAGTGAAGCATCGGAATCTATAACTAGTGTCACATCAATGGTTCAAACATAGACAGAAAGAAGAGTCAGTTTTCTTGTACATAAGCCGACATTGTGACTTTTGTATTTAATTCGGATGCAATTTCTGTGTTTCATCGTCAATAAGAAGGTCGGAGGGATACAGGAAACCTGAAGTGAAGCATCGGAATCTATAACTAGTGTCACATGAATGGTTCATAACATAGACAGTAAGAAGTGTCAGTTTTTTTGTACTTAAGTCGGCATTGTGCCTTTTGTATTTAATTCCGATGCAATTTCTGTGTTTCATCGTCATTAAGAAGGTCAGAGGGATACAGTAAACCTGAAATGAAGCATCGGAATCTATAACTAGTGTCACAGGAATGGTTTAAACATAGACATTAAGAGGAGTCAGTTTTCTTGTACTTAAGTCGGCATTGTGACTTTTGTATTTGATTCCGATGCAATTTCAGTGTTTCATCGTCAATTAGAAGGTCAGAGGGATATAGTGAACCTGAAGTGAAGCATCGGAATCTATAACTAGTGTCACAGGAATGGTTCAAATCATAGAGAGTAAGAAGAGTCAGTTTTCTTGTACTTAAGTCGGCATTGTGCCTTTTGTAGTTAATTCCGATGTAATTTCTGTGTTTCAATGTCAATAAGACGGTCAGAGGGATACAGTAAACCTGAAGTGAAGCATCGGAATCTATAACTAGTGTCACAGGTATGGTTCAAAGCATAGACAGTACGAAGAATCAGTATTCTTGTACTTAAGTCGGCATCGTGCCTTTTGTACTTAAATTCGATGCAATTTCTGTGTATCATCGTCAATAAGATGGTCAGAGGGATACAGTAAAACCGAAGTGAAGCATCGGAATCTATAACTAGTGTCACAGGAATGGTTCAAAACATAGACAGTATAAAGAGTCAGTTTTCTTGTACTTAAGTCGGCATTGTGCCTTTTGTATTTAATTCCGATGCAATTTCTGCGTTTCATAGTCAATAAGAAGTCAGTGGGATACAGTAAACCTGAAGTGAAACATCGGAATCTATAAGTAGTGTCACAGGAATGGTTCAAAACATAAACAGTAAGAAGAGTCAGTTTACTTGTACTTAAGTCGGCATTGTGCCTTTTGTATTTAATTCCGATGCAATTTCTGTGTTTCATCGTCAATAAGAAGGTCAGAGGGATACACTAAACCTGAAGTGAAGCATCGGAATCTATAAGTAGTGTCACAGGAATGGTTCAAAACATAGACAGTAAGAAGAGTCAGTTTTCTTGTACATAAGTTGGCATCGTGCCATTTGTATTTAATTCCGATTTAATTTCTGTGTTTCATCGTCAACAAGAAGGTCAGAGGGATACAGTAAACCTGAAGTGAAGCATCAGAATCTGTAACTAATGTCACAGGAATGTTTCAAAACATAGACAGTAAGAAGAGTCCGATTTCTTGTACTTAAGTATTCGTTGTGCCTTTTGTATTTAATTCCGAATCAAGTTCTGTGTTTCATCGTCAATAAGAAGGTCAGAGGGATACAGTAAACCTGAAGTGAAGCATCGGAATCTATAACTAGTGTCACAGGAATGGTTTAAACATAGACATTAAGAGGAGTCAGTTTTCTTGTACTTAAGTCGGCATTGTGCCTTTTGTATTTGTTTCCGATGCAATTTCAGTGTTTCATCGTCAATAAGAAGGTTAGAGGGATATAGTGAACCTGAAGTGAAGCATCGGAATCTATAACTAGTGTCAGAGGAATGGTTCAAAACATAGAGAGTAAGAAGAGTCAGTTTTCTTGTACTTAAGTCGGCATTGTGCCTTTTGTAGTTAATTCCGATGTAATTTCTGTGTTTCAATGTCAATAAGAAGGTCAGAGGGATACAGTAAACCTGAAGTGAAGCATCGGAATCTATAACTAGTGTCACAGGAATGGTTCAAAGCATAGACAGTAAGAAGAGTCAGTATTCTTGGACTTAAGTCGGCATCGTGCCTTTTGTATTTAAATCCGATGCAATTTCTGTGTATCATCGTCAATAAGAACGTCAGAGGGATACAGTAAACCTGAAGTGAAGCATCGGAATCAATAACTAGTGTCACAGGAATGGTTCAAAACATAGACAGTAGGAAGAGTCAGTTTTCTTGTACTTAAGTTGGCATTGTGCCTTTTCTATTTAATTCCGATGCAATATCTATGTTTCATCATCAATAAAAAGGTCAGAGGGATACAGTAAACCTGAAGTGAAGCATCGGAATCTATAACTAGTGTCACAGGCATGGTTCAAAACATAGACAGTAAGAAGAGTCAGTTTTCTTGTACTGAAGTCGGCATTGTGCCTTTTGTATTTAATTCCGATGCAATTTCTGTGTTTCATCGTCAATAAGAACGTCAGAGGGATACAGTAAAGCTGACGTGAAGTTTCGGAATCTATAACTAGTGTCACAGGAATTGTTCAAAACTTAGACAGTAAGAAGGATCAGTTTTCTTGTACTTAAGTCGGCATTGTGCCTTTTGTATTTAATTCCGATGCAATTTCTGTGTTTCATCGTCAATAAGAAGGTCTAAGCGATACAGAAAACCTGAAGTGAAGCATCGGAATCTATAACTAGTGTCACATCAATGGTTCAAACATAGACAGAAAGAAGAGTCAGTTTTCTTGTACTTAAGTCGGCATTGTGCCTTTTGTAGTTAATTCGGATGCAATTTCTGTGTTTCATCGTCAACAAGAAGGTCGGAGGGATACAGGCAACCTGAAGTGAAGCATAGGAATCTATAACTAGTGTCACATGAATGGTTCAAAACATAGACAGTAAGAAGTGTCAGTTTTCTTGTACTTAAGTCGGCATTGTGCCTTTTGTATTTAATTCCGATGCAATTTCTGTGTTTCATCGTCATTAAGAAGGTCAGAGGGATACAGTAAACGTGAAGTGAAGCATCGGAATCTATAACTTGTGTCACAGGAATGGTTCAAAACTTAGACAGAAAGTAGAGTCAGTATTCTTGTACTTAAGTTGACATTGTGCCTTTTGTATTAAATTCCAATGCAATTTCAGTGTTTCATCAACAATAAAAAGGTCAGAGGGATACAGTAAACCTGAAGTGAAGCATCGGAATCTATAACTAGTGTCACAGGAATGGTTCAAAACTTAGACAGTAAGAAGAGTCAGTTTTCTTGTACTTAAGTCGGCATTGTGCCTTTTGTATTTAATTCCAATGCAATTTCTGTGTATCATCGTCAATAAGAAGGTCAGAGGGATACAGTAAACCTAAAGTGAAGCATCGGAATCTATAACTAGTGTCACAGGAATGGTTCAAATCATAGACAGTAGGAAGAGTCAGTATTCTTGTACTTAAGTCGGCATTGTGCCTTTTGTATTTAATTCCGATGCAATATCCGTGTTTCATCTTCAATAAGAAGGTCAGAGGGATACAGTAAACCCGAAGTGAAGCATCGGAATCTATAACTAGTGTCACAGGAATGGTTCAAAACATAGACAGTAAGAAGAATCAGTTTTCTTGTACTTAAGTCGGCATTGTTCCTTTTCTATTTAATTCCGATGCAATATCTATGTTTCATCGTCAATAAGAAGGTCAGCGGGATACAGTAAACCTGAAGTGAAGCATCGGAATCAATAACTAGTGTCACAGGAATGGTTCAAAACATAGACAGTAGGAAGAGTCAGTTTTCTTGTACTTAAGTCGGCATTGTGCCTTTTGTATTTAATTCCGATGCAATTTCTGTGTTTCATCGTCTATAAGAACGTCAGAGGGATACAGTAAAGCTGACGTCAAGTTTCGGAATCTATAACTAGTGTCACAGGAATTGTTCAAAACTTAGACAGTAAGAAGGATCAGTTTTCTTGTACTTAAGTCGGCATTGTGCCTTTTGTATTTAATTCCGATGCAATTACTGTGTTTCATCGTCAATAAGAAAGTCTAAGCGATACAGATAACCTGAAGTGAAGCATCGGAATCTATAACTAGTGTCACATCAATGGTTCAAACATAGACAGAAAGAAGAGTCAGTTTTCTTGTACATAAGCCGGCATTGTGATTTTGTATTTAATTCGGATGCAATTTCTGTGTTTCATCGTCAACAAGAGGGTCGGAGGGATACAGGGAACCTGAAGTGAAGCATAGGAATCTATAACTAGTGTCACATGAATGGTTCAAAACATAGACAGTAAGAAGTGTCAGTTTTCTTGTACTTAAGTCGGCATTGTGCCTTTTGTATTTAATTCCGATGCAATTTCTGTGTTTCATCGTCATTAAGAAGGTCAGAGGGATACAGTAAACGTGAAGTGAAGCATCGGAATCTATAACTTGTGTCACAGGAATGGTTCAAAACTTAGACAGTAAGTAGAGTCAGTATTCTTGTACTTAAGTTGACATTGTGCCTTTTGTATTTAATTCCAATGCAATTTCAGTGTTTCATCAACAATAAAAAGGTCAGAGGGATACAGCAAACCTGAAGTGAAGCATCGGAATCTATAACTAGTGTCACAGGAATGGTTCAAAACTTAGACAGTAAGAAGAGTCAGTTTTCTTGTACTTAAGTCGGCATTGTGCCTTTTGTATTTAATTCCAATGCATTTTCTGTGTATCATCGTCAATAAGAAGGTCAGAGGGATACAGTAATCCTGAAGTGAAGCATCGGAATCTATAACTAGTGTCACAGGAATGGTTCAAATCATAGACAGTAAGAGGAGTCAGTTTTCTTGTACTTAAGTCGGCATTGTGCCTTTTGTATTTAATTCCGATGCAATTTCTGTGTTTCATCGTCAATAAGAAGGACAGAGGGATACAGTAAACCTGAAGTGAAGCATCGGAATCTATAACTAGTGTCACAGGAATGGTTCAAAACATAGACAGTAAGAAGAGTCAGTTTTCTTGTACTTAAGTCGGCATTGTGCCTTTTGTATTTAACTCCGATGCAATTTCTGTGTTTCATCGTCAATAAGAAGGTCAGAGGGATACAGTAAACCCGGAGTGAAGCATCGGAATGTATAACTAGTGTCACAGGAATGGTTCAAAACATAGACAGTAAAAAGAGTCAGTTTTCTTGTACTTAAGTATTCGTTGTGCCTTTTGTATTTAATTCCGATGCAAGTTCTGTGTTTCATCGTCAATAAGACGGTCAGAGGGAAACAGTAAACCTGAAGTGAAGCATCGGAATCTATAACTAGTGTCACATCAATGGTTCAAACTTAGACAGAAAGAAGAGTCAGTTTTCTTGTACATAAGCCGACATTGTGACGTTTGTATTTAATTCGGATGCAATTTCTGTGTTTCATCGTCAATAAGAAGGTCGGAGGGAGACAGGAAACCTGAAGTGAAGCATCGGAATCTATAACTAGTGTCACATGAATATTTCATAACATAGACAGTAAGAAGTGTCAGTTTTTTTGTACTTAAGTCGGCATTGTGCCTTTTGTATTTAATTCCGATGCAATTTCTGTGTTTCATCGTCATTAAGAAGGTCAGAGGGATACAGTAAACCTGAAATGAAGCATCGGAATCTATAACTAGTGTCACAGGAATGGTTTAAACATAGACATTAAGAGGAGTCAGTTTTCTTGTACTTAAGTCGGCATTGTGACTTTTGAATTTGATTCCGATGCAATTTCAGTGTTTCATCGTCAATTAGAATGTCAGAGGGATATAGTGAACCTGAAGTGAAGCATCGGAATCTATAACTAGTGTCACAGGAATGGTTCAAATCATAGAGAGTAAGAAGAGTCAGTTTTCTTGTACTTAAGTCGGCATTGTGCCTTTTGTAGTTAATTCCGATGTAATTTCTGTGTTTCAATGTCAATAAGACGGTCAGAGGGATACAGTAAACCTGAAGTGAAGCATCGGAATCTATAACTAGTGTCACAGGTATGGTTCAAAGCATAGACAGTACGAAGAATCAGTATTCTTGTACTTAAGTCGGCATCGTGCCTTTTGTACTTAAATTCGATGCAATTTCTGTGTATCATCGTCAATAAGATGGTCAGAGGGATACAGTAAAACCGAAGTGAAGCATCGGAATCTATAACTAGTGTCACAGGAATGGTTCAAAACATAGACAGTATAAAGAGTCAGTTTTCTTGTACTTAAGTCGGCATTGTGCCTTTTGTATTTAATTCCGATGCAATTTCTGCGTTTCATAGTCAATAAGAAGTCAGTGGGATACAGTAAACCTGAAGTGAAACATCGGAATCTATAAGTAGTGTCACAGGAATGGTTCAAAACATAAACAGTAAGAAGAGTCAGTTTACTTGTACTTAAGTCGGCATTGTGCCTTTTGTATTTAATTCCGATGCAATTTCTGTGTTTCATCGTCAATAAGAAGGTCAGAGGGATACAGTAAACCTGAAGTGAAGCATCGGAATCTATAAGTAGTGTCACAGGAATGGTTCAAAACATAGACAGTAAGAAGAGTCAGTTTTCTTGTACATAAGTTGGCATCGTGCCATTTGTATTTAATTCCGATTTAATTTCTGTGTTTCATCGTCAACAAGAAGGTCAGAGGGATACAGTAAACCTGAAGTGAAGCATCAGAATCTGTAACTAATGTCACAGGAATGTTTCAAAACATAGACAGTAAGAAGAGTCCGATTTCTTGTACTTAAGTATTCGTTGTGCCTTTTGTATTTAATTCCGAATCAAGTTCTGTGTTTCATCGTCAATAAGAAGGTCAGAGGGATACAGTAAACCTGAAGTGAAGCATCGGAATCTATAACTAGTGTCACAGGACTGGTTTAAACATAGACATTAAGAGGAGTCAGTTTTCTTGTACTTAAGTCGGCATTGTGCCTTTTGTATTTGTTTCCGATGCAATTTCAGTGTTTCATCGTCAATAAGAAGGTTAGAGGGATATAGTGAACCTGAAGTGAAGCATCGGAATCTATAACTAGTGTCAGAGGAATGGTTCAAAACATAGAGAGTAAGAAGAGTCAGTTTTCTTGTACTTAAGTCGGCATTGTGCCTTTTGTAGTTAATTCCGATGTAATTTCTGTGTTTCAATGTCAATAAGAAGGTCAGAGGGATACAGTAAACCTGAAGTGAAGCATCGGAATCTATAACTAGTGTCACAGGAATGGTTCAAAGCATAGACAGTAAGAAGAGTCAGTATTCTTGGACTTAAGTCGGCATCGTGCCTTTTGTATTTAAATCCGATGCAATTTCTGTGTATCATCGTCAATAAGAACGTCAGAGGGATACAGTAAACCTGAAGTGAAGCATCGGAATCAATAACTAGTGTCACAGGAATGGTTCAAAACATAGACAGTAGGAAGAGTCAGTTTTCTTGTACTTAAGTTGGCATTGTGCCTTTTCTATTTAATTCCGATGCAATATCTATGTTTCATCATCAATAAAAAGGTCAGAGGGATACAGTAAACCTGAAGTGAAGCATCGGAATCTATAACTAGTGTCACAGGCATGGTTCAAAACATAGACAGTAAGAAGAGTCAGTTTTCTTGTACTGAAGTCGGCATTGTGCCTTTTGTATTTAATTCCGATGCAATTTCTGTGTTTCATCGTCAATAAGAACGTCAGAGGGATACAGTAAAGCTGACGTGAAGTTTCGGAATCTATAACTAGTGTCACAGGAATTGTTCAAAACTTAGACAGTAAGAAGGATCAGTTTTCTTGTACTTAAGTCGGCATTGTGCCTTTTGTATTTAATTCCGATGCAATTTCTGTGTTTCATCGTCAATAAGAAGGTCTAAGCGATACAGAAAACCTGAAGTGAAGCATCGGAATCTATAACTAGTGTCACATCAATGGTTCAAACATAGACAGAAAGAAGAGTCAGTTTTCTTGTACTTAAGTCGGCATTGTGCCTTTTGTAGTTAATTCGGATGCAATTTCTGTGTTTCATCGTCAACAAGAAGGTCGGAGGGATACAGGCAACCTGAAGTGAAGCATAGGAATCTATAACTAGTGTCACATGAATGGTTCAAAACATAGACAGTAAGAAGTGTCAGTTTTCTTGTACTTAAGTCGGCATTGTGCCTTTTGTATTTAATTCCGATGCAATTTCTGTGTTTCATCGTCATTAAGAAGGTCAGAGGGATACAGTAAACGTGAAGTGAAGCATCGGAATCTATAACTTGTGTCACAGGAATGGTTCAAAACTTAGACAGTAAGTAGAGTCAGTATTCTTGTACTTAAGTTGACATTGTGCCTTTTGTATTAAATTCCAATGCAATTTCAGTGTTTCATCAACAATAAAAAGGTCAGAGGGATACAGTAAACCTGAAGTGAAGCATCGGAATCTATAACTAGTGTCACAGGAATGGTTCAAAACTTAGACAGTAAGAAGAGTCAGTTTTCTTGTACTTAAGTCGGCATTGTGCCTTTTGTATTTAATTCCAATGCAATTTCTGTGTATCATCGTCAATAAGAAGGTCAGAGGGATACAGTAAACCTGAAGTGAAGCATCGGAATCTATAACTAGTGTCACAGGAATGGTTCAAATCATAGACAGTAAGAGGAGTCAGTTTTCTTGCACTTAAGTCGGCATTGTGCTTTTCGTATTTATTTCCGGTGCAACTTCTGTGTTTCATCGTCAATAAGAAGGTCAGAATGATACAGTAAACATGAAGTGAAGCATCGGAATCTATAACTAGTGTCACAGGAATGGTTCAAAGCATAGACAGTAAGAAGAGTCAGTATTCTTGTACTTAAGTCGGCATCGTGCCTTTTGTATTTAAATCCGATGCAATTTCTGTGTATCATCGTCAATAAGAACGTCAGAGGGATACAGTAAACCTGAAGTGAAGCATCGGAATCAATAACTAGTGTCACAGGAATGGTTCAAAACATAGACAGTAGGAAGAGTCAGTTTTCTTGTACTTAAGTCGGCATTGTGCCTTTTGTATTTAATTCCGATGCAATATCCGTGTTTCATCTTCAATAAGAAGGTCAGAGGGATACAGTAAACCCGAAGTGAAGCATCGGAATCTATAACTAGTGTCACAGGAATGGTTCAAAACATAGACAGTAAGAAGAATCAGTTTTCTTGTACTTAAGTCGGCATTGTTCCTTTTCT
The DNA here is from genome assembly GCF_023864345.2 of Schistocerca serialis cubense. Classification (NCBI taxonomy): domain Eukaryota; kingdom Metazoa; phylum Arthropoda; class Insecta; order Orthoptera; family Acrididae; genus Schistocerca; species Schistocerca serialis. Next base: position 554,162,706 of record NC_064646.1, read on the forward strand.
ATTTAATTCCGATGCAATATCTATGTTTCATCGTCAATAAGAAGGTCAGCGGGATACAGTAAACCTGAAGTGAAGCATCGGAATCAATAACTAGTGTCACAGGAATGGTTCAAAACATAGACAGTAGGAAGAGTCAGTTTTCTTGTACTTAAGTCGGCATTGTGCCTTTTGTATTTAATTCCGATGCAATTTCTGTGTTTCATCGTCAATAAGAACGTCAGAGGGATACAGTAAAGCTGACGTGAAGTTTCGGAATCTATAACTAGTGTCACAGGAATTGTTCAAAACTTAGACAGTAAGAAGGATCAGTTTTCTTGTACTTAAGTCGGCATTGTGCCTTTTGTATTTAATTCCGATGCAATTACTGTGTTTCATCGTCAATAAGAAAGTCTAAGCGATACAGATAACCTGAAGTGAAGCATCGGAATCTATAACTAGTGTCACATCAATGGTTCAAACATAGACAGAAAGAAGAGTCAGTTTTCTTGTACATAAGCCGGCATTGTGATTTTGTATTTAATTCGGATGCAATTTCTGTGTTTCATCGTCAACAAGAGGGTCGGAGGGATACAGGGAACCTGAAGTGAAGCATAGGAATCTATAACTAGTGTCACATGAATGGTTCAAAACATAGACAGTAAAAAGAGTCAGTTTTCTTGTACTTAAGTATTCGTTGTGCCTTTTGTATTTAATTCCGATGCAAGTTCTGTGTTTCATCGTCAATAAGACGGTCAGAGGGAAACAGTAAACCTGAAGTGAAGCATCGGAATCTATAACTAGTGTCACATCAATGGTTCAAACATAGACAGAAAGAAGAGTCAGTTTTCTTGTACATAAGCCGGCATTGTGACTTTTGTATTTAATTCGGATGCAATTTCTGTGTTTCATCGTCAATAAGAAGGTCGGAGGGATACAGGAAACCTGAAGTGAAGCATCGGAATCTATAACTAGTGTCACATGAATGGTTCATAACATAGACAGTAAGAAGTGTCAGTTTTCTTGTACTTAAGTCGGCATTGTGCCTTTTGTATTTAATTCCGATGCAATTTCTGTGTTTCATCGTCATTAAGAAGGTCAGAGGGATACAGTAAACGTGAAGTGAAGCAACGGAATCTATAACTAGTGTCACAGGAATGGTTCAAAACTTAGACAGTAAGTAGAGTCAGTATTCTTGTACTTAAGTTGACATTGTGCCTTTTGTATTTAATTCCAATGCAATTTCAGTGTTTCATCAACAATAAAAAGGTCAGAGGGATACAGCAAACCTGAAGTGAAGCATCGGAATCTATAACTAGTGTCACAGGAATGGTTCAAAACTTAGACAGTAAGAAGAGTCAGTTTTCTTGTACTTAAGTCGGCATTGTGCCTTTTGCATTTAAATCCAATGCAATTTCTGTGTATCATCGTCAATAAGAAGGTCAGAGGGATACAGTAAACCTGAAGTGAAGCATCGGAATCTATAACTAGTGTCACAGGAATGGTTCAAATCATAGACAGTAAGAGGAGTCTGTTTTCTTGCACTTAAGTCGGCATTGTGCCTTTCGTATTTATTTCCGGTGCAATTTCTGTGTTTCATCGTCAATAAGAGGGTCAGAGGGATACAGTAAACCTGAAGTGAAGCATCGGAATGTATTACTAGTGTCACAGGAATGGTTCAAAACATAGACAGTAAAAAGAGTTAGTTTTCTTGTACTTAAGTATTCGTTGTGCCTTTTGTATTTAATTCCAATGCAATTTCAGTGTTTCATCAACAATAAAAAGGTCAGAGGGATACAGCAAACCTGAAGTGAAGCATCGGAATCTATAACTAGTGTCACAGGAATGGTTCAAAACTTAGACAGTAAGAAGAGTCAGTTTTCTTGTACTTAAGTCGGCATTGTGCCTTTTGCATTTAATTCCAATGCAATTTCTGTGTATCATCGTCAATAAGAAGGTCAGAGGGATACAGTAAACCTGAAGTGAAGCATCGGAATCTATAACTAGTGTCACAGGAATGGTTCAAATCATAGACAGTAAGAGGAGTCTGTTTTCTTGCACTTAAGTCGGCATTGTGCCTTTCGTATTTATTTCCGGTGCAATTTCTTTGTTTCATCGTCAATAAGAGGGTCAGAGGGATACAGTAAACCTGAAGTGAAGCATCGGAATCTATAACTAGTGTCACAGGAATGGTTTAAACATAGACATTAAGAGGAGTCAGTTCTCTTGTACTTAAGTCGTCATTGTGACTTTTGTATTTGATTCCGATGCAATTTCAGTGTTTCATCGTCAATAAGAAGGTCAGAGGGATATAGTGAACCTGAAGTGAAGCATCGGAATCTATAACTAGTGTCACAGGAATGGTTCAAAACATAGAGAGTAAGAAGAGTTAGTTTTCTTGTACTTAAGTCGGCATTGTGCATTTTGTAGTTAAATCCGATGTAATTTCTGTGTTTCAATGTCAATAAGACGGTCAGAGGGATACAGTAAACCTGAAGTGAAGCATCGGAATCTATAACTAGTGTCACAGGTATGGTTCAAAGCATAGACAGTACGAAGAGTCAGTATTCTTGTACTTAAGTCGGCATCGTGCCTTTTGTACTTAAATTCGATGCATTTTCTGTGTATCATCGTCAATAAGAAGGTCAGTGGGATACAGTAAACCTGAAGTGAAACATCGGAATCTATAAGTAGTGTCACAGGAATGGTTCAAAACATAAACAGTAAGAAGAGTCAGTTTACTTGTACTTAAGTCGGCATTGTGCCTTTTGTATTTAATTCCGATGCAATTTCTGTGTTTCATCGTCAATAAGAAGGTCAGAGGGATACAGTAAACCTGAAGTGAAGCATCGGAATCAATAAGTAGTGTCACAGGAATGGTTCAAAACATAGACAGTTAGAAGAGTCAGTTTTCTTGTACTTAAGTTGGCATCGTGCCCTTTGTATTTAATTCCGATTTAATTTCAGTGTTTCATCGTCAATAAGAAGGTCAGAGGGATATAGTGAACCTGAAGTGAAGCATCGGAATCTATAACTAGTGTCACAGGAATGGTTCAAAACATAGAGAGTAAGAAGAGTCAGTTTTCTTGTACTTAAGTCGGCATTGTGCCTTTTGTAGTTAATTCCGATGTAATTTCTGTGTTTCAATGTCAATAAGACGGTCAGAGGGATACAGTAAACCTGAAGTGAAGCATCGGAATCTATAACTAGTGTCACAGGTATGGTTCAAAGCATAGACAGTACGAAGAGTCAGTATTCTTGTACTTAAGTCGGCATCGTGCCTTTTGTACTTAAATTCGATGCAATTTCTGTGTATCATCGTCAATAAGACGGTCAGAGGGATACAGTAAAACCGAAGTGAAGCATCGGAATCTATAACTAGTGTCACAGGAATGGTTCAAAACATAGACAGTATAAAGAGTCAGTTTTCTAGTACTTAAGTCGGCATTGTGCCTTTTGTATTTAATTCCGATGCAATTTCTGCGTTTCATAGTCAATAAGAAGTCAGTGGGATACAGTAATCCTGAAGTGAAACATCGGAATCTATAAGTAGTGTCACAGGAATGGTTCAAAACATAAACAGTAAGAAGAGTCAGTTTACTTGTACTGAAGTCGGCATTGTGCCTTTTGTATTTAATTCCGATGCAATTTCTGTGTATCATCGTCAATAAGAAGGTCAGAGGGATACAGTAAACGTGAAGTGAAGCATCGGAATCTATAACTTGTGTCACAGGAATGGTTCAAAACTTAGACAGTAAGTAGAGTCAGTATTCTTGTACTTAAGTTGACATTGTGCCTTTTGTATTTAATTCCAATGCAATTTCAGTGTTTCATCAACAATAAAAAGGTCAGAGGGATACAGCAAACCTGAAGTGAAGCATCGGAATCTATTACTAGTGTCACAGGAATGGTTCAAAACTTAGACAGTAAGAAGAGTCAGTTTTCTTGTACTTAAGTCGGCATTGTGCCTTTTGTATTTAATTCCAATGCAATTTCTGTGTATCATCGTCAATAAGAAGGTCAGAGGGATACAGTAATCCTGAAGTGAAGCATCGGAATCTATAACTAGTGTCACAGGAATGGTTCAAATCATAGACAGTAAGAGGAGTCAGTTTTCTTGTACTTAAGTCGGCATTGTGCCTTTTGTATTTAATTCCGATGCAATTTCTGTGTTTCATCGTCAATAAGAAGGTCAGAGGGATACAGTAAACCTGAAGTGAAGCATCGGAATCTATAACTAGTGTCACAGGAATGGTTCAAAACATAGACAGTAAGAAGAGTCAGTTTTCTTGTACTTAAGTCGGCATTGTGGCTTTTGTATTTAACTCCGATGCAATTTCTGTGTTTCATCGTCAATAAGAAGGTCAGAGGGATACAGTAAACCCGGAGTGAAGCATCGGAATGTATAACTAGTGTCACAGGAATGGTTCAAAACATAGACAGTAAAAAGAGTCAGTTTTCTTGTACTTAAGTATTCGTTGTGCCTTTTGTATTTAATTCCGATGCAAGTTCTGTGTTTCATCGTCAATAAGACGGTCAGAGGGAAACAGTAAACCTGAAGTGAAGCCTCGGAATCTATAACTAGTGTCACATCAATGGTTCAAACATAGACAGAAAGAAGAGTCAGTTTTCTTGTACATAAGCCGGCATTGTGACTTTTGTATTTAATTCGGATGCAATTTCTGTGTTTCAGCGTCAATAAGAAGGTCGGAGGGATACAGGAAACCTGAAGTGAAGCATCGGAATCTATAAGTAGTGTCACATGAATGGTTCATAACATAGACAGTAAGAAGTGTCAGTTTTCTTGTACTTAAGTCGGCATTGTGCCTTTTGTATTTAATTCCGATGCAATTTCTGTGTTTCATCGTCATTAAGAAGGTCAGAGGGATACAGTAAACGTGAAGTGAAGCAACGGAATCTATAACTAGTGTCACAGGAATGGTTCAAAACTTAGACAGTAAGTAGAGTCAGTATTCTTGTACTTAAGTTGACATTGTGCCTTTTGTATTTAGTTCCAATGCAATTTCAGTGTTTCATCAACAATAAAAAGGTCAGAGGGATACTGCAAACCTGAAGTGAAGCATCGGAATCTATAACTAGTGTCACAGGAATGGTTCAAAACTTAGACAGTAAGAAGAGTCAGTTTTCTTGTACTTAAGTCGGCATTGTGCCTTTTGCATTTAATTCCAATGCAATTTCTGTGTATCATCGTCAATAAGAAGGTCAGAGGGATACAGTAATTCTGAAGTGAAGCATCGGAATCTATAACTAGTGTCACAGGAATGGTTCAAATCATAGACAGTAAGAGGAGTCTGTTTTCTTGCACTTAAGTCGGCATTGTGCCTTTCGTATTTATTTCCGGTGCAATTTCTGTGTTTCATCGTCAATAAGAGGGTCAGAGGGATACAGTAAACCTGAAGTGAAGCATCGGAATGTATTACTAGTGTCACAGGAATGGTTCAAAACATAGACAGTAAAAAGAGTCAGTTTTCTTGTACTTAAGTATTCGTTGTGCCTTTTGTATTTAATTCCGATGCAAGTTCTGTGTTTCATCGTCAATTAGAAGGTCAGAGGGATACAGTAAACCTGAAGTGAAGCATCGGAATCTATAACTAGTGTCACAGGAATGGTTTAAACATAGACATTAAGAGGAGTCAGTTTTCTTGTACTTAAGTCGTCATTGTGACTTTTGTATTTGATTCCGATGCAATTTCAGTGTTTCATCGTCAATAAGAAGGTCAGAGGGATATAGTGAACCTGAAGTGAAGCATCGGAATCTATAACTAGTGTCACAGGAATGGTTCAAAACATAGAGAGTAAGAAGAGTCAGTTTTCTTGTACTTAAGTCGGCATTGTGCATTTTGTAGTTAAATCCGATGTAATTTCTGTGTTTCAATGTCAATAAGACGGTCAGAGGGATACAGTAAACCTGAAGTGAAGCATCGGAATCTATAACTAGTGTCACAGGTATGGTTCAAAGCATAGACAGTACGAAGAGTCAGTATTCTTGTACTTAAGTCGGCATCGTGCCTTTTGTACTTATATTCGATGCAATTTCTGTGTATCATCGTCAATAAGAAGGTCAGTGGGATACAGTAAACCTGAAGTGAAACATCGGAATCTATAAGTAGTGTCACAGGAATGGTTCAAAACATAACCAGTAAGAAGAGTCAGTTTACTTGTACTTAAGTCGGCATTGTGCCTTTTGTATTTAATTCCGATGCAATTTCTGTGTTTCATCGCCAATAAGAAGGTCAGAGGGATACAGTAAACCTGAAGTGAAGCATCGGAATCTATAAGTAGTGTCACAGGAATGGTTCAAAACATAGACAGTTAGAAGAGTCAGTTTTCTTGTACTTAAGTTGGCATCGTGCCCTTTGTATTTAATTCCGATTCAATTTCAGTGTTTCATCGTCAATAAGAAGGTCAGAGGGATATAGTGAACCTGAAGTGAAGCATCGGAATCTATAACTAGTGTCACAGGAATGGTTCAAAACATAGAGAGTAAGAAGAGTCAGTTTTCTTGTACTTAAGTCGGCATTGTGCCTTTTGTAGTTAATTCCGATGTAATTTCTGTGTTTCAATGTCAATAAGACGGTCAGAGGGATACAGTAAACCTGAAGTGAAGCATCGGAATCTATAACTAGTGTCACAGGTATGGTTCAAAGCATAGACAGTACGAAGAGTCAGTATTCTTGTACTTAAGTCGGCATCGTGCCTTTTGTACTTAAATTCGATGCAATTTCTGTGTATCATCGTCAATAAGACGGTCAGAGGGATACAGTAAAACCGAAGTGAAGCATCGGAATCTATAACTAGTGTCACAGGAATGGTTCAAAACATAGACAGTATAAAGAGTCAGTTTTCTTGTACTTAAGTCGGCATTGTGCCTTTTGTATTTAATTCCGATGCAATTTCTGCGTTTCATAGTCAATAAGAAGTCAGTGGGATACAGTAATCCTGAAGTGAAACATCGGAATCTATAAGTAGTGTCACAGGAATGGTTCAAAACATAAACAGTAAGAAGAGTCAGTATACTTGTACTGAAGTCGGCATTGTGCCTTTTGTATTTAAATCCGATGCAATTTCTGTGTATCATCGTCAATAAGATGGTCAGAGGGATACAGTAAACCTGAAGTGAAGCATCGGAATCTATAACTAGTGTCACAGGAATGGTTCAAATCATAGACAGTAAGAGGGGTCAGTTTTCTTGCACTTAAGTCGGCATTGTGCTTTTCGTATTTATTTCCGGTGCAATTTCTGTGTTTCATCGTCAATAAGAAGGTCAGAGGGATACAGTAAACATGAAGTGAAGCATCGGAATCTATATCTAGTGTCACAGGAATGGTTCAAAACATAGACGGTAAGAAGAGTCAGTTTTCTTGTACTTAAGTCGGCATTGTGCCTTTTGTATTTAATTCCGATGCAATTTCTGTGTTTCATCGTCAATAAGAAGGTCAGAGGGATACAGTAAACCCGAAGTGAAGCATCGGAATGTATAACTAGTGTCACAGGAATGGTTCAAAACATAGACAGTAAAAAGAGTCAGTTTTCTTGTATTTAAGTATTCGTTGTGCCTTTTGTATTTAATTCCGATGCAAGTTCTGTGTTTCATCGTCAATAAGACGGTCAGAGGGAAACAGTAAACCTGAAGTGAAGCATCGGAATCTATAACTAGTGTCACAGGAATGGTTTAAACATAGACATTAAGAGGAGACAGTTTTCTTGTGCTTAAGTCGGCATTGTGCCTTTTGTATTTGATTCCGATGCAATTTCACTGTTTCATCGTCAATAAGAAGGTCAGAGGGATATAGTGAACCTGAAGTGAACCATCGGAATCTATAACTAGTGTCACAGGAATGGTTCAAAACATAGAGAGTAAGAAGAGTCAGTTTTCTTGTACTTAAGCCGGCATTGTGCCTTTTGTAGTTAATTCCGATGCAATTTCTGTGTTTCAATGTCAATAAGACGGTCAGAGGGATACAGTAAACCTGAAGTGAAGCATCGGAATCTATAACTAGTGTCACAGGAATGGTTCAAAGCATTGACAGTAAGAAGAGTCAGTATTCTTGTACTTAAGTCGGCATCGTGCCTTTTGTATTTAAATCCGATGCAATTTCTGTGTATCATCGACAATAAGAAGGTCAGAGGGATACAGTAAACCTGAAGTGAAGCATCGGAATCTATAACTAGTGTCACAGGAATGGTTCAAAACATAGACAGTAGGAAGAGTCAGTTTTCTTGTACTTAAGTCGGCATTGTGCCTTTTGTATTTAATTCCGATGCAATTTCTGTGTTTCATCGTCAATAAGAAGGTCAGAGGGATACAGTAAACTGAAGTGTAGCATCGGAATCTATAACTAGTGTCACAGGAATGGTTCAAATTATAGACAGTAAGAAGAGTCAGTTTTCTTGCACTTAAGTCGGCATTGTGCTTTTCGTATATATTTCCGGTGCAATTTCTGTGTTTCATCGTCAATAAGAAGGTCAGAGGGATACAGTAAACATGAAGTGAAGCATCGGAATCTATATCTAGTGTCACAGGAATGGTTCAAAACATAGACGGTAAGAAGAGTCAGTTTTCTTGTACTTAAGTCGACATTGTGCCTTTTGTATTTAATTCCGATGCAATTTATGTGTTTCATTGTCAATAAGAAGGTCAGAGGGATACAGTAAACCTGAATTGAAGCATCGGAATCTATAACTAGTGTCACAGGAATGGTTCAAAACGTAGACAGTAAGAAGAGTCAGTTTTCTTGTACTTAAGTCGGCATTGTGCCTTTTTTATTTAACTCCGATGCAATTTCTGTGTTTCATAGTCAATAAGAAGCCAGTGGGATACAGTAAACCTGAAGTGAAACATCGGAATCTATAAGTAGTGTCACAGGAATGGTTCAAAACATAAACAGTAAGAAGAGTCAGTTTACTTGTACTTAAGTCGGCATTGTGCCTTTTGTATTTAATTCCGATGCAATTTCTGTGTTTCATCGTCAATAAGAAGGTCGCAGGGATACAGTAAACCTCAAGTGAAGCATCGGAATCTATAACTAGTGTCACAGGCATGGTTCAAAACATAGACAGTAAGAAGAGTCAGTTTTCTTGTACTGAAGTCGGCATTGTGCCTTTTGTATTTAATTCCGATGCAATATCTGTGTTTCATCGTCAATAAGAACGTCAGACGGATACAGTAAAGCTGACGTGAAGTTTCCGAATCTATAACTAGTCTCACAGGAATTGTTCAAAACTTAGACAGTAAGAAGAATCAGTTTTCTTGTACTTAAGTCGGCATTGTGCCTTTTGTATTTAATTCCGATGCAATTTCTGTGTTTCATCGTCAATAAGAAGGTCAGAGGGATACAGTAAACCTGAAGTGAAGCATCGGAATCTATTACTAGAGTCACAGGAATGGTTCAAAACATAGACAGTAAGAAGAGTCAGTTTTCTTGTACTTAAGTCGGCATTGTGCCTTTTGTATTTAATTCCGATGCAATTTCTGTGTTTCATCGTCAATAAGAACGTCAGAGGGATACAGTAAAGCTGACGTGAAGTTTCGGAATCTATAACTAGTGTCACAGTAATTGTTCAAAACATAGAGAGTAAGAAGAGTCAGTTTTCCTGTACTTAAGTCGGCATTGTGCCTTTTGTAGTTAATTCCGATGCAATTTCTGTGTTTCAATGTCAATAAGAAGGTCAGAGGGATACAGTAAACGTGAATTGAAGCATCGGAATCTATAACTAGTGTCACAGGAATGGTTCAAAACATAGACAGTAAGAAGAATCAGTTTTCTTGTACTTAAGTCGGCATTGTTCCTTTTCTATTTAATTCCGATGCAATATCTATGTTTCATCGTCAATAAGAAGGTCAGAGGGATACACTAAACCTGAAGTGAAGCATCGGAATCTATAACTAGTGTCACAGGCATGGTTCAAAGCATAGACAGTAAGAAGAGTCAGTTTTCTTGTACTGAAGTCGGCATTGTGCCTTTTGTATTTAATTCCGATGCAATTTCTGTGTTTCATCGTCAATAAGAACGTCAGAGGGATACAGTAAAGCTGACGTGAAGTTTCGGAATCTATAACTAGTGTCACAGGAATTGTTCAAAACTTAGACAGTAAGAAGGATCAGTTTTCTTGTACTTAAGTCGGCATTGAGCCTTTTGTATTTAATTCCGATGCAATTTCTGTGTTTCATCGTCAATAAGAAGGTCTAAGCGATACAGAAAACCTGAAGTGAAGCATCGGAATCTATAACTAGTGTCACATCAATGGTTCAAACATAGACAAAAAGAAGAGTCAGTTTTCTTGTACATAAGCCGGCATTGTGATTTTGTATTTAATTCGGATGCAATTTCTGTGTTTCATCGTCAACAAGAAGGTCGGAGGGATACAGGGAACCTGAAGTGAAGCATAGGAATCTATAACTAGTGTCACATGAATGGTTCAAAACATAGACAGTAAGAAGAGTCAGTTTTCTTGTACTTAAGTCGGCATTGTGCCTTTTGTATTTAATTCCGATGCAATTTCTGTGTTTCATCGTCAATAAGAAGGTCAGAGGGATACAGTAAACCTGAAGTGAAGCATCGGAATCTATAACTAGTGTCACAGGAATGGTTTAAACATAGACATTAAGAGGAGTCAGTTCTCTTGTACTTAAGTCGTCATTGTGACTTTTGTATTTGATTCCGATGCAATTTCAGTGTTTCATCGTCAATAAGAAGGTCAGAGGGATATAGTGAACCTGAAGTGAAGCATCGGAATCTATAACTAGTGTCACAGGAATGGTTCAAAACATAGAGAGTAAGAAGAGTTAGTTTTCTTGTACTTAAGTCGGCATTGTGCATTTTGTAGTTAAATCCGATGTAATTTCTGTGTTTCAATGTCAATAAGACGGTCAGAGGGATACAGTAAACCTGAAGTGAAGCATCGGAATCTATAACTAGTGTCACAGGTATGGTTCAAAGCATAGACAGTACGAAGAGTCAGTATTCTTGTACTTAAGTCGGCATCGTGCCTTTTGTACTTAAATTCGATGCATTTTCTGTGTATCATCGTCAATAAGAAGGTCAGTGGGATACAGTAAACCTGAAGTGAAACATCGGAATCTATAAGTAGTGTCACAGGAATGGTTCAAAACATAAACAGTAAGAAGAGTCAGTTTACTTGTACTTAAGTCGGCATTGTGCCTTTTGTATTTAATTCCGATGCAATTTCTGTGTTTCATCGCCAATAAGAAGGTCAGAGGGATACAGTAAACCTGAAGTGAAGCATCGGAATCTATAAGTAGTGTCACAGGAATGGTTCAAAACATAGACAGTTAGAAGAGTCAGTTTTCTTGTACTTAAGTTGGCATCGTGCCCTTTGTATTTAATTCCGATTTAATTTCAGTGTTTCATCGTCAATAAGAAGGTCAGAGGGATATAGTGAACCTGAAGTGAAGCATCGGAATCTATAACTAGTGTCACAGGAATGGTTCAAAACATAGAGAGTAAGAAGAGTCAGTTTTCTTGTACTTAAGTCGGCATTGTGCCTTTTGTAGTTAATTCCGATGTAATTTCTGTGTTTCAATGTCAATAAGACGGTCAGAGGGATACAGTAAACCTGAAGTGAAGCATCGGAATCTATAACTAGTGTCACAGGTATGGTTCAAAGCATAGACAGTACGAAGAGTCAGTATTCTTGTACTTAAGTCGGCATCGTGCCTTTTGTACTTAAATTCGATGCAATTTCTGTGTATCATCGTCAATAAGACGGTCAGAGGGATACAGTAAAACCGAAGTGAAGCATCGGAATCTATAACTAGTGTCACAGGAATGGTTCAAAACATAGACAGTATAAAGAGTCAGTTTTCTTGTACTTAAGTCGGCATTGTGCCTTTTGTATTTAATTCCGATGCAATTTCTGCGTTTCATAGTCAATAAGAAGTCAGTGGGATACAGTAATCCTGAAGTGAAACATCGGAATCTATAAGTAGTGTCACAGGAATGGTTCAAAACATAAACAGTAAGAAGAGTCAGTATACTTGTACTGAAGTCGGCATTGTGCCTTTTGTATTTAAATCCGATGCAATTTCTGTGTATCATCGTCAATAAGATGGTCAGAGGGATACAGTAAACCTGAAGTGAAGCATCGGAATCTATAACTAGTGTCACAGGAATGGTTCAAATCATAGACAGTAAGAGGGGTCAGTTTTCTTGCACTTAAGTCGGCATTGTGCTTTTCGTATTTATTTCCGGTGCAATTTCTGTGTTTCATCGTCAATAAGAAGGTCAGAGGGATACAGTAAACATGAAGTGAAGCATCGGAATCTATATCTAGTGTCACAGGAATGGTTCAAAACATAGACGGTAAGAAGAGTCAGTTTTCTTGTACTTAAGTCGGCATTGTGCCTTTTGTATTTAATTCCGATGCAATTTCTGTGTTTCATCGTCAATAAGAAGGTCAGAGGGATACAGTAAACCCGAAGTGAAGCATCGGAATGTATAACTAGTGTCACAGGAATGGTTCAAAACATAGACAGTAAAAAGAGTCAGTTTTCTTGTATTTAAGTATTCGTTGTGCCTTTTGTATTTAATTCCGATGCAAGTTCTGTGTTTCATCGTCAATAAGACGGTCAGAGGGAAACAGTAAACCTGAAGTGAAGCATCGGAATCTATAACTAGTGTCACAGGAATGGTTTAAACATAGACATTAAGAGGAGACAGTTTTCTTGTGCTTAAGTCGGCATTGTGCCTTTTGTATTTGATTCCGATGCAATTTCACTGTTTCATCGTCAATAAGAAGGTCAGAGGGATATAGTGAACCTGAAGTGAACCATCGGAATCTATAACTAGTGTCACAGGAATGGTTCAAAACATAGAGAGTAAGAAGAGTCAGTTTTCTTGTACTTAAGCCGGCATTGTGCCTTTTGTAGTTAATTCCGATGCAATTTCTGTGTTTCAATGTCAATAAGACGGTCAGAGGGATACAGTAAACCTGAAGTGAAGCATCGGAATCTATAACTAGTGTCACAGGAATGGTTCAAAGCATTGACAGTAAGAAGAGTCAGTATTCTTGTACTTAAGTCGGCATCGTGCCTTTTGTATTTAAATCCGATGCAATTTCTGTGTATCATCGACAATAAGAAGGTCAGAGGGATACAGTAAACCTGAAGTGAAGCATCGGAATCTATAACTAGTGTCACAGGAATGGTTCAAAACATAGACAGTAGGAAGAGTCAGTTTTCTTGTACTTAAGTCGGCATTGTGCCTTTTGTATTTAATTCCGATGCAATTTCTGTGTTTCATCGTCAATAAGAAGGTCAGAGGGATACAGTAAACTGAAGTGTAGCATCGGAATCTATAACTAGTGTCACAGGAATGGTTCAAATTATAGACAGTAAGAAGAGTCAGTTTTCTTGCACTTAAGTCGGCATTGTGCTTTTCGTATATATTTCCGGTGCAATTTCTGTGTTTCATCGTCAATAAGAAGGTCAGAGGGATACAGTAAACATGAAGTGAAGCATCGGAATCTATATCTAGTGTCACAGGAATGGTTCAAAACATAGACGGTAAGAAGAGTCAGTTTTCTTGTACTTAAGTCGACATTGTGCCTTTTGTATTTAATTCCGATGCAATTTATGTGTTTCATTGTCAATAAGAAGGTCAGAGGGATACAGTAAACCTGAATTGAAGCATCGGAATCTATAACTAGTGTCACAGGAATGGTTCAAAACGTAGACAGTAAGAAGAGTCAGTTTTCTTGTACTTAAGTCGGCATTGTGCCTTTTTTATTTAACTCCGATGCAATTTCTGTGTTTCATCGTCAATAAGAAGGTCAGAGGGATACAGTAAACCCGAAGTGAAGCATCGGAATCTATAACTAGTGTCACAGGAATGGTTCAAACCATAGACAGTAAAAAGAGTCAGTTTAATTGTACTTAAGTCGGCATTGTGCCTTTTGTATTTAATTCCGATGCAATTTCTGCGTTTCATAGTCAATAAGAAGTCAGTGGGATACAGTAAACCTGAAGTGAAACATCGGAATCTATAAGTAGTGTCACAGGAATGGTTCAAAACATAAACAGTAAGAAGAGTCAGTTTACTTGTACTTAAGTCGGCATTGTGCCTTTTGTATTTAATTCCGATGCAATTTCTGTGTTTCATCGTCAATAAGAAGGTCGCAGGGATACAGTAAACCTCAAGTGAAGCATCGGAATCTATAACTAGTGTCACAGGCATGGTTCAAAACATAGACAGTAAGAAGAGTCAGTTTTCTTGTACTGAAGTCGGCATTGTGCCTTTTGTATTTAATTCCGATGCAATATCTGTGTTTCATCGTCAATAAGAACGTCAGACGGATACAGTAAAGCTGACGTGAAGTTTCCGAATCTATAACTAGTCTCACAGGAATTGTTCAAAACTTAGACAGTAAGAAGAATCAGTTTTCTTGTACTTAAGTCGGCATTGTGCCTTTTGTATTTAATTCCGATGCAATTTCTGTGTTTCATCGTCAATAAGAAGGTCAGAGGGATACAGTAAACCTGAAGTGAAGCATCGGAATCTATTACTAGAGTCACAGGAATGGTTCAAAACATAGACAGTAAGAAGAGTCAGTTTTCTTGTACTTAAGTCGGCATTGTGCCTTTTGTATTTAATTCCGATGCAATTTCTGTGTTTCATCGTCAATAAGAACGTCAGAGGGATACAGTAAAGCTGACGTGAAGTTTCGGAATCTATAACTAGTGTCACAGTAATTGTTCAAAACATAGAGAGTAAGAAGAGTCAGTTTTCCTGTACTTAAGTCGGCATTGTGCCTTTTGTAGTTAATTCCGATGCAATTTCTGTGTTTCAATGTCAATAAGAAGGTCAGAGGGATACAGTAAACGTGAATTGAAGCATCGGAATCTATAACTAGTGTCACAGGAATGGTTCAAAACATAGACAGTAAGAAGAATCAGTTTTCTTGTACTTAAGTCGGCATTGTTCCTTTTCTATTTAATTCCGATGCAATATCTATGTTTCATCGTCAATAAGAAGGTCAGAGGGATACACTAAACCTGAAGTGAAGCATCGGAATCTATAACTAGTGTCACAGGCATGGTTCAAAGCATAGACAGTAAGAAGAGTCAGTTTTCTTGTACTGAAGTCGGCATTGTGCCTTTTGTATTTAATTCCGATGCAATTTCTGTGTTTCATCGTCAATAAGAACGTCAGAGGGATACAGTAAAGCTGACGTGAAGTTTCGGAATCTATAACTAGTGTCACAGGAATTGTTCAAAACTTAGACAGTAAGAAGGATCAGTTTTCTTGTACTTAAGTCGGCATTGAGCCTTTTGTATTTAATTCCGATGCAATTTCTGTGTTTCATCGTCAATAAGAAGGTCTAAGCGATACAGAAAACCTGAAGTGAAGCATCGGAATCTATAACTAGTGTCACATCAATGGTTCAAACATAGACAAAAAGAAGAGTCAGTTTTCTTGTACATAAGCCGGCATTGTGATTTTGTATTTAATTCGGATGCAATTTCTGTGTTTCATCGTCAACAAGAAGGTCGGAGGGATACAGGGAACCTGAAGTGAAGCATAGGAATCTATAACTAGTGTCACATGAATGGTTCAAAACATAGACAGTAAGAAGAGTCAGTTTTCTTGTACTTAAGTCGGCATTGTGCCTTTTGTATTTAATTCCGATGCAATTTCTGTGTTTCATCGTCAATAAGAAGGTCAGAGGGATACAGTAAACCTGAAGTGAAGCATCGGAATCTATAACTAGTGTCACAGGAATGGTTTAAACATAGACATTAAGAGGAGTCAGTTCTCTTGTACTTAAGTCGTCATTGTGACTTTTGTATTTGATTCCGATGCAATTTCAGTGTTTCATCGTCAATAAGAAGGTCAGAGGGATATAGTGAACCTGAAGTGAAGCATCGGAATCTATAACTAGTGTCACAGGAATGGTTCAAAACATAGAGAGTAAGAAGAGTTAGTTTTCTTGTACTTAAGTCGGCATTGTGCATTTTGTAGTTAAATCCGATGTAATTTCTGTGTTTCAATGTCAATAAGACGGTCAGAGGGATACAGTAAACCTGAAGTGAAGCATCGGAATCTATAACTAGTGTCACAGGTATGGTTCAAAGCATAGACAGTACGAAGAGTCAGTATTCTTGTACTTAAGTCGGCATCGTGCCTTTTGTACTTAAATTCGATGCATTTTCTGTGTATCATCGTCAATAAGAAGGTCAGTGGGATACAGTAAACCTGAAGTGAAACATCGGAATCTATAAGTAGTGTCACAGGAATGGTTCAAAACATAAACAGTAAGAAGAGTCAGTTTACTTGTACTTAAGTCGGCATTGTGCCTTTTGTATTTAATTCCGATGCAATTTCTGTGTTTCATCGTCAATAAGAAGGTCAGAGGGATACAGTAAACCTGAAGTGAAGCATCGGAATCAATAAGTAGTGTCACAGGAATGGTTCAAAACATAGACAGTTAGAAGAGTCAGTTTTCTTGTACTTAAGTTGGCATCGTGCCCTTTGTATTTAATTCCGATTTAATTTCAGTGTTTCATCGTCAATAAGAAGGTCAGAGGGATATAGTGAACCTGAAGTGAAGCATCGGAATCTATAACTAGTGTCACAGGAATGGTTCAAAACATAGAGAGTAAGAAGAGTCAGTTTTCTTGTACTTAAGTCGGCATTGTGCCTTTTGTAGTTAATTCCGATGTAATTTCTGTGTTTCAATGTCAATAAGATGGTCAGAGGGATACAGTAAACCTGAAGTGAAGCATCGGAATCTATAACTAGTGTCACAGGTATGGTTCAAAGCATAGACAGTACGAAGAGTCAGTATTCTTGTACTTAAGTCGGCATCGTGCCTTTTGTACTTAAATTCGATGCAATTTCTGTGTATCATCGTCAATAAGACGGTCAGAGGGATACAGTAAAACCGAAGTGAAGCATCGGAATCTATAACTAGTGTCACAGGAATGGTTCAAAACATAGACAGTATAAAGAGTCAGTTTTCTAGTACTTAAGTCGGCATTGTGCCTTTTGTATTTAATTCCGATGCAATTTCTGCGTTTCATAGTCAATAAGAAGTCAGTGGGATACAGTAATCCTGAAGTGAAACATCGGAATCTATAAGTAGTGTCACAGGAATGGTTCAAAACATAAACAGTAAGAAGAGTCAGTTTACTTGTACTGAAGTCGGCATTGTGCCTTTTGTATTTAATTCCGATGCAATTTCTGTGTATCATCGTCAATAAGAAGGTCAGAGGGATACAGTAAACGTGAAGTGAAGCATCGGAATCTATAACTTGTGTCACAGGAATGGTTCAAAACTTAGACAGTAAGTAGAGTCAGTAATCTTGTACTTAAGTTGACATTGTGCCTTTTGTATTTAATTCCAATGCAATTTCAGTGTTTCATCAACAATAAAAAGGTCAGAGGGATACAGCAAACCTGAAGTGAAGCATCGGAATCTATAACTAGTGTCACAGGAATGGTTCAAAACTTAGACAGTAAGAAGAGTCAGTTTTCTTGTACTTAAGTCGGCATTGTGCCTTTTGTATTTAATTCCAATGCAATTTCTGTGTATCATCGTCAATAAGAAGGTCAGAGGGATACAGTAATCCTGAAGTGAAGCATCGGAATCTATAACTAGTGTCACAGGAATGGTTCAAATCATAGACAGTAAGAGGAGTCAGTTTTCTTGTACTTAAGTCGGCATTGTGCCTTTTGTATTTAATTCCGATGCAATTTCTGTGTTTCATCGTCAATAAGAAGGTCAGAGGGATACAGTAAACCTGAAGTGAAGCATCGGAATCTATAACTAGTGTCACAGGAATGGTTCAAAACATAGACAGTAAGAAGAGTCAGTTTTCTTGTACTTAAGTCGGCATTGTGCCTTTTGTATTTAACTCCGATGCAATTTCTGTGTTTCATCGTCAATAAGAAGGTCAGAGGGATACAGTAAACCCGGAGTGAAGCATCGGAATGTATAACTAGTGTTACAGGAATGGTTCAAAACATAGACAGTAAAAAGAGTCAGTTTTCTTGTACTTAAGTATTCGTTGTGCCTTTTGTATTTAATTCCGATGCAAGTTCTGTGTTTCATCGTCAATAAGACGGTCAGAGGGAAACAGTAAACCTGAAGTGAAGCCTCGGAATCTATAACTAGTGTCACATCAATGGTTCAAACATAGACAGAAAGAAGAGTCAGTTTTCTTGTACATAAGCCGGCATTGTGACTTTTGTATTTAATTCGGATGCAATTTCTGTGTTTCAGCGTCAATAAGAAGGTCGGAGGGATACAGGAAACCTGAAGTGAAGCATCGGAATCTATAACTAGTGTCACATGAATGGTTCATAACATAGACAGTAAGAAGTGTCAGTTTTCTTGTACTTAAGTCGGCATTGTGCCTTTTGTATTTAATTCCGATGCAATTTCTGTGTTTCATCGTCATTAAGAAGGTCAGAGGGATACAGTAAACGTTAAGTGAAGCAACGGAATCTATAACTAGTGTCACAGGAATGGTTCAAAACTTAGACAGTAAGTAGAGTCAGTATTCTTGTACTTAAGTTGACATTGTGCCTTTTGTATTTAGTTCCAATGCAATTTCAGTGTTTCATCAACAATAAAAAGGTCAGAGGGATACTGCAAACCTGAAGTGAAGCATCGGAATCTATAACTAGTGTCACAGGAATGGTTCAAAACTTAGACAGTAAGAAGAGTCAGTTTTCTTGTACTTAAGTCGGCATTGTGCCTTTTGCATTTAATTCCAATGCAATTTCTGTGTATCATCGTCAATAAGAAGGTCAGAGGGATACAGTAAACCTGAAGTGAAGCATCGGAATCTATAACTAGTGTCACAGGAATGGTTCAAATCATAGACAGTAAGAGGAGTCTGTTTTCTAGCACTTAAGTCGGCATTGTGCCTTTCGTATTTATTTCCGGTGCAATTTCTGTGTTTCATCGTCAATAAGAGGGTCAGAGGGATACAGTAAACCTGAAGTGAAGCATCGGAATGTATTACTAGTGTCACAGGAATGGTTCAAAACATAGACAGTAAAAAGAGTCAGTTTTCTTGTACTTAAGTATTCGTTGTGCCTTTTGTATTTAATTCCGATGCAAGTTCTGTGTTTCATCGTCAATTAGAAGGTCAGAGGGATACAGTAAACCTGAAGTGAAGCATCGGAATCTATAACTAGTGTCACAGGAATGGTTTAAACATAGACATTAAGAGGAGTCAGTTTTCTTGTACTTAAGTCGTCATTGTGACTTTTGTATTTGATTCCGATGCAATTTCAGTGTTTCATCGTCAATAAGAAGGTCATAGGGATATAGTGAACCTGAAGTGAAGCATCGGAATCTATAACTAGTGTCACAGGAATGGTTCAAAACATAGAGAGTAAGAAGAGTCAGTTTTCTTGTACTTAAGTTGGCATTGTGCATTTTGTAGTTAAATCCGATGTAATTTCTGTGTTTCAATGTCAATAAGACGGTCAGAGGGATACAGTAAACCTGAAGTGAAGCATCGGAATCTATAACTAGTGTCACAGGTATGGTTCAAAGCATAGACAGTACGAAGAGTCAGTATTCTTGTACTTAAGTCGGCATCGTGCCTTTTGTACTTAAATTCGATGCAATTTCTGTGTATCATCGTCAATAAGAAGGTCAGTGGGATACAGTAAACCTGAAGTGAAACATCGGAATCTATAAGTAGTGTCACAGGAATGGTTCAAAACATAACCAGTAAGAAGAGTCAGTTTACTTGTACTTAAGTCGGCATTGTGCCTTTTGTATTTAATTCCGATGCAATTTCTGTGTTTCATCGCCAATAAGAAGGTCAGAGGGATACAGTAAACCTGAAGTGAAGCATCGGAATCTATAAGTAGTGTCACAGGAATGGTTCAAAACATAGACAGTTAGAAGAGTCAGTTTTCTTGTACTTAAGTTGGCATCGTGCCCTTTGTATTTAATTCCGATTTAATTTCAGTGTTTCATCGTCAATAAGAAGGTCAGAGGGATATAGTGAACCTGAAGTGAAGCATCGGAATCTATAACTAGTGTCACAGGAATGGTTCAAAACATAGAGAGTAAGAAGAGTCAGTTTTCTTGTACTTAAGTCGGCATTGTGCCTTTTGTAGTTAATTCCGATGTAATTTCTGTGTTTCAATGTCAATAAGACGGTCAGAGGGATACAGTAAACCTGAAGTGAAGCATCGGAATCTATAACTAGTGTCACAGGTATGGTTCAAAGCATAGACAGTACGAAGAGTCAGTATTCTTGTACTTAAGTCGGCATCGTGCCTTTTGTACTTAAATTCGATGCAATTTCTGTGTATCATCGTCAATAAGACGGTCAGAGGGATACAGTAAAACCGAAGTGAAGCATCGGAATCTATAACTAGTGTCACAGGAATGGTTCAAAACATAGACAGTATAAAGAGTCAGTTTTCTTGTACTTAAGTCGGCATTGTGCCTTTTGTATTTAATTCCGATGCAATTTCTGCGTTTCATAGTCAATAAGAAGTCAGTGGGATACAGTAATCCTGAAGTGAAACATCGGAATCTATAAGTAGTGTCACAGGAATGGTTCAAAACATAAACAGTAAGAAGAGTCAGTATACTTGTACTGAAGTCGGCATTGTGCCTTTTGTATTTAAATCCGATGCAATTTCTGTGTATCATCGTCAATAAGAAGGTCAGAGGGATACAGTAAACCTGAAGTGAAGCATCGGAATCTATAACTAGTGTCACAGGAATGGTTCAAATCATAGACAGTAAGAGGAGTCAGTTTTCTTGCACTTAAGTCGGCATTGTGCTTTTCGTATTTATTTCCGGTGCAATTTCTGTGTTTCATCGTCAATAAGAAGGTCAGAGGGATACAGTAAACATGAAGTGAAGCATCGGAATCTATATCTAGTGTCACAGGAATGGTTCAAAACATAGACGGTAAGAAGAGTCAGTTTTCTTGTACTTAAGTCGGCATTGTGCCTTTTGTATTTAATTCCGATGCAATTTCTGTGTTTCATCGTCAATAAGAAGGTCAGAGGGATACAGTAAACCCGAAGTGAAGCATCGGAATGTATAACTAGTGTCACAGGAATGGTTCAAAACATAGACAGTAAAAAGAGTCAGTTTTCTTGTATTTAAGTATTCGTTGTGCCTTTTGTATTTAATTCCGATGCAAGTTCTGTGTTTCATCGTCAATAAGACGGTCAGAGGGAAACAGTAAACCTGAAGTGAAGCATCGGAATCTATAACTAGTGTCACAGGAATGGTTTAAACATAGACATTAAGAGGAGACAGTTTTCTTGTGCTTAAGTCGGCATTGTGCCTTTTGTATTTGATTCCGATGCAATTTCACTGTTTCATCGTCAATAAGAAGGTCAGAGGGATATAGTGAACCTGAAGTGAACCATCGGAATCTATAACTAGTGTCACAGGAATGGTTCAAAACATAGAGAGTAAGAAGAGTCAGTTTTCTTGTACTTAAGCCGGCATTGTGCCTTTTGTAGTTAATTCCGATGCAATTTCTGTGTTTCAATGTCAATAAGACGGTCAGAGGGATACAGTAAACCTGAAGTGAAGCATCGGAATCTATAACTAGTGTCACAGGAATGGTTCAAAGCATTGACAGTAAGAAGAGTCAGTATTCTTGTACTTAAGTCGGCATCGTGCCTTTTGTATTTAAATCCGATGCAATTTCTGTGTATCATCGTCAATAAGAAGGTCAGAGGGATACAGTAAACCTGAAGTGAAGCATCGGAATCTATAACTAGTGTCACAGGAATGGTTCAAATTATAGACAGTAAGAAGAGTCAGTTTTCTTGCACTTAAGTCGGCATTGTGCTTTTCGTATATATTTCCGGTGCAATTTCTGTGTTTCATCGTCAATAAGAAGGTCAGAGGGATACAGTAAACCTGAAGTGAAGCATCGGAATCTATTACTAGAGTCACAGGAATGGTTCAAAACATAGACAGTAAGAAGAGTCAGTTTTCTTGTACTTAAGTCGGCATTGTGCCTTTTGTATTTAATTCCGATGCAATTTCTGTGTTTCATCGTCAATAAGAACGTCAGAGGGATACAGTAAAGCTGACGTGAAGTTTCGGAATCTATAACTAGTGTCACAGTAATTGTTCAAAACATAGAGAGTAAGAAGAGTCAGTTTTCCTGTACTTAAGTCGGCATTGTGCCTTTTGTAGTTAATTCCGATGCAATTTCTGTGTTTCAATGTCAATAAGAAGGTCAGAGGGATACAGTAAACGTGAATTGAAGCATCGGAATCTATAACTAGTGTCACAGGAATGGTTCAAAACATAGACAGTAAGAAGAATCAGTTTTCTTGTACTTAAGTCGGCATTGTTCCTTTTCTATTTAATTCCGATGCAATATCTATGTTTCATCGTCAATAAGAAGGTCAGAGGGATACACTAAACCTGAAGTGAAGCATCGGAATCTATAACTAGTGTCACAGGCATGGTTCAAAGCATAGACAGTAAGAAGAGTCAGTTTTCTTGTACTGAAGTCGGCATTGTGCCTTTTGTATTTAATTCCGATGCAATTTCTGTGTTTCATCGTCAATAAGAACGTCAGAGGGATACAGTAAAGCTGACGTGAAGTTTCGGAATCTATAACTAGTGTCACAGGAATTGTTCAAAACTTAGACAGTAAGAAGGATCAGTTTTCTTGTACTTAAGTCGGCATTGAGCCTTTTGTATTTAATTCCGATGCAATTTCTGTGTTTCATCGTCAATAAGAAGGTCTAAGCGATACAGAAAACCTGAAGTGAAGCATCGGAATCTATAACTAGTGTCACATCAATGGTTCAAACATAGACAAAAAGAAGAGTCAGTTTTCTTGTACATAAGCCGGCATTGTGATTTTGTATTTAATTCGGATGCAATTTCTGTGTTTCATCGTCAACAAGAAGGTCGGAGGGATACAGGGAACCTGAAGTGAAGCATAGGAATCTATAACTAGTGTCACATGAATGGTTCAAAACATAGACAGTAAGAAGAGTCAGTTTTCTTGTACTTAAGTCGGCATTGTGCCTTTTGTATTTAATTCCGATGCAATTTCTGTGTTTCATCGTCAATAAGAAGGTCAGAGGGATACAGTAAACCTGAAGTGAAGCATCGGAATCTATAACTAGTGTCACAGGAATGGTTCAAAACATAGACAGTAAGAAGAGTCAGTTTTCTTGTACTTAAGTTGACATTGTGCCTTTTGTATTTAATTCCAATGCAATTTCAGTGTTTCATCAACAATAAAAAGGTCAGAGGGATACAGCAAACCTGAAGTGAAGCATCGGAATCTATAACTAGTGTCACATGAATGGTTCAAAACATAGACAGTAAGAAGAGTCAGTTTTCTTGTACTTAAGTCGGCATTGTGCCTTTTGTATTTAATTCCAATGCAATTTCTGTGTATCATCGTCAATAAGAAGGTCAGAGCGATACAGTAAACCTGAAGTGAAGCATCGGAATGTATAACTAGTGTCACAGGAATGATTCAAATCATAGACAGTAAGAGGAGTCAGTTTTCTTGCACTTAAGTCGGCATTGTGCATTTCGTTTTTATTTCCGGTGCAATTTCTGTGTTTCATCGTCAATAAGAAGGTCAGAGGGATACAGTAAAGATGAAGTGAAGCATCGGAATCTATATCTAGTGTCACAGGAATGGTTCAAAACATAGACGGTAAGAAGAGTCAGTTTTCTTGTACTTAAGTCGGCATTGTGCCTTTTGTATTTAATTCCGATGCAATTTCTGTGTTTCATCGTCAATAAGAAGGTCAGAGGGATACAGTAAACCTGAAGTGAAGCATCGGAATCTATAACTAGTGTCACAGGAATGGTTCAAAACATAGACAGTAAGAAGAGTCAGTTTTCTTGTACTTAAGTCGGCATTGTGCCTTTTGTATTTAACTCCGATGCAATTTCTGTGTTTCATCGTCAATAAGAATGTCAGATGGATACAGTAAACCCGAAGTGAAGCATCGGAATGTATAACTAGTGTCACAGGAATGGTTCAAAACATAGACAGTAAAAAGAGTCAGTTTTCTTGTACTTAAGTATTCGTTGTGCCTTTTGTATTTAATTCCGATGCAAGTTTTGTGTTTCATCGTCAATAAGTAGGTCAGAGGGATACAGTAAACCCGAAGTGAAGCATCGGAATCTATAACTAGTGTCACAGGAATGGTTCAAAACATAGACAGTAAAAAGAGTCAGTTTTCTTGTACTTAAGTCGGCATTGTGCCTTTTGTATTTAATTCCGATGCAATTTCTGCGTTTCATAGTCAATAAGAAGGTCGGAGGGATACAGTAAACCTCAAGTGAAGCATCGGAATCTATAACTAGTGTCACAGGCATGGTTCAAAACATAGACAGTAAGAAGAGTCAGTTTTCTTGTACTGAAGTCGGCATTGTGCCTTTTGTATTTAATTCCGATACAATATCTGTGTTTCATCGTCAATAAGAACGTCAGACGGATTCAGTAAAGCTGACGTGAAGTTTCCGAATCTATAACTAGTCTCACAGGAATTGTTCAAAACTTAGACAGTAAGAAGAATCAGTTTTCTTGTACTTAAGTCGGCATTGTGCCTTTTGTATTTAATTCCGATGCAATTTCTGTGTTTCATCGTCAATAAGAACGTCAGAGGGATACAGTAAAGCTGACGTGAAGTTTCGGAATCTATTACTAGTGTCACAGGAATTGTTCAAATCTTAGACAGTAAGAAGAATCAGTTTTCTTGTACTTAAGTCGGCATTGTGCCTTTTGTATTTAATTCCGATGCAATTTCTGTGTTTCATCGTCAATAGGAAGGTCAGAGGGATACAGTAAACCTGAAGTGAAGCATCGGAATCTATAACTAGAGACACAGGAATGGTTCAAAACATAGACAGTAAGAAGAGTCAGTTTTCTTGTACTTAATTCGGCATTGTGCCTTTTGTATTTAATTCCGTTGCAATTTCTGTGTTTCATAGTCAATAAGAAGGTCAGAGGGATACAGTAAACCTGAGGTGAAGCATCGGAATCTAAAACTAGTGTCACTGGAATGGTTCAAAACATAGACAGTAAGAAGAGTCAGTTTTCTTGTACTTAAGTCGGCATTGTTCCGTTTGTATTTAATTCCGATGCAATTTCTGTGTTTCATCGTCAATAAGAAGGTCGGAGGGATACAGTAAACCTCAAGTGAAGCATCGGAATCTATAACTAGTGTCAAAGGAATGGTTCAAAACATAGACAGTAAGAAGAGTCTGTTTTCTTGTACTTAAGTCGGCATTGTGCCTTTTGTATTTAATTCCGATGCAATTTCTGTGTTTCATCGTCAATAAGAAGGCAGAGGGGTACAGTAAACCTGAAGCGAAGCATCGGAATCCATAACTAGTGTAATAGGAATGGTTCAAACATAGACTGTAAGAAGAGTCAGTTTTCTTGTACGTAAGTCGGCATTGTGCCTTTTGTATTTACTTTCAATGCAATTTCTGTGTTTCATCGTCAATAAGAAGGTCAGAGGGATACAGTAAACGTGAAGTGAAGCATCGGAATCTATAACTAGTGTCACAGGAATGGTTCAAATCATAGACAGTAAGAGGAGTCAGTTTTCTTGCACTTAGGTCGGCATTGTGTTTTCGCATTAATTCCGGTGCAATTTCTGTGTTTCATCGTCAATAAGAAGGTCAGAGGGATACAGTAAACCTGAAGTGAAGCATCGGAATCTATAACTAGTGTCACAGGAATGGTTCAAAACTTAGACAGTAAGAAGAGTCAGTTTTCTTGTACTTAAGTCGGCATTGTGCCTTTTGTATTTAATTCCAATGCAATTTCTGTGTATCATCGTCAATAAGAAGGTCAGAGGGATACAGTAAACCTGAAGTGAAGCATCGGAATCTATAACTAGTGTCACAGGAATGGTTCAAAACATAGAAAGTAAAAAGAGTCTGTTTTCTTGTACTTAAGTATTCGTTGTGCCTTTTGTATTTAATTCCGATGCAAGTTCTGTGTTTCATCGGCAATAAGAAGGTCAGAGGGATACAGTAAACCTGAAGTGAAGCATCGGAATCTATAACTAGTGTCACAGGAATGGTTTAAACATAGACATTAAGAGGAGTCAGTTTTCTTGTACTTAAGGCGGCATTGTGCCTTTTGTATTTGATTCCGATGCAATTTCAGTGTTTCATCGTCAATAAGAAGGTCAGAGGGATATAGTGAACCTGAAGTGAAGCATCGGAATCTATAACTAGTGTAACAGGAATGGTTCAAAACATAGAGAGTAAGAAGAGTCAGTTTTCCTGTACTTAAGTCGGCATTGTGCCTTTTGTAGTTAATTCCGATGCAATTTCTGTGTTTCAATGTCAATAAGAAGGTCAGAGGGATACAGTAAACCTGAAGTGAAGCATCGGAATCTATAACTAGTGTCACAGGGATAGTTCAAATTATAGACAGTAAGAAGAGTCAGTATTCTTGTGCTTAAGTCAGCATCGTGCCTTTTGTATTTAAATCCGATGCAATTTCTGTGTATCATCGTCAATACGAAGGTCAGAGGGATACAGTAAACCTGAAGTGAAGCATCGGAATCTATAACTAGTGTCACAGGAATGGTTCAAAACATA
The DNA here is from genome assembly GCF_023864345.2 of Schistocerca serialis cubense. Lineage (NCBI taxonomy): Eukaryota > Metazoa > Arthropoda > Insecta > Orthoptera > Acrididae > Schistocerca > Schistocerca serialis. The sequence continues at coordinate 554,189,280 of NC_064646.1, forward strand.
GACAGTAGGAAGAGTCAGTTTTCTTGTACTTAAGTCGGCATTGTGCCTTTTGTATTTAATTCCGATGCAATTTCTGTGTTTCATCGTCAATAAGAAGGTCAGAGGGATACAGTAAACCTGAAGTGAAGCATCGGAATCTATAACTAGTGTCACAGGAATGATTCAAATCATAGACAGTAAGCAGAGTCAGTTTTCTTGCACTTAAGTCGGCAATGTGCTTTTCGTATTTAATTCCGATGCACCTTCTGTGTTTCATCGTCAATAAGAAGGTCAGAGGGATACAGTAAACCTGAAGTGAAGCATCGGAATCTATAAGTAGTGTCAGAGGAGTGGTTCAAAACATAGACAGTAAGAAGAGTCAGTTTTCTTGTACTTAAGTTGGCATTGTGCCCTTTGTATTTAATTCCGACGCAATTTCTGTGTTTCATCGTCAACAAGAAGGTCAGAGGGATACAGTAAACCTGAAGTGAAGCATCAGAATCTGTAACTAATGTCACAGGAATGGTTCAAAACATAGACAGTAAGAAGAGTCAGTTTTTTTGTACTTAAATCGGCATTGTGCCTTTTGTATTTAATTCCCATGCAATTTCAGTGTTTCATCGTCAATAAGGGGGTCAGAGGGATACAGTCAACATGAAGTGAAGCATCGGAATCTATAAGTAATGTCACAGGAATGGTTCAAAACATAGACAGTAAGAAGAGTCAGTTTTCCTGTACTTATATCGGCATTGTGCCTTTTGTATTTAATTCCCATGCAATTTCAGTGTTTCATCGTCAATAAGAAGGTCAGAGGGATACAGTAAACCTGAAGTGAAGCAACGGAAGCTATAACTAGTGTCACAGGAATGGTTAAAACATAGACAGTAAGATGAACCGGCCTTCTTGTACTTAAGTCGGCATTGTGCCTTTTGTATTTACTTTCAATGCAATTTCTGTGTTTCATCGTCAATAAGAAGGTCAGAGGGATACAGTAAACGTGAAGTGAAGCATCGGAATCTATAACTAGTGTCACAGGAATGGTTCAAATCATAGACAGTAAGAGGAGTCAGTTTTCTTGCACTTAGGTCGGCATTGTGTTTTCGCATTTATTTCCGGTGCAATTTCTGTGTTTCATCGTCAATAAGAAGGTCAGAGGGATACAGTAAACCTGAAGTGAAGCATCGGAATCTATAACTAGTGTCACAGGAATGGTTCAAAACTTAGACAGTAAGAAGAGTCAGTTTTCTTGTACTTAAGTCGGCATTGTGCCTTTTGTATTTAATTCCAATGCAATTTCTGTGTATCATCGTCAATAAGAAGGTCAGAGGGATACAGTAAACCTGAAGTGAAGCATCGGAATCTATAACTAGTGTCACAGGAATGGTTCAAAACATAGAAAGTAAAAAGAGTCTGTTTTCTTGTACTTAAGTATTCGTTGTGCCTTTTGTATTTAATTCCGATGCAAGTTCTGTGTTTCATCGGCAATAAGAAGGTCAGAGGGATACAGTAAACCTGAAGTGAAGCATCGGAATCTATAACTAGTGTCACAGGAATGGTTTAAACATAGACATTAAGAGGAGTCAGTTTTCTTGTACTTAAGGCGGCATTGTGCCTTTTGTATTTGATTCCGATGCAATTTCAGTGTTTCATCGTCAATAAGAAGGTCAGAGGGATATAGTGAACCTGAAGTGAAGCATCGGAATCTATAACTAGTGTAACAGGAATGGTTCAAAACATAGAGAGTAAGAAGAGTCAGTTTTCCTGTACTTAAGTCGGCATTGTGCCTTTTGTAGTTAATTCCGATGCAATTTCTGTGTTTCAATGTCAATAAGAAGGTCAGAGGGATACAGTAAACCTGAAGTGAAGCATCGGAATCTATAACTAGTGTCACAGGGATAGTTCAAATTATAGACAGTAAGAAGAGTCAGTATTCTTGTGCTTAAGTCAGCATCGTGCCTTTTGTATTTAAATCCGATGCAATTTCTGTGTATCATCGTCAATACGAAGGTCAGAGGGATACAGTAAACCTGAAGTGAAGCATCGGAATCTATAACTAGTGTCACATGAATTGTTCAAAACATAGACAGTAAGAAGAGTCAGTCTTCTTGTACTTAAGTCGGCAATGTGCCTTTTGTATTTAATTCCGTCGCAATTTCTGTGTTTCATCATCAATATGAAGGTCAGAGGGATGCAGTAAACCTGAAGTGAAGCAGCGGAATGTATATCTAGTGTCACAGGAATGGTTCAAAACATAGACAGTAGGAAGAGTCAGTCATCTTGTACTTAAGTCGGCATTGTGCCTTTTCTATTTCATTCCGATGCAATTTCTGTGTTTCATGGTCAATAAGATGGTCCAAGGGATATAGTAAACCTGGAGTGAAGCATCGGAATCTATAACTAGTGTTACATGAATTGTTCAAAACATAGACAGTAAGAAGAGTCAGTCTTCTTGTACTTAAGTCGGCATTGTGCCTTTTGTATTTAATTCCAATGCAATTTCTGTGTATCATCGTCAATAAGAAGGTCAGAGGGATACAGTAAACCTGAAGTGAAGCATCGGAATCTATAACTAGTGTCACAGGAATGGTTCAAAACATAGAAAGTAAAAAGAGTCTGTTTTCTTGTACTTAAGTATTCGTTGTGCCTTTTGTATTTAATTCCGATGCAAGTTCTGTGTTTCATCGGCAATAAGAAGGTCAGAGGGATACAGTAAACCTGAAGTGAAGCATCGGAATCTATAACTAGTGTCACAGGAATGGTTTAAACATAGACATTAAGAGGAGTCAGTTTTCTTGTACTTAAGTCGGCATTGTGCCTTTTGTATTTGATTCCGATGCAATTTCAGTGTTTCATCGTCGATAAGAAGGTCAGAGGGATATAGTGAACCTGAAGTGAAGCATCGGAATCTATAACTAGTGTCACAGGAATGGTTCAATACATAGAGAGTAAGAAGAGTCAGTTTTCTTGTACTTAAGTCGGCATTGTGCGTTTTGTAGTTAATTCCGATGCAATTTCTGTGTTTCAATGTCAATAAGAAGGTCAGAGGGATACAGTAACCCTGAAGTGAAGCATCGGAATCTATAACTAGTGTCACAGGAATGGTTAAAAGCATAGACAGTAAGAAGAGTCAGTATTCTTGTACTTAAGTGGGCATCGTGCCTTTTGTATTTAAATCCGATGCAATTTCTGTGTATCATCGTCAATAAGAAGGTCAGAGGGATACAGTAAAAATGAAGTGAAGCATCGGAATCTATAACTAGTGTCACAGGAATGGTTCAAATCATAGACAGTAGGAAGAGTCAGTTTTCTTGTACTTAAGTCGGCATTGTGCCTTTTGTATTTAATTCCGATGCAATTTCTGTGTTTCATCGTCAATAAGAAGGTCAGAGGGATACAGTAAACCTGAAGTGAAGCATCGGAATCTATAACTAGTGTCACAGGAATGGTTCAAATCATAGACAGTAAGAAGAGTCAGTTTTCTTGCACTTAAGTCGGCATTGTGCCTTTTGTATTTAACTCCGATGCAATTTCTGTGTTTCATCGTCAATAAGAAGGTCAGAGGGATACATTAAACCCGAAGTGAAGCATCGGAATCTATAACTAGTGTCACAGGAATGGTTCAATACATAGACAGTAAAAAGAGTCAGTTATCTTGTACTTAAGTCGGCATTGTGCCTTTTGTATTTAATTCCGATGCAATTTCTGCGTTTCATAGTCAATAAGAAGTCAGTGGGATACAGTAAACCTGAAGTGAAGCATCGGAATCTATAAGTAGTGTCACAGGAATGGTTCAAAACATAGACAGTAAGAAGAGTCAGTTCTCTTGTTCTTAAGTCGGCATTGTGCCTTTTGTATTTAATTCCGATGCAATTTCTGTGTTTCATCGTCAATAAGAAGGTCGGAGGGATACAGTAAACCTCAGGTGAAGCATCGGAATCTATAACTAGTGTCACAGGCATGGTTCAAAACATAGACAGTAAGAAGAGTCAGTTTTCTTGTACTGAAGTCGGCATTGTGCCTTTTGTATTTAATTCCGATGCAATTTCTGTGTTTCATCGTCAATAAGAACGTCAGAGGGATACAGTAAAGCTGACGTGAAGTTTCGGAATCTATAACTAGTCTCACAATAATTGTTAAAATATAGACAGTAAGAAGAATTAGTTTTCTTGTACTTAAGTCGGCATTGTGCCTTTTGTATTTAATTCCGATGCAATATCCGTGTTTCATCTTCAATAAGAAGGTCAGACGGATACAGTAAACCTGAACTGAAGCATCGGAATCTATAACTAGTGTCAAAGGAATGGTTCAAAACATAGACAGTAAGAAGAGTCAGTTTTCTTGTACTTAAGTCGGCATTGTGCCTTTTGTATTTAATTCCGATGCAATTTCTGTGTTTCATCGTCAATAAGAAGGTCGGAGGGATACAGGAAACCTGAAGTGAAGCATCGGAATCTATAACAAGTGTCACATGAATGGTTCAAAACATAGACAGTAAGAAGTGTCAGTTTTCTTGTACTTAAGTCGGCATTGTGCCTTTTGTATTTAATTCCGATGCAATTTCTGTGTTTCATCGTCATTATGAAGGTCAGAGGGATACAGTAAACGTGAAGTGAAGCATCGGAATCTATAACTAGTGTCACAGGAATGGTTCAAAACTTAGACAGTAAGTAGAGTCAGTATTCTTGTACTTAAGTTGACATTGTGCCTTTTCTATTTAATTCCAATGCAATATCAGTGCTTCATCAACAATAAAAAGGTCAGAGGGATACAGCAAACCTGAAGTGAAGCATCGGAATCTATAACTAGTGTCACAGGAATGGTTCAAAACTTAGACAGTAAGAAGAGTCAGTTTTCTTGTACTTAAGTCGGCATTGTGCCTTTTGTATTTAATTCCAATGCAATTTCTGTGTATCATCGTCAATAAGAAGTTCAGAGGGATACAGTAAACCTGAAGTGAAGCATCGGAATCTATAACTAGTGTCACAGGAATGGTTCAATACATAGACAGTAAAAAGAGTCAGTTTTCTTGTACTTAAGTATTCGTTGTGCCTTTTGTATTTAATTCCGATGCAAGTTCTGTGTTTCATCGTCGATAAGAAGATCAGAGGGATATAGTGAACCTGAAGTGAAGCATCGGAATCTATAACTAGTGTCACAGGAATGGTTCAAAGCAAAGAGAGTAAGAAGAGTCAGTTTTCTTGTACTTAAGTCGGCATTGTACCTTTTGTAGTAAATTCCGATGCAATTTCTGTGTTTCAATGTCAATAAGAAGGTCAGAGGGATACAGTAAACCTGAAGTGAAGCATCGGAATCTATAACTAGTGTCACAGGAATGGTTCAAAGCATAGACAGTAAGAAGAGTCAGTATCCTTGTACTTAAGTGGGCATCGTGCCTTTTGTATTTAAATCCGACGCAATTTCTGTGTATCATCGTCAATAAGAAGGTCAGAGGGATACAGTAAACATGAAGTGAAGCATCGGAATCTATATGTAGTGTCACAGGAATGGTACAAACATAGACGGTAAGAAGAGTCAGTTTTCTTGTACTTAAGTCGGCATTGTGCCTTTTTTATTTAATTCCGATGCAATTTCTGTGTTTCATCGTCAATAATGTCAGAGGGATACAGTAAACCCGAAGTGAAGCATCGGAATCTATAACTAGTGTCACAGGAATGGTTCAATACATAGACAGTAAAAAGAGTCAGTTATCTTGTACTTAAGTCGGCATTGTGCCTTTTGTATTTAATTCCGATGCAATTTCTGCGTTTCATAGTCAATAAGAAGTCAGTGGGATACAGTAAACCTGAAGTGAAGCATCGGAATCTATAAGTAGTGTCACAGGAATGGTTCAATACATAGACAGTAAGAAGAGTCAGTTTTCTTGTACTTAAGTTGGCATTGTGCCCTTTGTATTTAATTCCGATGCAATTTCTGTGTTTCATCGTCAACAAGAAGGTCATAGGGATACAGTAAACCTGAAGTGAAGCATCAGAATCTGTAACTAATGTCGCAGGAATGGTTCAAATCATAGACAGTAAGAAGACTCAATTTTCCTGTACTTAAATCGGCATTGTGCCTTTTGTATTTAATTCCCATGCAATTTCAGTGTTTCATCGTCAATAAGAGGGTCAGAGGGATACAGTAAACATGAAGTGAAGCATCGGAATCTATAACTAGTGTCCCTGGAATGGTTCAAAACATAGACAGTAAGAAGAGTCAGTTTTCTTGTACTTAAGTCGGCATTGTGCCTTTTCTATTTAATTCCGATGCAATTTTTGTGTTTCATCGTCAATCAGAAGGTCGGAGGGTTACAGTAAACTTGTAGTGAAGCATCGTAATCTGTAACTAGTGTCACAGGATTGGCTCAAAACATAGACAGTAAGAAGAGTCAGTTTTCTTGTACTTAAGTCGGCATTGTGCACTTTCTATCTAATTCCTATGCAATATCTGTGATTCATCGTCAATAAGAAGGGCAGAGGGATACAGTAAACCTGAAGTGAAGCAACGGAAGCTATAACTAGTGTCACAGGAATGGTTAAAACATAGACAGTAAGATGAAACGGCCTTCTTGTACTTGAGTCGGCATTGTGCCTTTTGTATTTAATTCCGATGCAATTTCTGTGTTTCATCGTCAATAAGAAGGTCAGAGGGATACAGTAAACATGAAGTGAAGCATCGGAATATATCTAGTGTCACAGGAATGGTTCAAAACATAGACGGTAAGAAGAGTCAGTTTTCTTGTACTTAAGTCGGCATTGTGCCTTTTGTATTTAATTCTGATGCAATTTCTGTGTTTCATCGTCAATAAGAAGGTCAGAGGGATACAGTAAACCTGAAGTGAAGCATCGGAATCTATAACTAGTGTCACAGGAATGGTTCAAAAGATAGACAGTAAGAAGAGTCAGTTTTCTTGTACTTAAGTCGGCATTGTTCCTTTTGTATTTAACTCCGATGCAATTTCTGTGTTTCATCGTCAATAAGAAGGTCAGAGTGATACAGTAAACCCGAAGTGAAGCATCGGAATCTATAACTAGTGTCACAGGAATCGTTCAAATCATAGACAGTAAAAAGAGTCAGTTTTCTTGTACTTAAGTCGGCATTGTGCCTTTTGTATTTAATTCCGATGCAATTTCTGCGTTTCATAGTCAATAAGAAATCAGTGGGATACAGTAAACCCGAAGTGAAACATCGGAATCTATAAGTAGTGTCACAGGAATGGTTCAAAGCATAAACAGTAAGAAGAGTCAGTTTACTTGTACTTAAGTCATCATTGTGCCTTTTGTATTTAATTCCGATGCAATTTCTGTGTTTCATCGTCAATAAGAAGGTCAGAGGGATACAGTAAACCTGAAGTGAAGCATCGGAATCTATAAGTAGTGTCACAGGAATGGTTCAAAACATAGACAGTAAGAAGAGTCAGATTTCTTGTACTTAAGTTGGCATTGTGCCCATTGTATTTAATTACGATGCAATTTCTGTGTTTCATCGTCAACAAGAAGGTCAGAGGGATACAGTGAACCTGAAGTGAAGCATCAGAATCTGTAACTAATGTCACAGGAATGGTTCAAAACATAGACAGTAAGAAGAGTCAGTTTTCCTGTACTTAAATCGGCATTGTGCCTTTTGTATTTAATTCCCATGCAATTTCAGTGTTTCATCGTCAATAAGAGGGTCAGAGGGATACAGTAAACATGAAGTGAAGCATCGGAATCTATAACTAGTGTCCCTGGAATGGTTCAAAACATAGACAGTAAAAAGAGTCAGTTTTCTTGTACTTAAGTATTCGTTGTGCCTTTTGTATTTAATTCCGATGCAAGTTCTGTGTTTTTTCGTCAATAAGAAGGTCAGAGGGATACAGTAAACTTGAAGTGAAGCATCGGAATCTATAACTAGTGTCACAGGAATGGTTTAAACATAGACATTAAGAGGAGTCAGTTTTCTTGTACTTAAGTCGGCATTGTGCCTCTGGTATTTGATTCCGATGCAATTTCAGTGTTTCATCGTCAATAAGAAGGTCAGAGGGATATAGTGAACCTGAAGTGAAGCATCGGAATCTATAACTAGTGTCACAGGAATGGTTCAAAACATAGAGAGTAAGAAGAGTCAGTTTTCTTGTACTTAAGTCGGCATTGTGCCTTTTTTAGTTAATTCCGATGCAATTTCTGTGTTTCAATGTCAATAAGAAGGTCAGAGGGATACAGTAAACCTGAAGTGAAGCATCGGAATCTATAACTAGTGTCACAGGTATGGTTCAAAGCATAGATAGTAAGAAGAGTCAGTATTCTTGTACTTAAGTCGGCATCGTGCCTTTTGTATTTAAATCCGATGCAATTTCTGTGTATCATCGTCAATAAGAAGGTCAGAGGGATACAGTAAACATGAAGTGAAGCATCGGAATCTATACCTAGTGTCACAGGAATGGTTCAAAACATAGACGGTAAGAAGAGTCAGTTTTCTTGTACTTAAGTCGGCATTGTGCCTTTTTTATTTAATTCCGATGCAATTTCTGTGTTTCATCGTCAATAAGAAGGTCAGAGGGATACAGTAAACCTGAAGTGAAGCATCGGAATCTATAACTAGTGTCACAGGAATGGTTCAAAACATAGACAGTAAGAAGAGTCAGTTTTCTTGTAGATAAGTCGGCATTGTGCTTTTTGTATTTAACTCCGATGTAATTTCTGTGTTTCTTCGTCAATAAGAAGGTCAGAGGGATACAGTAAACCCGAAGTGAAGCATCGGAATCTATAACTAGTGTCACAGGAATGGTTCAATACATAGACAGTAAAAAGAGTCAGTTATCTTGTACTTAAGTCGCCATTGTGCCTATTGTATTTAATTCCGATGCAATTTCTGCGTTTCATAGTCAATAAGAAGTCAGTGGGATACAGTAAACCTGAAGTGAAGCATCGGAATCTATAAGTAGTGTCACAGGAATGGTTCAAAACATAGACAGTAAGAAGAGTCAGTTTTCTTGTACTTAAGTTGGCATTGTGCCCTTTGTATTTAATTCCGATGCAATTTCTGTGTTTCATCGTCAACAAGAAGGTCAGAGGGATACAGTAAACCTTAAATGAAGCATCAGAATCTGTAACTAATGTCTCAGGAATGGTTCAAATCATAGACAGTAAGAAGACTCAGTTTTCCTGTACTTAAATCGGCATTGTGCCTTTTGTATTTAATTCCCATGCAATATCAGTGTTTCATCGTCAATAAGAGGGTCAGAGGGATACAGTAAACATGAAGTGAAGCATCGGAATCTATAACTAGTGTCCCTGGAATAGTTCAAAACATAGACAGTAAGAAGAGTCAGTTTTCTTGTACTTAAGTCGGCATTGTGCCTTTTTTATTTAATTCCGATGCAATTTTTGTGTTTCATCGTCAATCAGAAGGTCGGAGGGATACAGTAAACCTGAAGTGAAGCATCGGAATCTATAACTAGTGTCACAGGAATGGTTTAAACATAGACATTAAGACGAGTCAATTTTCTTGTACTTAAGTCGGCCATGTGCCTTTGGTATTTGATTCCGATGCAATTTCAGTGTTTCATCGTCAATAAGAAGGTCAGAGGGATATAGTGAACCTGAAGTGAAGCATCGGAATCTATAACTAGTGTCACAGGAATGGTTCAAAACATAGAGAGTAAGAAGAGTCAGTTTTCTTGTACTTAAGTCGGCATTGTGCCTTTTGTACTTAATTCCGATGCAATTTCTGTGTTTCATCGTCAATAAGAGGGTCAGAGGGATTCAGTAAACCTGAAGTGAAGCATCGGAATCTATAACTAGTGTCACAGGAATGGTTCAAAACATAGACAGTAAGAAGAGTCAGTTTTCTTGTACTTAAGTCGGCATTGTGCCTTTTGTATTTAACTCCGATGCAATTTCTGTGTTTCATCGTCAATAAGAAGGTCAGAGGGATACAGTAAACCCGAAGTGAAGCATCGGAATCTATAACTAGTGTCACAGGAATGGTTCAATACATAGACAGTAAAAAGAGTCAGTTATCTTGTACTGAAGTCGGCATTGTGCCTTTTGTATTTAATTCCGATGCAATTTCTGTGTTTCATCGTCAATAAGAAGGTCGGAGGGATACAGTAAACCTCAAGTGAAGCATCGGAATCTATAACTAGTGTCACAGGCATGGTTCAAAACATAGACAGTAAGAAGAGTCAGTTTTCTTGTACTGAAGTCGGCATTGTGCCTTTTGTATTTAATTCCGATGCAATTTCTGTGTTTCATCGTCAATTAGAACGTCAGAGGGATACCGTAAAGCTGACGTGAAGTTTCGGAATCTATAACCAGTCTCACAGGAATTGTTAAAACATAGACAGTAAGAAGAATTAGTTTTCTTGTACTTAAGTCGGCATTGTGCCTTTTGTATTTAATTCCGATGCAATTTCTGTGTTTCATCGTCAATAAGAAGGTCAGAGGGATACAGTAAACCTGAAGTGAAGCATCGGAATCTATAACTAGAGTCACAGGAATGGTTCAAAACATAGAGAGTAAGAAGAGTCAGTTTTCTTGTACTTAAGTCGGCATTGTGCCTTTTGTAGTTAATTCCGATGCAATTTCTGTGTTTCAATGTCAATAAGAAGGTCAGAGGGATACAGTAAACCTGAAGTGAAGCATCGGAATCTATAACTAGTGTCACAGGAATGGTTCAAAGCTTAGACAGTAAGAAGAGTCAGTATCCTTGTACTTAAGTCGGCATCGTGCCATTTGTATTTAAATCCGATGCAATTTCTGTGTATCATCGTCAATAAGAAGGTCAGAGGGATACAGTAAACATGAAGTGAAGCATCGGAATCTATATGTAGTGTCACAGGAATGGTTCAAAACATAGACAGTAAGAAGAGTCAGTTCTCTTGTACTTAAGTCGGCATTGTGCCTTTTGTATTTAATTCCGATGCAATTTCTGTGTTTCATCGTCAATAAGAAGGTCGGAGGGATACAGTAAACCTCAAGTGAAGCATCGGAATCTATAACTAGTGTCACAGGCATGGTTCAAAACATAGACAGTAAGAAGAGTCAGTTTTCTTGTACTGAAGTCGGCATTGTGCCTTTTGTATTTAATTCCGATGCAATTTCTGTGTTTCATCGTCAATAAGAACGTCAGAGGGATACCGTAAAGCTGACGTGAAGTTTCGGAATCTATAACTAGTCTCACAGGAATTGTTAAAACATAGACAGTAAGAAGAATTAGTTTTCTTGTACTTAAGTCGGCATTGTGCCTTTTGTATTTAATTCCGATGCAATTTCTGTGTTTCATCGTCAATAAGAAGGTCAGAGGGATACAGTAAACCTGAAGTGAAGCATCGGAATCTATAACTAGAGTCACAGGAATGGTTCAAAACATAGACAGTAAGAAGAGTCAGTTTTCTTGTACTTAAGTCTGCATTGTGCCTTTTGTATTTAATTCCGATGCAATATCCGTGTTTCATCTTCAATAAGAAGGTCAGAGGGATACAGTAAACCTGAAGTGAAGCATCGGAATGTATAACTAGTGTCAAAGGAATGGTTCAAAACATAGACAGTAAGAAGAGTCAGTTTTCTTGTACTTACGTCGGCATTGTGCCTTTTGTATTTAATTCCGATGCAATTTCTGTTTTTCATCGTCAATAAGAAGGTCGGAGGGATACAGGAAACCTGAAGTGAAGCATCGGAATCTATAACAAGTGTCACATGAATGGTTCAAAACATAGACAGTAAGAAGTGTCAGTTTTCTTGTACTTAAGTCGGCATTGTGCCTTTTGTATTTAATTCCGATGCAATTTCTGTGTTTCATCGTCATTATGAAGGTCAGAGGGATACAGTAAACGTGAAGTGAAGCATCGGAATCTATAACTAGTGTCACAGGAATCGTTCAAAACTTAGACAGTAAGTAGAGTCAGTATTCTTGTACTTAAGTTGACATTGTGCCTTTTGTATTTAATTCCAATGCAATTTCAGTGTTTCATCAACAATAAAAAGGTCAGAGGGATACAGCAAACCTGAAGTGAAGCATCGGAATCTATAACTAGTGTCACAGGAATGGTTCAAAACTTAGACAGTAAGAAGAGTCAGTTTTCTTGTACTTAAGTCGGCATTGTGCCTTTTGTATTTAATTCCAATGCAATTTCTGTGTATCATCGTCAATAAGAAGGTCAGAGGGATACAGTAAACCTGAAGTGAAGCATCGGAATCTATAACTAGTGTCACAGGAATGGTTCAAAACATAGACAGTAAAAGGAGTCAGTTTTCTTGTACTTAAGTATTCGTTGTGCCTTTTGTATTTAATTCCGATGCAAGTTCTGTGTTTCATCGTCAATAAGAAGGTCAGAGGGATACAGTAAACCTGAAGTGAAGCATCGGAATCTATAACTAGTGTCACAGGAATGGTTTAAACATAGACATTAAGAGGAGTCAGTTTTCTTGTACTTAATTCGGCATTGTGCCTTTGGTATTTGATTCCGATGCAATTTCAGTGTTTCATCGTCAATAAGAAGATCAGAGGGATATAGTGAACCTGAAGTGAAGCATCGGAATCTATAACTAGTGTCACAGGAATGGTTCAAAACAAAGAGAGTAAGAAGAGTCAGTTTTCTTGTACTTAAGTCGGCATTGTACCTTTTGTAGTTAATTCCGATGCAATTTCTGTGTTTCAATGTCAATAAGAAGGTCAGAGGGATACAGTAAACCTGAAGTGAAGCATCGGAATCTATAACTAGTGTCACAGGAATGGTTCAAAGCATAGACAGTAAGAAGAGTCAGTATCCTTGTACTTAAGTCGGCATCGTGCCTTTTGTATTTAAATCCGATGCAATTTCTGTGTATCATCGTCAATAAGAAGGTCAGAGGGATACAGTAAACATGAAGTGAAGCATCGGAATCTATATGTAGATTCACAGGAATGGTACAAACATAGACGGTAAGAAGAGTCAGTTTTCTTGTACTTAAGTCGGCATTGTGCCTTTTTTATTTAATTCCGATGCAATTTCTGTGTTTCATCGTCAATAAGAAGGTCAGAGGGATACAGTAAACCCGAAGTGAAGCATCGGAATCTATAACTAGTGTCACAGGAATGGTTCAATACATAGACAGTAAAAAGAGTCAGTTATCTTGTACTTAAGTCGGCATTGTGCCTTTTGTATTTAATTCCGATGCAATTTCTGCGTTTCATAGTCAATAAGAAGTCAGTGCGATACAGTAAACCTGAAGTGAAGCATCGGAATCTATAAGTAGTGTCACAGGAATGGTTCAAAACATAGACGGTAAGAAGAGTCAGTTTTCTTGTACTTAAGTCGGCATTGTGCCTTTTTTTTTAATTCCGATGCAATTTCTGTGTTTCATCGTCAATAAGAAGGTCAGAGGGATACAGTAAACCCGAAGTGAAGCATCGGAATCTATAACAAGTGTCACATGAATGGTTCAAAACATAGACAGTAAGAAGTGTCAGTTTTCTTGTACTTAAGTCGGCATTGTGCCTTTTCTATTTAATTCCGATGCAATTTTTGTGTTTCATCGTCAATCAGAAGGTCGGAGGGATACAGTAAACCTGAAGTGAACCATCGTAATCTGTAACTAGTGTCACAGGATTGGCTCAAAACATAGACAGTAAGAAGAGTCAGTTTTCTTGTACTTAAGTCGGCATTGTGCATTTTCTATCTATTTCCTATGCAATTTCTGTGATTCATCGTCAATAAGAAGGGCAGAGGGATACAGTAAACCTGAAGTGAAGCAACGGAAGCTATAACTAGTGTCACAGGAATGGTTAAAACATAGACAGTAAGATGAACCGGCCTTCTTGTACTTGAGTCGGCATTGTGCCTTTTGTATTTAATTCCGATGCAATTTCTGTGTTTCATCGTCAATAAGAAGGTCAGAGGGATACAGTAAACATGAAGTGAAGCATCGGAATCTATATCTAGTGTCACAGGAATGGTTCAAAACATAGACGGTAAGAAGAGTCAGTTTTCTTGTACTTAAGTCGGCATTGTGCCTTTTGTATTTAATTCCGATGCAATTTCTGTGTTTCATCGTCAATAAGAAGGTCAGAGGGATACAGTAAACCTGAAGTGAAGCATCGGAATCTATAACTAGTGTCACAGGAATGGTTCAAAAGATAGACAGTAAGAAGAGTCAGTTTTTTTGTACTTAAGTCGGCATTGTGCCTTTTGTATTTAACTCCGATGCAATTTCTGTGTTTCATCATCAATAAGAAGGTCAGAGGGATACAGTAAACCCGAAGTGAAGCATCGGAATCTGTAACTAGTGTCACAGGAATCGTTCAAATCATAGACTGTAAAAAGAGTCAGTTTTCTTGTACTTAAGTATTCGTTGTGCCTTTTGTATTTAATTCCGATGCAAGTTCTGTGTTTCATCGTCAATAAGAAGGTCAGAGGGATACAGTAAACCTGAAGTGAAGCATCGGAATCTATAACTAGTGTCACAGGAATGGTTTAAACATAGACATTAAGAGGAGTCAGTTTTCTTGTCCTTAAGTCGGCTTTGTGCCTTTGGTATTTGATTCCGATGCAATTTCAGTGTTTCATCGTCAATAAGAAGGTCAGAGGGATACAGTAAACCTGAAGTGAAGCATAGGAATCTATAAGTAGTGTCACAGGAATGGTTCAAAACATAGACAGTAAGAAGAGTCAGTCTTCTTGTACTTAAGTCAGCATTGTGCCTTTTGTATTTAACTCAGATGCAATTTCCGAGTTTCATCGTCAATAAGAAGGTCAGAGGGATACAGTAAACCCGAAGTGAAGCATCGGAATCTATAACTAGTGTCACAGGAATGGTTCAAATCATAGAGAGTAAGAAGAGTCAGTTTTCTTGTAATTAAGTCGGCATTGTGCCTTTTGTAGTTAATTCCGATGCAATTTCTGTGTTTCAATGTCAATAAGAAGGTCAGAGGGATACAGTAAACCTGAAGTGAAGCATCGGAATCTGTAACTAGTGTCACAGGAATGGTTCAAAGCTTAGACAGTAAGAAGAGTCAGTATCCTTGTACTTAAGTCGAGATCGTGCCTTTTGTATTTAAATCCGATGCAATTTCTGTCTATCATCGTCAATAAGAAGGTCAGAGGGATACAGTAAACATGAAGTGAAGCATCGGAATCTATATGTAGTGTCACAGGAATGGTACAAACATAGACGGTAAGAAGAGTCAGTTTTCTTGTACTTAAGTCGGCATTGTGCCTTTTGTATTTAACTCCGATGCAATTTCTGTGTTTCATCGTCAATAAGAAGGTCAGAGGGATACAGTAAACCCGAAGTGAAGCATCGGAATCTATAACTAGTGTCACAGGAATGGTTCAATACATAGACAGTAAAAAGAGTCAGTTATCTTGTACTTAAGTCGGCATTGTGCCTTTTGTATTTAATTCCGATGCAATTTCTGCGTTTCATAGTCAATAAGAAGTCAGTGGGATACAGTAAACCTGAAGTGAAGCATCGGAATCTATAAGTAGTGTCACAGGAATGGTTCAAAACATAGACAGTAAGAAGAGTCAGTTCTCTTGTACTTAAGTCGGCATTGTGCCTTTTGTATTTAAATCCGATGCAATTTCTGTGTATCATCGTCAATAAGAAGGTCGGAGGGATACTGTAAACCTCAAGTGAAGCATCGGAATCTATAACTAGTGTCACAGGCATGGTTCAAAACATAGACAGTAAGAAGAGTCAGTTTTCTTGTACTGAAGTCGGCATTGTGCCTTTTGTATTTAATTCCGATGCAATTTCTGTGTTTCATCGTCAATAAGAACGTCAGAGGGATACCGTAAAGCTGACGTGAAGTTTCGGAATCTATAACTAGTCTCACAGGAATTGTTAAAACATAGACAGTAAGAAGAATTAGTTTTCTTGTACTTAAGTCGGCATTGTGCCTTTTGTATTTAATTCCGATGCAATTTCTGTGTTTCATCGTCAATAAGAAGGTCAGAGGGATACAGTAAACCTGAAGTGAAGCATCGGAATCTATAACTAGAGTCACAGGAATGGTTCAAAACATAGACAGTAAGAAGAGTCAGTTATCTTGTACTTAAGTCTGCATTGTGCCTTTTGTATTTAATTCCGATGCAATATCCGTGTTTCATCTTCAATAAGAAGGTCAGAGGGATACAGTAAACCTGAAGTGAAGCATCGGAATCTATAACTAGTGTCAAAGGAATGGTTCAAAACATAGACAGTAAGAAGAGTCAGTTTTCTTGTACTTAGGTCGGCATTGTGCCTTTTGTATTTAATTCCGATGCAATTTCTGTGTTTCATCGTCAATTAGAACGTCAGAGGGATACCGTAAAGCTGACGTGAAGTTTCGGAATCTATAACCAGTCTCACAGGAATTGTTAAAACATAGACAGTAAGAAGAATTAGTTTTCTTGTACTTAAGTCGGCATTGTGCCTTTTGTATTTAATTCCGATGCAATTTCTGTGTTTCATCGTCAATAAGAAGGTCAGAGGGATACAGTAAACCTGAAGTGAAGCATCGGAATCTATAACTAGAGTCACAGGAATGGTTCAAAACATAGAGAGTAAGAAGAGTCAGTTTTCTTGTACTTAAGTCGGCATTGTGCCTTTTGTAGTTAATTCCGATGCAATTTCTGTGTTTCAATGTCAATAAGAAGGTCAGAGGGATACAGTAAACCTGAAGTGAAGCATCGGAATCTATAACTAGTGTCACAGGAATGGTTCAAAGCTTAGACAGTAAGAAGAGTCAGTATCCTTGTACTTAAGTCGGCATCGTGCCATTTGTATTTAAATCCGATGCAATTTCTGTGTATCATCGTCAATAAGAAGGTCGGAGGGATACAGTAAACCTCAAGTGAAGCATCGGAATCTATAACTAGTGTCACAGGCATGGTTCAAAACATAGACAGTAAGAAGAGTCAGTTTTCTTGTACTGAAGTCGGCATTGTGCCTTTTGTATTTAATTCCGATGCAATTTCTGTGTTTCATCGTCAATAAGAACGTCAGAGGGATACCGTAAAGCTGACGTGAAGTTTCGGAATCTATAACTAGTCTCACAGGAATTGTTAAAACATAGACAGTAAGAAGAATTAGTTTTCTTGTACTTAAGTCGGCATTGTGCCTTTTGTATTTAATTCCGATGCAATTTCTGTGTTTCATCGTCAATAAGAAGGTCAGAGGGATACAGTAAACCTGAAGTGAAGCATCGGAATCTATAACTAGAGTCACAGGAGTGGTTCAAAACATAGACAGTAAGAAGAGTCAGTTTTCTTGTACTTAAGTCTGCATTGTGCCTTTTGTATTTAATTCCGATGCAATATCCGTGTTTCATCTTCAATAAGAAGGTCAGAGGGATACAGTAAACCTGAAGTGAAGCATCGGAATGTATAACTAGTGTCAAAGGAATGGTTCAAAACATAGACAGTAAGAAGAGTCAGTTTTCTTGTACTTAAGTCGGCATTGTGCCTTTTGTATTTAATTCCGATGCAATTTCTGTTTTTCATCGTCAATAAGAAGGTCGGAGGGATACAGGAAACCTGAAGTGAAGCATCGGAATCTATAACAAGTGTCACATGAATGGTTCAAAACATAGACAGTAAGAAGTGTCAGTTTTCTTGTACTTAAGTCGGCATTGTGCCTTTTGTATTTAATTCCGATGCAATTTCTGTGTTTCATCGTCATTATGAAGGTCAGAGGGATACAGTAAACGTGAAGTGAAGCATCGGAATCTATAACTAGTGTCACAGGAATCGTTCAAAACTTAGACAGTAAGTAGAGTCAGTATTCTTGTACTTAAGTTGACATTGTGCCTTTTGTATTTAATTCCAATGCAATTTCAGTGTTTCATCAACAATAAAAAGGTCAGAGGGATACAGCAAACCTGAAGTGAAGCATCGGAATCTATAACTAGTGTCACAGGAATGGTTCAAAACTTAGACAGTAAGAAGAGTCAGTTTTCTTGTACTTAAGTCGGCATTGTGCCTTTTGTATTTAATTCCAATGCAATTTCTGTGTATCATCGTCAATAAGAAGGTCAGAGGGATACAGTAAACCTGAAGTGAAGCATCGGAATCTATAACTAGTGTCACAGGAATGGTTCAAAACATAGACAGTAAAAGGAGTCAGTTTTCTTGTACTTAAGTATTCGTTGTGCCTTTTGTATTTAATTCCGATGCAAGTTCTGTGTTTCATCGTCAATAAGAAGGTCAGAGGGATACAGTAAACCTGAAGTGAAGCATCGGAATCTATAACTAGTGTCACAGGAATGGTTTAAACATAGACATTAAGAGGAGTCAGTTTTCTTGTACTTAATTCGGCATTGTGCCTTTGGTATTTGATTCCGATGCAATTTCAGTGTTTCATCGTCAATAAGAAGATCAGAGGGATATAGTGAACCTGAAGTGAAGCATCGGAATCTATAACTAGTGTCACAGGAATGGTTCAAAACAAAGAGAGTAAGAAGAGTCAGTTTTCTTGTACTTAAGTCGGCATTGTACCTTTTGTAGTTAATTCCGATGCAATTTCTGTGTTTCAATGTCAATAAGAAGGTCAGAGGGATACAGTAAACCTGAAGTGAAGCATCGGAATCTATAACTAGTGTCACAGGAATGGTTCAAAGCATAGACAGTAAGAAGAGTCAGTATCCTTGTACTTAAGTCGGCATCGTGCCTTTTGTATTTAAATCCGATGCAATTTCTGTGTATCATCGTCAATAAGAAGGTCAGAGGGATACAGTAAACATGAAGTGAAGCATCGGAATCTATATGTAGATTCACAGGAATGGTACAAACATAGACGGTAAGAAGAGTCAGTTTTCTTGTACTTAAGTCGGCATTGTGCCTTTTTTATTTAATTCCGATGCAATTTCTGTGTTTCATCGTCAATAAGAAGGTCAGAGGGATACAGTAAACCCGAAGTGAAGCATCGGAATCTATAACTAGTGTCACAGGAATGGTTCAATACATAGACAGTAAAAAGAGTCAGTTATCTTGTACTTAAGTCGGCATTGTGCCTTTTGTATTTAATTCCGATGCAATTTCTGCGTTTCATAGTCAATAAGAAGTCAGTGCGATACAGTAAACCTGAAGTGAAGCATCGGAATCTATAAGTAGTGTCACAGGAATGGTTCAAAACATAGACGGTAAGAAGAGTCAGTTTTCTTGTACTTAAGTCGGCATTGTGCCTTTTTTTTTAATTCCGATGCAATTTCTGTGTTTCATCGTCAATAAGAAGGTCAGAGGGATACAGTAAACCCGAAGTGAAGCATCGGAATCTATAACAAGTGTCACATGAATGGTTCAAAACATAGACAGTAAGAAGTGTCAGTTTTCTTGTACTTAAGTCGGCATTGTGCCTTTTCTATTTAATTCCGATGCAATTTTTGTGTTTCATCGTCAATCAGAAGGTCGGAGGGATACAGTAAACCTGAAGTGAACCATCGTAATCTGTAACTAGTGTCACAGGATTGGCTCAAAACATAGACAGTAAGAAGAGTCAGTTTTCTTGTACTTAAGTCGGCATTGTGCATTTTCTATCTATTTCCTATGCAATTTCTGTGATTCATCGTCAATAAGAAGGGCAGAGGGATACAGTAAACCTGAAGTGAAGCAACGGAAGCTATAACTAGTGTCACAGGAATGGTTAAAACATAGACAGTAAGATGAACCGGCCTTCTTGTACTTGAGTCGGCATTGTGCCTTTTGTATTTAATTCCGATGCAATTTCTGTGTTTCATCGTCAATAAGAAGGTCAGAGGGATACAGTAAACATGAAGTGAAGCATCGGAATCTATATCTAGTGTCACAGGAATGGTTCAAAACATAGACGGTAAGAAGAGTCAGTTTTCTTGTACTTAAGTCGGCATTGTGCCTTTTGTATTTAATTCCGATGCAATTTCTGTGTTTCATCGTCAATAAGAAGGTCAGAGGGATACAGTAAACCTGAAGTGAAGCATCGGAATCTATAACTAGTGTCACAGGAATGGTTCAAAAGATAGACAGTAAGAAGAGTCAGTTTTCTTGTACTTAAGTCGGCATTGTGCCTTTTGTATTTAACTCCGATGCAATTTCTGTGTTTCATCATCAATAAGAAGGTCAGAGGGATACAGTAAACCCGAAGTGAAGCATCGGAATCTGTAACTAGTGTCACAGGAATCGTTCAAATCATAGACTGTAAAAAGAGTCAGTTTTCTTGTACTTAAGTATTCGTTGTGCCTTTTGTATTTAATTCCGATGCAAGTTCTGTGTTTCATCGTCAATAAGAAGGTCAGAGGGATACAGTAAACCTGAAGTGAAGCATCGGAATCTATAACTAGTGTCACAGGAATGGTTTAAACATAGACATTAAGAGGAGTCAGTTTTCTTGTCCTTAAGTCGGCTTTGTGCCTTTGGTATTTGATTCCGATGCAATTTCAGTGTTTCATCGTCAATAAGAAGGTCAGAGGGATACAGTAAACCTGAAGTGAAGCATAGGAATCTATAAGTAGTGTCACAGGAATGGTTCAAAACATAGACAGTAAGAAGAGTCAGTCTTCTTGTACTTAAGTCAGCATTGTGCCTTTTGTATTTAACTCAGATGCAATTTCCGAGTTTCATCGTCAATAAGAAGGTCAGAGGGATACAGTAAACCCGAAGTGAAGCATCGGAATCTATAACTAGTGTCACAGGAATGGTTCAAATCATAGAGAGTAAGAAGAGTCAGTTTTCTTGTAATTAAGTCGGCATTGTGCCTTTTGTAGTTAATTCCGATGCAATTTCTGTGTTTCAATGTCAATAAGAAGGTCAGAGGGATACAGTAAACCTGAAGTGAAGCATCGGAATCTGTAACTAGTGTCACAGGAATGGTTCAAAGCTTAGACAGTAAGAAGAGTCAGTATCCTTGTACTTAAGTCGAGATCGTGCCTTTTGTATTTAAATCCGATGCAATTTCTGTCTATCATCGTCAATAAGAAGGTCAGAGGGATACAGTAAACATGAAGTGAAGCATCGGAATCTATATGTAGTGTCACAGGAATGGTACAAACATAGACGGTAAGAAGAGTCAGTTTTCTTGTACTTAAGTCGGCATTGTGCCTTTTGTATTTAACTCCGATGCAATTTCTGTGTTTCATCGTCAATAAGAAGGTCAGAGGGATACAGTAAACCCGAAGTGAAGCATCGGAATCTATAACTAGTGTCACAGGAATGGTTCAATACATAGACAGTAAAAAGAGTCAGTTATCTTGTACTTAAGTCGGCATTGTGCCTTTTGTATTTAATTCCGATGCAATTTCTGCGTTTCATAGTCAATAAGAAGTCAGTGGGATACAGTAAACCTGAAGTGAAGCATCGGAATCTATAAGTAGTGTCACAGGAATGGTTCAAAACATAGACAGTAAGAAGAGTCAGTTCTCTTGTACTTAAAACGGCATTGTGCCTTTTGTATTTAAATCCGATGCAATTTCTGTGTATCATCGTCAATAAGAAGGTCGGAGGGATACTGTAAACCTCAAGTGAAGCATCGGAATCTATAACTAGTGTCACAGGCATGGTTCAAAACATAGACAGTAAGAAGAGTCAGTTTTCTTGTACTGAAGTCGGCATTGTGCCTTTTGTATTTAATTCCGATGCAATTTCTGTGTTTCATCGTCAATAAGAACGTCAGAGGGATACCGTAAAGCTGACGTGAAGTTTCGGAATCTATAACTAGTCTCACAGGAATTGTTAAAACATAGACAGTAAGAAGAATTAGTTTTCTTGTACTTAAGTCGGCATTGTGCCTTTTGTATTTAATTCCGATGCAATTTCTGTGTTTCATCGTCAATAAGAAGGTCAGAGGGATACAGTAAACCTGAAGTGAAGCATCGGAATCTATAACTAGAGTCACAGGAATGGTTCAAAACATAGACAGTAAGAAGAGTCAGTTATCTTGTACTTAAGTCTGCATTGTGCCTTTTGTATTTAATTCCGATGCAATATCCGTGTTTCATCTTCAATAAGAAGGTCAGAGGGATACAGTAAACCTGAAGTGAAGCATCGGAATCTATAACTAGTGTCAAAGGAATGGTTCAAAACATAGACAGTAAGAAGAGTCAGTTTTCTTGTACTTAAGTCGGCATTGTGCCTTTTGTATTTAATTCCGATGCAATTTCTGTTTTTCATCGTCAATAAGAAGGTCGGAGGGATACAGGAAACCTGACGTGAAGCATCGGAATCTATAACAAGTGTCACATGAATGGTTCAAAACATAGACAGTAAGAAGTGTCAGTTTTCTTGTACTTAAGTCGGCATTGTGCCTTTTGTATTTAATTCCGATGCAATTTCTGTGTTTCATCGTCATTATGAAGGTCAGAGGGATACAGTAAACGTGAAGTGAAGCATCGGAATCTATAACTAGTGTCACAGGAATGGTTCAAAACTTAGACAGTAAGTAGAGTCAGTATTCTTGTACTTAAGTTGACATTGTGCCTTTTGTATTTAATTCCAATGCAATTTCAGTGTTTCATCAACAATAAAAAGGTCAGAGGGATACAGCAAACCTGAAGTGAAGCATCGGAATCTATAACTAGTGTCACAGGAATGGTTCAAAACTTAGACAGTAAGAAGAGTCAGTTTTCTTGTACTTAAGTCGGCATTGTGCCTTTTGTATTTAATTCCAATGCAATTTCTGTGTATCATCGTCAATAAGATGGTCAGAGGGATACAGTAAACCTGAAGTGAAGCATCGGAATCTATAACTAGTGTCACAGGAATGGTACAAAACATAGACAGTAAAAGGAGTCAGTTTTCTTGTACTTAAGTATTCGTTGTGCCTTTTGTATTTAATTCCGATGCAAGTTCTGTGTTTCATCGTCAATAAGAAGGTCAGAGGGATACAGTAAACCTGAAGTGAAGCATCGGAATCTATAACTGGTGTCACAGGAATGGTTTAAACATAGACATTAAGAGGAGTCAGTTTTCTTGCACTTAAGTCGGCTTTGTGCCTTTGGTATTTGATTCCGATGCAATTTCAGTGTTTCATCGTCAATAAGAAGATCAGAGGGATATAGTGAACCTGAAGTGAAGCATCGGAATCTATAACTAGTGTCACAGGAATGGTTCAAAGCAAAGAGAGTAAGAAGAGTCAGTTTTCTTGTACTTAAGTCGGCATTGTACCTTTTGTAGTTAATTCCGATGCAATTTCTGTGTTTCAATGTCAATAAGACGGTCAGAGGGATACAGTAAACCTGAAGTGAAGCATCGGAATCTATAACTAGTGTCACAGGAATGGTTCAAAGCATAGACAGTAAGAAGAGTCAGTATCCTTGTACTTAAGTCGGCATCGTGCCTTTTGTATTTAAATCCGATGCAATTTCTGTGTATCATCGTCAATAAGGTGGTCAGAGGGATACAGTAAACATGAAGTGAAGCGTCGGAATCTATATGTAGTGTCACAGGAATGGTACAAACATAGACGGTAAGAAGAGTCAGTTTTCTTGTACTTAAGTCGGCATTGTGCCTTTTTTATTTAATTCCGATGCAATTTCTGTGTTTCATCGTCAATAAGAAGGTCAGAGGGCTACAGTAAACCCGAAGTGAAGCATCGGAATCTATAACTAGTGTCACAGGAATGGTTCAATACATAGACAGTAAAAAGAGTCAGTTATCTTGTACTTAAGTCGGCATTGTGCCTTTTGTATTTAATTCCGATGCAATTTCTGCGTTTCATAGTCAATAAGAAGTCAGTGGGATACAGTAAACCTGAAGTGAAGCATCGGAATCTATAAGTAGTGTCACAGGAATGGTTCAAAACATAGACAGTAAGAAGAGTCAGTTTTCTTGTACTTAAGTCGGCATTGTGCCTTTTCTATTTAATTCCGATGCAATTTTTGTGTTTCATCGTCAATCAGAAGGTCGGAGGGATACAGTAAACCTGAAGTGAACCATCGTAATCTGTAACTAGTGTCACAGGATTGGCTCAAAACATAGACAGTAAGAAGAGTCAGTTTTCTTGTACTTAAGTCGGCATTGTGCATTTTCTATCTATTTCCTATGCAATTTCTGTGATTCATCGTCAATAAGAAGGGCAGAGGGATACAGTAAACCTGAAGTGAAGCAACGGAAGCTATAACTAGTGTCACAGGAATGGTTAAAACATAGACAGTAAGATGAACCGGCCTTCTTGTACTTGAGTCGGCATTGTGCCTTTTGTATTTAATTCCGATGCAATTTCTGTGTTTCATCGTCAATAAGAAGGTCAGAGGGATACAGTAAACATGAAGTGAAGCATCGGAATCTATATCTAGTGTCACAGGAATGGTTCAAAACATAGACAGTAAGAAGAGTCAGTTTTCTTGTACTTAAGTCGGCATTGTGCCTTTTGTATTTAATTCCGATGCAATTTCTGTGTTTCATCGTCAATAAGAAGGTCAGAGGGATACAGTAAACACGAAGTGAAGCATCGGAATCTGTAACTAGTGTCACAGGAATCGTTCAAATCATAGACAGTAAAAAGAGTCAGTTTTCTTGTACTTAAGTCGGCATTGTGCCTTTTGTATTTAATTCCGATGCAATTTCTGCGTTTCATAGTCAATAAGAAGTCAGTGGGATACAGTAAACCCGAAGTGAAACATCGGAATCTATAAGTAGTGTCACAGGAATGGTTCAAAGCATAAACAGTAAGAAGAGTCAGTTTACTTGTACTTAAGTCATCATTGTGCCTTTTGTATTTAATTCCGATGCAACTTCTGTGTTTCATCGTCAATAAGAAGGTCAGAGGGATACAGTAAACCTGAACTGAAGCATAGGAATCTATAAGTAGTGTCACAGGAATGGTTCAAAACATAGACAGTAAGAAGAGTCAGTTTTCTTGTACTTAAGTTGGCATTGTGCCCATTGTATTTAATTACGATGCAATTTCTGTGTTTCATCGCCAACAAGAAGGTCAGAGGGATACAGTGAACCTGAAGTGAAGCATCAGAATCTGTAACTAATGTCACAGGAATGGTTCAAAACATAGACAGTAAGAAGAGTCAGTTTTCCTGTACTTAAATCGGCATTGTGCCTTTTGTATTTAATTCCCATGCAATTTCAGTGTTTCATCGTCAATAAGAGGGTCAGAGGGATACAGTAAACATGAAGTGAAGCATCGGAATCTATAACTAGTGTCCCTGGAATGGTTCAAAACATAGACAGTAAAAAGAGTCAGTTTTCTTGTACTTAAGAATTCGTTGTGCCTTTTGTATTTAATTCCGATGCAAGTTCTGTGTTACATCGTCAATAAGAAGGTCATAGGGATGCAGTAAACCTGAAGTGAAGCATCGGAATCTATAACTAGTGTCACAGGAATGGTTTAAACATAGACATTAAGAGGAGTCAGTTTTCTTGTACTTAAGTCGGCATTGTGCCTTTTGTATTTGATTCCGATGCAATTTCAGTGTTTCATCAACAATAAAAAGGTCAGAGGGATACAGCAAACCGGAAGTGAAGCATCGGAATCTATAACTAGTGTCACAGGAATGGTTCAAAACTTAGACAGTAAGAAGAGTCGGTTTTCTTGTACTTAAGTCGGCATTGTGCCTTTTGTATTTAATTCCAATGCAATTTCTGTGTATCATCGTCAATAAGAAGGTCAGAGGGATACAGTAAAACCTGAAGTGAAGCATCGGAATCTATAACTAGTGTCACAGGAATAGTTCAAAACATAGACAGTAAAAAGAGTCAGTTTTCTTGTACTTAAGTATTCGTTGTGCCTTTTGTATTTAATTCCGATGCAAGTTCTGTGTTTTTTCGTCAATAAGAAGGTCAGAGGGATACAGTAAACCTGAAGTGAAGCATCGGAATCTATAACTAGTGTCACAGGAATGGTTTAAACATAGACATTAAGAGGAGTCAGTTTTCTTGTACTTAAGTCGGCATTGTGCCTTTGGTATTTGATTCCGATGCAATTTCAGTGTTTCATCGTCAATAAGAAGGTCAGAGGGATATAGTGAACCTGAAGTGAAGCATCGGAATCTATAACTAGTGTCACAGGAATGGTTCAAAACATAGAGAGTAAGAAGAGTCAGTTTTCTTGTACTTAAGTCGGCATTGTGCCTTTTTTAGTTAATTCCGATGCAATTTCTGTGTTTCAATGTCAATAAGAAGGTCAGAGGGATACAGTAAACCTGAAGTGAAGCATCGGAATCTATAACTAGTGTCACAGGAATGGTTCAAAGCATAGACAGTAAGAAGGGTCAGTATTCTTGTACTTAAGTCGGCATCGTGCCTTTTGTATTTAAATCCGATGCAATTTCTGTGTATCATCGTCAATAAGAAGGTCTGAGGGATACAGTAAACATGAAGTGAAGCATCGTAATCTGTAACTAGTGTCACAGGATTGGCTCAAAACATAGACAATAAGAAGAGTCAGTTTTCTTGTACTTAAGTCGGCATTGTGCATTTTCTATCTAATTCCTATGCAATTTCTGTGATTCATCGTCAATAAGAAGGGCAGAGGGATACAGTAAACCTGAAGTGAAGCAACGGAAGCTATATCTAGTGTCACAGGAATGGTTAACACATAAACAGTAAGAAGAGTCAGTTTACTTGTACTTAAGTCCGCATTGTGCCTTTTGTATTTAATTCCGATGCAATTTCTGTGTTTCATCGTCAATAAGAAGGTCAGAGGGATACAGTAAACCTGAAGTGAAGCATCGGAATCTATAACTAGTGTCACAGGAATGGTTCAAAAGATAGACAGTAAGAAGAGTCAGTTTTCTTGTACTTAAGTCGGCATTGTGCCTTTTGTATTTAACTCCGATGCAATTTCTGTGTTTCATCGTCACTAAGAAGGTCAGAGGGATACAGTAAACCCGAAGTGAAGCATCGGAATCTATAACTAGTGTCACAGGAATCGTTCAAATCATAGACAGTAAAAAGAGTCAATTTTCTTGTACTTAAGTCGGCATTGTGCCTTTTGTATTTAATTCCGATGCAATTTCTGCGTTTCATAGTCAATAAGAAGTCAGTGGGATACAGTAAACCTGAAGTGAAACATCGGAATCTATAAGTAGTGTCACAGGAATGGTTCAAAACATAGACAGTAAGAAGAGTCAGTTTTCTTGTACTTAAGTTGGCATTGTGCCCATTGTATTTAATTACGATGCAATTTCTGGGTTTCATCGTCAACAAGAAGGTCAGAGGGATACAGTGAACCTGAAGTGAAGCATCAGAATCTGTAACTAATGTCACAGGAATGGTTCAAAACATAGACAGTAAGAAGAGTCAGTTTACTTGTACTTAAGTCCGCATTGTGCCTTTTGTATTTAATTCCGATGCAATTTCTGTGTTTCATCGTCAATAAGAAGGTCAGAGGGATACAGTAAACCTGAAGTGAAGCATCGGAATCTATAACTAGTGTCACAGGAATGGTTCAAAAGATAGACAGTAAGAAGAGTCAGTTTTCTTGTACTTAAGTCGGCATTGTGCATTTGTATTTAACTCCGATGCAATTTCTGTGTTTCATCGTCAATAAGAAGGTCAGAGGGATACAGTAAACCCGAAGTGAAGCATCGGAATCTATAACTAGTGTCACAGGAATCGTTCAAATCATAGACAGTAAAAAGAGTCAATTTTCTTGTACTTAAGTCGGCATTGTGCCTTTTGTATTTAATTCCGATGCAATTTCTGCGTTTCATAGTCAATAAGAAGTCAGTGGGATACAGTAAACCTGAAGTGAAACATCGGAATCTATAACTAGTGTCACAGGAATGGTTCAAAACATAGAGAGTAAGAAGAGTCAGTTTTCTTGTACTTAAGTCGGCATTGTGCCTTTTTTAGTTAATTCCGATGCAATTTCTGTGTTTCAATGTCAATAAGAAGGTCAGAGGGATACAGTAAACCTGAAGTGAAGCATCGGAATCTATAACTAGTGTCACAGGAATGGTTCAAAGCATAGACAGTAAGAAGGGTCAGTATTCTTGTACTTAAGTCGGCATCGTGCCTTTTGTATTTAAATCCGATGCAATTTCTGTGTATCATCGTCAATAAGAAGGTCTGAGGGATACAGTAAACATGAAGTGAAGCATCGTAATCTGTAACTAGTGTCACAGGATTGGCTCAAAACATAGACAATAAGAAGAGTCAGTTTTCTTGTACTTAAGTCGGCATTGTGCATTTTCTATCTAATTCCTATGCAATTTCTGTGATTCATCGTCAATAAGAAGGGCAGAGGGATACAGTAAACCTGAAGTGAAGCAACGGAAGCTATATCTAGTGTCACAGGAATGGTTAACACATAAACAGTAAGAAGAGTCAGTTTACTTGTACTTAAGTCCGCATTGTGCCTTTTGTATTTAATTCCGATGCAATTTCTGTGTTTCATCGTCAATAAGAAGGTCAGAGGGATACAGTAAACCTGAAGTGAAGCATCGGAATCTATAACTAGTGTCACAGGAATGGTTCAAAAGATAGACAGTAAGAAGAGTCAGTTTTCTTGTACTTAAGTCGGCATTGTGCCTTTTGTATTTAACTCCGATGCAATTTCTGTGTTTCATCGTCAATAAGAAGGTCAGAGGGATACAGTAAACCCGAAGTGAAGCATCGGAATCTATAACTAGTGTCACAGGAATCGTTCAAATCATAGACAGTAAAAAGAGTCAATTTTCTTGTACCTAAGTCGGCATTGTGCCTTTTGTATTTAATTCCGATGCAATTTCTGCGTTTCATAGTCAATAAGAAGTCAGTGGGATACAGTAAACCTGAAGTGAAACATCGGAATCTATAAGTAGTGTCACAGGAATGGTTCAAAACATAGACAGTAAGAAGAGTCAGTTTTCTTGTATTTAAGTTGGCATTGTGCCCATTGTATTTAATTACGATGCAATTTCTGGGTTTCATCGTCAACAAGAAGGTCAGAGGGATACAGTGAACCTGAAGTGAAGCATCAGAATCTGTAACTAATGTCACAGGAATGGTTCAAAACATAGACAGTAAGAAGAGTCAGTTTTCCTGTACTTAAATCGGCATTGTGCCTTTTGTATTTAATTCCCATGCAATTTCAGTGTTTCATCGTCAATAAGAGGGTCAGAGGGATACAGTAAACATGAAGTGAAGCATCGGAATCTATAACCAGTGTCCCTGGAATGGTTCAAAACATAGACAGTAAAAAGAGTCAGTTTTCTTGTACTTAAGTATTCGTTGTGCCTTTTGTAATTAATTCCGATGCAAGTTCTGTGTTTCATCGTCAATAAGAAGGTCAGAGGGATACAGTAAACCTGAAGTGAAGCATCGGAATCTATAACTAGTGTCACAGGAATGGTTTAAACATAGACATTAAGAGGAGCCAGTTTTCTTGTACTTAAGTCGGCATTGTGCCTTTGGTATTTGATTCCGATGCAATTTCAGTGTTTCATCGTCAATAAGAAGGTCAGAGGGATATAGCGAACCTGAAGTGAAGCATCGGAATCTATAACTAGTGTCACAGGAATGGTTCAAAACATAGAGATTAAGAAGAGTCAGTTTTCTTGTACTGAAGTCGGCATTGTGCCTTTTGTATTTAATTCCGATGCAATTTCTGCGTTTCATAGTCAATAAGAAGTCAGTGGGATACAGTAAACCTGAAGTGAAGCATCGGAATCTATAACTAGTGTCACAGGAATGGTTCAAAACATAGACAGTAAGAAGAGTCAGTTTTCTTGTACTTAAGTCGGCATTGTGCCTTTTTTATTTAATTCCGATGCAATTTCTGTGTTTCATCGTCAATAAGAAGGTCAGAGGGATACAGTAAACCTGAAGTGAAGCATCGGAATCTATAACTAGTGTCACAGGAATGGTTCAAAACATAGACAGTAAGAAGAGTCAGTTTTCTCGTACTTAAGTCGGCATTGTGCCATTTGTATTTAACTCCGATGCAATTTCTGTGTTTCATCGTTAATAAGAAGGTCAGAGGGATACAGTAAACCCGAAGTGAAGCATCGGAATCTATAACTAGTGTCACAGGAATGGTTCAATACATAGACAGTAAAAAGAGTCAGTTATCTTGTACTTAAGTCGGCATTGTGCCTTTTGTATTTAATTCCGATGCAATTTCTGCGTTTCATAGTCAATAAGAAGTCAGTGGGATACAGTAAACCTGAAGTGAAGCATCAGAATCTGTAACTAATGCCTCAGGAATGGTTCAAATCATAGACAGTAAGAAGACTCAGTTTTCCTGTACTTAAATCGGCATTGTGCCTTTTGTATTTAATTCCCATGCAATTTCAGTGTTTCATCGTCAATAAGAGGGTCAGAGGGATACAGTAAACATGAAGTGAAGCATCAGAATCTATAACTAGTGTCCCTGGAATGGTTCAAAACATAGACAGTAAGAAGAGTCAGTTTTCTTGTACTTAAGTCGGCATTGTGCTTTTTTATTTAATTCCGATGCAATTTTTGTGTTTCATCGTCAATCAGAAGGTCGGAGGGATACAGTAAACCTGAAGTGAAGCATCGTAATCTGTAACTAGTGTCACAGGATTGGCTCAAAACATAGACAGTAAGAAGAGTCAGTTTTCTTGTACTTAAGTCGGCATTGTGCATTTTCTATCTAATTCCTATGCAATTTCTGTGTCTCATCGTCAATAAGAAGGGCAGAGGGATACAGTAAACCTGAAGTGAAGCAACGGAAGCTATAACTAGTGTCACAGGAATGGTTAAAACATAAACAGTAAGAAGACTCAGTTTACTTGTACTTAAGTCGGCATTGTGCCTTTTGTATTTAATTCCGATGCAATTTCTGTGTTTCATCGTCAATAAGAAGGTCAGAGGGATACAGTAAACCTGAAGTGAAGCATCGGAATCTATAACTAGTGTCACAGGAATGGTTCAAAACATAGACGGTAAGAAGAATCAGTTTTCTTGTTCATAAGTCGGCATTGTGCCTTTTATATTTAATTCCGATGCAATTTCTGTGTTTCATCGTCAATAAGAAGGTCAGAGGGATACAGTAAACATGAAGTGAAGCATCGGAATCTATATCTAGTGTCACAGGAATGGTTCAAAACATAGACGGTAAGAAGAGTCAGTTTTCTTGTACTTAAGTCGGCATTGTGCCTTTTGTATTTAATTCCGATGCAATTTCTGTGTTTCATCGTCAATAAGAAGGTCAGAGGGATACAGTAAACCTGAAGAGAAGCATCGGAATCTATAACTAGTGTCACAGGAATGGTTCAAAAGATAGACAGTAAGAAGAGTCAGTTTTCTTGTACTTAAGTCGGCATTGTGCCTTTTGTATTTAATTCCGATGCAATTTCTGCGTTTCATAGTCAATAAGAAGTCAGTGGGATACAGTAAACCTGAAGTGAAACATCGGAATCTATAAGTAGTGTCACAGGAATGGTTCAAAACATAAACAGTAAGAAGAGTTAGTTTACTTGTACTTAAGTCATCATTGTGCCTTTTGTATTTATTTCCGATGCAATTTCTGTGTTTCATCGTCAATAAGAAGGTCAGAGGGATACAGTAAACCGGAAGTGAAGCATCGGAATCTATAAGTAGTGTCACAGGAATGGTTCAAAACATAGACAGTAAGAAGAGTCAGTTTTCTTGTACTTAAGTTGGCATTGTGCCCATTGTATTTAATTACTATGCAATTTCTGTGTTTCATCGTCAACAAGAGGGTCAGAGGGATACAGTGAACCTGTAGTGAAGCATCAGAATCTGTAACTAATGTCACAGGAATGGTTCAAAACATAGACAGTAAGAAGAGTCAGTTTTCCTGTACTTAAACCGACATTGTGCCTTTTGTATTTAATTCCGATGCAATATCTGTGTTTCCTCTTCAATAAGAAGGTCAGAGGGATACAGTAAACCTGAAGTGTAGCATCGGAATCTATAACTAGTGTCACAGGAATGGTTCAAAACATAGACTGTAAGAAGAATCAGTTTCCTTGTACTTAAGTCGGCATTGTTCCTTTTCTATTTAAATCCGATGCAATATCTATGTTTCATCGTCAATAAGAAGGTCAGAGGGATACAGTAAACCTGAAGTGAAGCTTCGGAATCTATAACTAGTGTCACAGGCATGGTTCAATACATAGACAGTAAGAAGAGTCGATTTTCTTGTACTGAAGTCGGCATTGTGCCTTTTGTATTTAATTCCGATGCAATTTCTGTGTTTCATCGTCAATAAGAACGTCAGAGGGATACAGTAAAGCTGACGTGAAGTTTCGGAATCTAGAACTAGTGTCGCAGGAATTGTTCAAAACTTAGACAGTAAGAAGAATCAGTTTTCTTGTACTTATGTCGGCATTGTGCCTTTTGTATTTAATTCCGATGCAATTTCTGTGTTTCATCGTCAATAAGAAGGTCAGAGGGATACAGTAAACCTGCAGTGAAGCATCGGAATCTATAACTAGAGTCACAGGAATGGTTCAAAACATAGACAGTAAGAAGAGTCAGTTTTCTTGTACTTAATTCGGCATTGTGCCTTTTGTATTTAATTCCGTTGCAATTTCTGTTTTTCATAGTCATTAAGAAGGTCAGAGGGATACAGTAAACCTGAGGTGAAGCATCGGAATCTATATCTAGTGTCACTGGAATGGTTCAAATCTTAGAGAGTAAGTAGAGTCAGTATTCTTGTACTTAAATAGACATTGTGCCTTTTGTATTTAATTCCAATGCAATATCAGTGTTTCATCAACAATAAAAAGGTCAGAGGGATACAGCAAACCTGAAGTGAAGCATCGGAATCTATAACTAGTGTCACAGGAATGGTTCAAAACTTAGACAGTAAGAAGAGTCAGTTTTCTTGTACTTAAGTCGGCATTGT
This sequence comes from Schistocerca serialis cubense, assembly GCF_023864345.2. Taxonomy (NCBI): domain Eukaryota; kingdom Metazoa; phylum Arthropoda; class Insecta; order Orthoptera; family Acrididae; genus Schistocerca; species Schistocerca serialis. Next base: position 554,221,946 of record NC_064646.1, read on the forward strand.
GCCTTTTGAATTTAATTCCAATGCCATTTCTGTGTATCATCGTCAATAAGAAGGTCAGAGGGATACAGTAAACCTGAAGTGAAGCATCGGAATCTATAACTAGTGTCACTGGAATGGTTCAAATCATAGACAGTAAGAGGAGTCAGTTTTCTTGCACTTAAGTCGGCATTGTGCTTTTCGTATTTATTTCCGGTGCAATTTCTGTGTTTCATCGTCAATAAGAAGGTCAGAGGGATACAGTAAACCTGAAGTGAAGCATCAGAATCTATAACTAGTGTCACAGGATTGGTTTAAACATAGACATTAAGAGGAGTCAGTTTTCTTGTACTTAAGTCGGCATTGTGCCTTTTGTATTTGATTCCGATGCAATTTAAGTGTTTCATCGTCAATAAGAAGGTCAGAGGGATATAGTGAACCTGAAGTGAAGCATCGGAATCTATAACTAGTGTCACAGGAATGGTTCAAAACATAGAGAGTAAGAAGAGTCAGCTTTCTTGTACTTAAGTCGGCATTGTGCCTTTTGTAGTTAATTCCGATGCAATTTCTGTGTTTCAATGTCAATAAGAAGGTCAGAAGGATACAGTAAACCTGAAGTGAAGCATCGGAATCTATAACTAGTGTCACAGGAATGGTTCAAAGCATAGACAGTAAGAAGAGTCAGTATTCTTGTACTTAAGTCGGCATCGTGCCTTTTGTATTTAAATCCGATGCAATTTCTGTGTATCATCGTCAATAAGAAGGTCAGAGGGATACAGTAAACCTGAAGTGATGCATCGGAATCTATAACTAGTGTCACAGGAATGGTTCAAAACATAGACAGTAAGAAGAGTCAGTTTTCTTGTACTTAAGTCGGCATTGTGCCTTTTGTATTTAACTCCGAAGAAATTTCTGTGTTTCATCGTCAATAAGAAGGTCAGAGGGATACAGTAAACCCGAAGTGAAGCATCGGAATCTATAACTAGTGTCACAGGAATGGTTCAAAGCATAGACAGTAAGAAGAGTCAGTATTCTTGTACTTAAGTCGGCATCGTGCCTTTTGTATTTAAATCCGATGCAATTTCTGTGTATCATCGTCAATAAGAAGGTCAGAGGGATACAGTAAACCTGAAGTGATGCATCGGAATCTATAACTAGTGTCACAGGAATGGTTCAAAACATAGACAGTAAGAAGAGTCAGTTTACTTGTACTTAAGTCGGCATTGTGCCGTTTGTATTTAATTCCGATGAAATTTCTGTGTTTCATCGTCAATAAGAAGGTCAGAGGGATACAGTAAACCTGAAGTGAAGCATCGGAATCTATAAGTAGTGTCACAGGAATGGTTCAAAGCATAGACAGTAAGAAGAGTCAGTTTTCTTGTACATAAGTTGGCATTGTGCCCATTGTATTTATTTACGATGCAATTTCTGTGTTTCATCGTCAACAAGAAGGTCAGAGGGATACAGTAAACCTGAAGTGAAGCATCAGAATCTGTAACTAATGTCACAGGAATGGTTCAAAACATAGACAGTAAGAAGAGTCAGTTTTCCTGTACTTAAATCGGCATTGTGCCTTTTGTATTTAATTCCCATGCAATTTCAGTGTTTCATCGTCAATAGGAGGGTCAGAGGGATACAGTAAACATGAAGTGAAGCATCGGAATCTATAACTAGTGTCCCTGGAATGGTTCAAAACATAGACAGTAAAAAGAGTCAGTTTTCTTGTACTTAAGTATTCGTTGTGCCTTTTGTATTTAATTCCGATGCAAGTTCTGTGTTTCATCGTCAATAAGAAGGTCAGAGGGATGCAGTAAACCTGAAGTGAAGCATCGCAATCTATAACTAGTGTCACAGGAATGGTTTAAACATAGACATTAAGAGGAGTCAGTTTTCTTGTACTTAAGTCGGCATTGTGCCTTTTGTATTTGATTCCTATGCAATTTCAGTGTTTCATCGTCAATAAGAAGGTCAGAGGGATATAGTGAACCTGAACTGAAGCATCGGAATCTATAACTAGTGTCACAGGAATGGTTCAAAACATAGAGAGTAAGAAGAGTCAGTTTTCTTGTACTTAAGTCGGCATTGTGCCTTTTGTAGTTAATTCCGATGCAATTTCTGTGTTTCAATGTCAATAAGAAGGTCAGAGGGATACAGTAAACCTGAAGTGAAGCATCGGAATCTATAACTAGTGTCACAGGCATGGTTCAAAACATAGCCAGTAAGAAGAGTCAGTAATCTTGTACTTAAGTCGGCATCGTGCCTTTTGTATTTAAATCCGATGCAATTTCTGTGTATCATCGTCAATACGAAGGTCAGAGGGATACAGTAAACCTGAAGTGAAGCATCGGAATCAATAACTGGTGTCACAGGAATGGTTCAAAACATAGACAGTAGGAAGAGTCAGTTTTCTTGTACTTAAGTCGGCATTGTGCCTTTTGTATTTAATTCCGATGCAATATCCGTGTTTCATCTTCAATAAGAAGGTCAGAGGGATACAGTAAACCTGAAGTGAAGCATCGGAATCTATAACTAGTGTCACAGGAATGGTTCAAAACATAGACAGTAAGAAGAATCGGTTTTCTTGTACTTAAGTCGGCATTGTTCCTTTTCTATTTAATTCCGATGCAATATCTATGTTTCATCGTCAATAAGAAGGTCAGAGGGATATAGTAAACCTGAAGTGAAGCATCGGAATCTATAACTAGTGTCACAGGCATGGTTCAAAACATAGACAGTAAGAAGAGTCAGTTTTCTTGTACTGAAGTCGGCATTGTGCCATTTGTATGTAATTCCGATGCAATTTCTGTGTCTCATCGTCAATAAGAACGTCAGAGGGATACAGTAAAGCTGACGTGAAGTTTCGGAATCTATAACTAGTGTCACAGGAATTGTTCAAAACTTAGACAGTAAGAAGAATCAGTTTTCTTGTACTTAAGTCGGCATTGTGCCTTTTGTATTTAATTCCGATGCAATTTCTGTGTTTCATCGTCAATAAGAAGGTCAGAGGGGTACAGTAAACCTGAAGTGAAGCATCGGAATCTATAACTAGTGTCACAGGAATGGTTCAAAAGATAGACAGTAAGAAGAGTCAGTTTTCTTGTACTTAAGTCGGCATTGTGCCTTTTGTATTTAACTCCCATGCAATTTCTGCGTTTCATAGTCAATAAGAAGTCAGTGGGATACAGTAAACCTGAAGTGAAACATCGGAATCTATAAGTAGTGTCACAGGAATCGTTCAAAACATAAACAGTAAGAAGAGTCAGTTTACTTGTACTTAAGTCATCATTGTGCCTTTTGTATTTAATTCCGATGCAATTTCTGTGTTTCATCGTCAATAAGAAGGTCAGAGGGATACAGTAAACCTTAAGTGAAGCATCGGAATCTATAAGTAGTGTCACAGGAATGGTTCAAAACATAGACAGTAAGAAGAGTCAGTTTTCTTGTACTTAAGTTGGCATTGTGCCCATTGTATTTAATTACGATGCAATTTCTGTGTTTCATCGTCAACAAGAAGGTCAGAGGGATACAGTGAACCTGAAGTGAAGCATCAGAATCTGTAACTAATGTCACAGGCATGGTTCAAAACATAGACAGTAAGAAGAGTCAGTTTTCTTGTACTGAAGTCGGCATTGTGCCTTTTGTATTTAATTCCGATGCAATTTCGGTGTTTCATCGTCAATAAGAACGTCAGAGGGACACAGTAAAGCTGACGTGAAGTTTCGGAATCTATAACTAGTGTCCCTGGAATGGTTCAAAACATAGACAGTAAAAAGAGTCAGTTTTCTTGTACTTAAGTATTCGTTGTGCCTTTTGTATTTAATTCCGATGCAAGTTCTGTGTTTCATCGTCAATAAGAAGGTCAGAGGGATGCAGTAAACCTGAAGTGAAGCATCGGAATCTATAACTAGTGTCACAGGAATGGTTTAAACATAGACATTAAGAGGAGTCAGTTTTCTTGTACTTAAGTCGGCATTGTGCCTTTTGTATTTGATTCCGATGCAATTTCAGTGTTTCATCGTCAATAAGAAGGTCAGAGGGATATAGTGAACCTGAAGTGAAGCATCGGAATCTATAACTAGTGTCACAGGAATGGTTCAAAACATAGAGAGTAAGAGGAGTCAGTTTTCTTGTACTTAAGTCGGCATTGTGCCTTTTGTATTTAACTCCGATGCAATTTCTGTGTTTCATCGTCAATAAGAAGGTCAGAGGGATACAATAAACCCGAAGTGAAGCTTCGGAATCTATAACTAGTGTCACAGGAATGGTTCAATACATAGACTGTAAAAAGAGTCAGTTATCTTGTACTTAAGTCGGCATTGTGCCTTTTGTATTTAATTCCGATGCAATTTCTGCGTTTCATAGTCAATAAGAAGTTAGTGGGATACAGTAAACCTGAAGTGAAGCATCGGAATCTATAAGTAGTGTCACAGGAATGGTTCAAAACATAGACAGTAAGAAGAGTCAGTTTTCTTGTACTTAAGTTGGCATTGTGCCCTTTGTATTTAATTCCGATGCAATTTCTGTGTTTCATCGTCAACAAGAAGGTCAGAGGGATACAGTAAACCTGAAGTGAAGCATCAGAATCTGTAACTAATGTCTCAGGAATGGTTCAAATCATAGTCAGTAAGAAGACTCAGTTTTCCTGTACTTAAAGCGGCATTGTGCCTTTTGTATTTAATTCCCATGCAATTTCAGTGTTTCATCGTCAATAAGAGGGTCAGAGGGATACAGTTAACATGAAGTGAAGCATCGGAATCTATAACTAGTGTCCCTGGAATGGTTCAAAACATAGACAGTAAGAAGAGTCAGTTTTCTTGTACTGAAGTCGGCATTGTGCCTTTTGTATTTAACTCCGATGCAATTTCTGTGTTTCATCGTCAATAAGAAGGTCAGAGGGATACAGTAAACCCGAAGTGAAGCATCGGAATCTATAACTAGTGTCACAGGAATCGTTCAAAACATAGACAGTAAAAAGAGTCAGTTTTCTTGTACTTAAGTCGGCATTGTCCCTTTTGTATTTAATTCCGATGCAATTTCTGCGTTTCATAGTCAACATGAAGGTCAGAGGGATACAGTGAACCTGAAGTGAAGCATCAGAATCTGTAACTAATGTCACAGGAATGGTTCAAAACATAGACAGTAAGAAGAGTCAGTTTTCCTGTACTTAAATCAGCATTGTGCCTTTTGTATTTAATTCCGATGCAATATCCGTGTTTCCTCTTCAATAAGAAGGTCAGAGGGCTACAGTAAACCTGAAGTGTAGCATCGGAATCTATAACTAGTGTCACAGGAATGGTTCAAAACATAGACAGTAAGAAGAATCAATTTCCTTGTACTTAAGTCGGCATTGTTCCTTTTCTATTTAATTCCGATGCAATATCTATGTTTCATCGTCAATAAGAAGGTCAGAGGGATACAGTAAACCTGAAGTGAAGCATCGGAATCTATAACTAGTGTCACAGGCATGGTTCAAAACATAGACAGTAAGAAGAGTCAGTTTTCTTGTACTGAAGTCGGCATTGTGCCTTTTGTATTTAATTCCGATGCAATTTCGGTGTTTCATCGTCAATAAGAACGTCAGAGGGATACACTAAAGCTGACGTGAAGTTTCGGAATCTATAACTAGTGTCACAGGAATTGTTCAAAACTTAGACAGTAAGAAGAGTCAGTTTTCTTGTACTTAATTCGGCATTGTGCCTTTTGTATTTAATTCCGTTGCAATTTCTGTGTTTCATAGTCAATAAGAAGGTCAGAGGGATACAGTAAACCTGAGGTGAAGCATCGGAATCTATAACTAGTGTCACTGGAATGGTTCAAAACATAGACAGTAAGAAGAGTCAGTTTTCTTGTACTTAAGTCGGCATTGTGCCTTTTGTATTTACTTTCGATGCAATTTCTGTGTTTCATCGTCAATAAGAAGGTCAGAGGGATACAGTAAACCTGAAGTGAAGCATCGGAATCTATAACTAGTGTCGCAGGAATGGTTCAAAACTTAGACAGTAAGTAGAGTCAGTATTCTTGTACTTAAGTTGACATTGTGCCTCTTGTATTTAATTCCAATGCAATATCAGTGTTTCATCAACAATAAAAAGGTCAGAGGGATACAGCAAAACCTGAAGTGAAGCATCGGAATCTATAACTAGTGTCACAGGAATGGTTCAAAACTTAGACAGTAAGAAGAGTCAGTTTTCTTGTACTTAAGTCGGCATTGTGCCTTTTGTATTTAATTCCAATGCAATTTCTGTGTATCATCGTCAATAAGAAGGTCAGAGGGATACAGTAAACCTGAAGTGAAGCATCGGAATCTATAACTAGTGTCACTAAAATGGTTCAAATCATAGACAGTAAGAGGAGTCAGTTTTCTTGCACTTAAGTCGGCATTGTGCATTTCGTATTTATTTCCGGTGCAATTTCTGTGTTTCATCGTCAATAAGAAGGTCAGAGGGATACAGTAAACCTGAAGTGAAGCATCGGAATCTATAACTAGTGTCACAAGAATGGTTCAAAACTTAGACAGTAAGAAGAGTCAGTTTTCTTGTACTTAAGACGGCATTGTGCCTTTTGTATTTAATTCCAATCCTATTTCTGTGTATCATCGTCAATAAGAAGGTCACAGGGATACAGTAAACCTGAAGTGAAGCATCGGAATCTATAACTAGTGTCACAGGAATGGTTCAAAACATAGACAGTAAAAAGAGTCAGTTTTCTTGTACTTAAGTATTCGTTGTGCCTTTTGTATTTAATTCCGATGCAAGTTCTGTGTTTCATCGTCAATAAGAAGGTCAGAGGGATACAGTAAACCTGAAGTGAAGCATCGGAATCTATAACTAGTGTCACAGGAATGGTTTAAACATAGACATTAAGAGGAGTCAGTTTTCTTGTACTTAAGTCGGCATTGTGCCTTTTGTATTTGATTCCGATGCAATTTCAGTGTTTCATCGTCAATACGAAGATCAGAGGGATATAGTGAACCTGAAGTGAAGCATCGGAATCTATAACTAGTGTCACAGGAATGGTTCAAAACATAGAGAGTAAGAAGAGTCAGTTTTCTTGTACTTAAGTCGGCATTGTGCCTTTTGTAGTTAATTCCGATGCAATTTCTGTGTTTCAATGTCAATAAGAAGGCCAGAGGGATACAGTAAACCTGAAGTGAAGCATCGGAATCTATAATTAGTGTCACAGGAATGGTTCAAAGGATAGCCAGTAAGAAGAGTCAGTATTCTTGTACTTAAGTCAGCATCGTGCCTTTTGTATTTAAATCCGATGCAATTTCTGTGTATCATCGTCAATACGAAGGTCAGAGGGATACAGTAAACCTGAAGTGAAGCATCGGAATCAATAACTGGTGTCACAGGAATGGTTCAAAACATAGACAGTAGGAAGAGTCAGTTTTCTTGTACTTAAGTCGGCATTGTGCCTTTTGTATTTAATTCCGATGCAATATCCGTGTTTCATCTTCATTAAGAAGGTCAGAGGGATACAGTAAACCTAAAGTGAAGCTTCGGAATCTATAACTAGTCTCACAGGAATGGTTCAAAACATAGACAGTAAGAAGAATAAGTTTTCTTGTACTTAAGTCGGCATTGTTCCTTTTCTATTTAATTCCGATGCAATATCTATGTTTCATCGTCAATAAGAAGGTCAGAGGGATATAGTAAACCTGAAGTGAAGCATCGGGATCTATAACTAGTGTCACAGGCATGGTTCAAAACATAGACAGTAAGAAGAGTCAGTTTTCTTGTACTGAAGTCGGCATTGTGCATTTTGTATTTAATTCCGATGCAATTTCTGTGTTTCATCGTCAATAAGAACGTCAGAGAGATACAGTAAAGCTGACGTGAATTTTCGGAATCTATAACTAGTGTCACAGGAATTGTTCAAAACTTAGACAGTAAGAAGAATCAGTTTTCTTGTACTTAAATCGGCATTGTGCCTTTTGTATTTAATTCCGATGCAATTTCTGTGTTTCCTCGTCAATAAGAAGGTAAGAGGGATACAGTAAACCTGAAGTGAAGCATCGGAATCTATAAGTAGTGTCACAGGAATGGTTCAAAACATAGACAGTAAGAAGAGTCAGTTTTCTTGTACTTAATTCGGCATTGTGCCTTTTGTATTTAATTCCGTTGCAATTTCTGTGTTTCATAGTCAATAAGAAGGTCAGAGGGATACAGTAAACCTGAGGTGAAGCATTGGAATCTATAACTAGTGTCACTGGAATGGTTCAAAACATAGACAGTAAGAAGAGTCAGTTTTCTTGTACTTAAGTCGGCATTGTTCCGTTTGTACTTAATCCCGATGATATTTCTGTGTTTCATCGTCAATAAGAAGGTCCGAGGGATACAGTAAACCTGAAGTGAAGCATCGGAATCTATAACTAGTGTCACAGGAATGGTTTAAACATAGACATTAAGAGGAGTCAGTTTTCTTGTACTTAAGTCGGCATTGTGCCTTTGGTATTTGATTCCGATGCAATTTCAGTGTTTCATCGTCAATAAGAAGGTCAGAGGGATATAGTGAACCTGAAGTGAAGCATCGTAATCTATAACTAGTGTCACAGGATTGGTTCAAAGCATAGACAGTAAGAGGAGTCAGTTTACTTGTACTTAAGTCGGCATTGTGCCTTTTGTATTTAATTCCGATGCAATTTCTGTGTTTCATCGTCGATAAGAAGGTCAGAGGGATACAGTAAACCTGAAGTGAAGCATCGGAATCTATAAGTAGTGTCACAGGAATGGTTCAAAACATAGACAGTAAGAAGAGTCAGTTTTCTTGTACTTAAGTTGGCATTGTGCCCTTTGTATTTAATTCCGATGCAATTTCTGTGTTTCATCGTCAACAAGAAGGTCAGAGGGATACAGTAAACCTGAAGTGAACCATCGGAATCTATAACTAGTGTCCCTGGAATGGTTCAAAACATAGACAGTAAGAAGAGTCAGTTTTCTTGTACTTAAGTCGGCATTGTGCATTTTCTATTTAATTCCGATGCAATTTTTGTGTTTCATCGTCATTCAGAAGGTCGGAGGGATACAGTAAACCTGAAGTGAAGCATCGTAATCTGTAACTAGTGTCACAGGATTGCCTCAAAACATAGACAGTAAGAAGGGTCAGTTTTCTTGTACTTAAGTCGGCATTGTGCATTTTCTATCTAATTCCTATGCAATTTCTGTGATTCATCGTCAATAAGAAGGGCAGAGGGATACAGTAAACCTGAATTGAAGCAACGGAAGCTATAACTAGTGTCACAGCAATGGTTAAAACATAGACAGTAAGATGAACCGGCCTTCTTGTACTTGAGTCGGCATTGTGCCTTTTGTATTTAAATCCGATGCAATTTCTGTGTTTCATCGTCTATAAGAAGCTCAGAGGGATACAGTAAACCTGAAGTGAAGCATCGGAATCTATAACTAGTGTCACAGGAATGGTTCAAAAGATAGACAGTAAGAAGAGTCAGTTTTCTTGTACTTAAGTCGGCATTGTGCCTTTTGTATTTAACTCCGATGCAATTTCTGTGTTTCATCGTCAATAAGAAGGTCAGAGGGATACAGTAAACCGGAAGTGAAGCATCGGAATCTATAACTAGTGTCACAGGAATCGTTCAAAACATAGACAGTAAAAAGAGTCAGTTTTCTTGTACTTAAGTCGGCATTGTGCCTTTTGTATTTAATTCCGATGCAATTTCTGCGTTTCATATTCAATAAGAAGTCAGTGGGATACAGTAACCCTGAAGTGAAACATCGGAATCTATAAGTAGTGTCACAGGAATGGTTCAAAACATAAACAGTTAGAAGAGTCAGTTTACTTGTACTTAAGTCGGCATGGTGCCTTTTGTATTTAATTCCGATGCAATTTCTGTGTTTCATCGTCAATAAGAAGGTCAGAGGGATACAGTAAACCTGAAGTGAAGCATCGGAATCTATAAGTAGTGTCACAGGAATGGTTCAAAACATAGACAGTAAGAAGAGTCAGTTTTCTTGTACTTAAGTTGGCATTGTGCCCATTGTATTTAATTACGATGCAATTTCTGTGTTTCATCGTCAACAAGAAGGTCAGAGGGATACAGTGAACCTGAAGTGAAGCATCAGAATCTGTAACTAATGTCACAGGAATGGTTCAAAACATAGACAGTAAGAAGAGTCAGTTTTCCTGTACTTAAATCGGCATTGTGCCTTTTGTATTTAATTCCCATGCAATTCAGTGTTTCATCGTCAAAAAGAGGGTCAGAGGGATACAGTAAACATGAAGTGAAGCATCGGAATCTATAACTAGTGGCCCTGGAATGGTTCAAAACATAGACAGTAAAAAGAGTCAGTTTTCTTGTACTTAAGTATTCGTTGTGCCTTTTGTATTTAATTCCGATGCAAGTTCTGTGTTTCATCGTCAATAAGAAGGTCAGAGGGATGCAGTAAACCTGAAGTGAAGCATCGGAATCTATAACTAGTGTCACAGGAATGGTTTAAACATAGACATTAAGAGGAGTCAGTTTTCTTGTACTTAAGTCGGCATTGTGACTTTTGTATTTGATTCCGATGCAATTTCAGTGTTTCATCGTCAATAAGAACGTCAGAGGGATATAGTGAACCTGAAGTGAAGCATCGGAATCTATAACTAGTGTCACAGGAATGGTTCAAAACATAGAGAGTAAGAAGGGTCAGTTTTCTTGTACTTAAGTCGGCATTGTGCCTTTTGTAGTTAATTCCGATGCAATTTCTGTGTTTCAATGTCAATAAGAAGGTCAGAGGGATACAGTAAACCTGAAGTGAAGCATCGGAATCTATAACTAGTGTCACAGGAATGGTTCAAAGCATAGCCAGTAAGAAGAGTCAGTATTCTTGTACTTAAGTCGGCATCGTGCCTTTTGTATTTAAATCCGATGCAATTTCTGTGTATCATCGTCAATACGAAGGTCAGAGGGATACAGTAAACCTGAAGTGAAGCATCGGAATCAATAACTGGTGTCACAGGAATGGTTCAAAACATAGACAGTAGGAAGAGTCAGTTTTCTTGTACTTAAGTCGGCATTGTGCCTTTTGTATTTAATTCCGATGCAATATCCGTGTTTCATCTTCAATAAGAAGGTCAGAGGGATACAGTAAACCTGAAGTGAAGCATCGGAATCTATAACTAGTGTCACAGGAATGGTTCAAAACATAGACAGTAAGAAGAATCAGTTTTCTTGTACTTAAGTCGGCATTGTTCCTTTTCTATTTAATTCCGATGCAATATCTATGTTTCATCGTCAATTAGAAGGTCAGAGGGATACAGTAAACCTGAAGTGAAGCATCGGAATCTATAACTAGTGTCACAGGCATGGTTCAAAACATAGACAGTAAGAAGAGTCAGTTTTCTTGTACTGAAGTCGGCATTGTGCCTTTTGTATTTAATTCCGATGCAATTTCTGTGTTTCATCGTCAATAAGAACGTCAGAGGGATACAGTAAAGCTGACGTGAAGTTTCGGAATCTATAACTAGTGTCACAGGAATTGTTCAAAACTTAGACAGTAAGAAGAATCAGTTTTCTTGTACTTAAGTCGGCATTGTGCCTTTTGTATTTAATTCCGATGCAATTTCTGTGTTTCATCGTCAATAAGAAGGTCAGAGGGATACAGTAAACCTGAAGTGAAGCATCGCAATCTATAACTAGAGTCACAGGAACGGTTCAAAACATAGACAGTAAGAAGAGTCAGTTTTCTTGTACTTAATTCGGCATTGTGCCTTTTGTATTTAATTCCGTTGAAATTTCTGTGTTACATAGTCAATAAGAAGGTCAGAGGGATACAGTAAACCTGAGGTGAAGCATCAGAATCTATAACTAGTGTCACTGGAATGGTTCAAAACATAGACAGTAAGAAGAGCCAGTTTTCTTGTACTTAAGTCGGCATTGTTCCGTTTGTACTTAATTCCGATGCAATTTCTGTGTTTCATCGTCAATAAGAAGGTCGGAGGGATACAGTAAACCTCATGTGAAGCATCGGAATCTATAACTAGTGTCAAAGGAATGGTTCGAAACATAGACAGTAAGAAGAGTCAGTTTTCTTGTACTTAAGTCGGCATTGTGCCTTTTGTATTTAACTCCGATGCAATTTCTGTGTTTCATCGTCAATAAGAAGGCAGAGGGGTACAGTAAACCTGAAGTGAAGCATCGGAATCCATAACTAGTGTCATTGGAATGGTTCAAACATAGACTGTAAGAAGAGTCAGTTTTCTTGTACTTAAGTCGGCATTGTGCCTTTTGTATTTACTTTCGATGCAATTTCTGTGTTTCATCGTCAATAAGAAGGTCAGAGGGATACAGTAAACCTGAAGTGAAGCATCGGAATCTATAACTAGTGTCACATCAATGGTTCAAACATAGACAGAAAGAAGAGTCAGTTTTCTTGTACATAAGCCGGCATTGTGACTTTTGTATTTAATTCGGATGCAATTTCTGTGTTTCATCGTCATTAAGAAGGTCAGAGGGATACAGTAAACGTGAAGTGAAGCATCGGAATCTATAACTAGTGTCACAGGAATGGTTCAAAACTTAGACAGTAAGTAGAGTCAGTATTCTTGTACTTAAGTTCACATTGTGCCTTTTGTATTTAATTCCAATGCAATATCAGTGTTTCATCAACAATAAAAAGGTCAGAGGGATACAGCAAACCTGAAGTGAAGCATCGGAATCTATAACTAGTGTCACAGGAATGGTTCAAAACTTAGACAGTAAGAAGGGTCAGTTTTCTTGTACTTAAGTCGGCATTGTGCCTTTTGTATTTAATTCCAAAGCAATTTCTGTGTAACATCGTCAATAAGAAGGCCAGAGGGATACAGTAAACCTGAAGTGAAGCATCGGAATCTATAACTAGTGTCACAGGAATGGTTCAAAACATAGACAGTAAAAAGAGTCAGTTTTCTTGTACTTAAGTATTCTTGTGCCTTTTGTATTTAATTCCGATGCAAGTTCTGTGTTTCATCGTCAATAAGAAGGTCAGAGGGATACAGTAAACCTGAAGTGAAGCATCGGAATCTATAACTAGTGTCACAGGAATGGTTTAAACACTGACATTAAGAGGAGTCAGTTTTCTTGTACTTAAGTCGGCATTGTGCCATTTGTATTTGATTCCGATGCAATTTAAGTGTTTCATCGTCAATAAGAAGGTCAGAGGGATACAGTAAACCTGAAGTGAGGCATAGGAATCTATAACTAGTGTCACAGGAATGGTTCAAAGCATAGACAGTAAGAAGAGTCAGTATTCTTGTACTTAAGTCGGCATCGTGCCTTTTGTATTTAATTCCGATGCAATTTCTGTGTTTCATCGTCAATAAGAAGGTCGGAGGGATACAGTAAATCTGAAGTGAAGCATCGGAATCTATAACTAGTGTCACAGGATTGGTTCAAAACATAGACAGTAAGAAGAGTCAGTTTTCTTGTACTTAAGTCGGCATTGTGCATTTTGTATTTAATTCCGATGAAATTTCTGTGTTTCATCGTCAATAAGAAGGTCAGAGGGACACAGTAAACATGAAGTGAAGCATCGGAATCGATAACTAGAGTCACAAAAATGGTTCAAAACGTAGACAGTTATAAGAGTCAGTTTTCTTGTACTTAAGTCGGCATTGTGCCTTTTCTATTTAATTCCGATGCAATTTCTGTGTTTCATCGCCAATACGAAGGTCAGAGGGATACAGTAAACATGAAGTGAAGCATCGGAATCGATATCTAGTGTCACAGGAATGGTTCAAAACATAGAGAGTAAGAAGAGTCAGTTTTCTTGTACTTAAGTCGGCATTGTGCCTTTTGCATTTAATTCCGATGCAATTTCTGTGTTTCATCGTCAATAAGAAGGTCAGAGGGATACAGTAAACCCGAAGTGAAGCATCGGAATCTATAACTAGTGTCACAGGAATGGTTCAAAAGATAGACAGTAAAAAGAGTCAGTTTTCTTGTACTTAAGTCGGCATTGTGCCTTTTGTATTTAATTCCGAGGCAATTTCTGCGTTTCATAGTCAATAAGAAGTCAGTGGGATACAGTAAACCTGAAGTGAAACATCGGAATCTATAAGTAGTGTCACAGGAATGGTTCAAAACATAAACAGTAAGAAGAGTCAGTTTACTTGTGCTTAAGTCGGCATTGTGCCTTTTGTATTTAATTCCGATGCAATTTCTGTGTTTCATCGTCAATAAGAAGGTCAGAGGGATACAGTAAACCTGAAGTGAAGCATCGGAATCTATAAGTAGTGTCACAGGAATGGTTCAAAACATAGACAGTAAGAAGAGTCAGTTTTCCTGTACTTAAATCGGCATTGTGCCTTTTGTATTTAATTCCGATGCAATTTCAGTGTTTCATCGTCAATAAGAGGGTCAGAGGGATACAGTAAACATGAAGTGAAGCATCGGAATCTATAACTAGTGTCCCAGGAATGGTTCAAAATATAGACAGTAAAAAGAGTCAGTTTTCTTGTACTTAAGTATTCGTTGTGCCTTTTGTATTTAATTCCGATGCAAGTTCTGTGTTTCATCGTCAATAAGAAGGTCAGAGGGATGCAGTAAACCTGAAGTGAAGCATCGGAATCTATAACTAGTGTCACAGGCATGCTTCAAAACATAGACAGTAAGAAGAGTCTGTTTTCTTGTACTGAAGTCGGCATTGTGCATTTTGTATTTAATTCCGATGAAATTTCTGTGTTTCATCGTCAATAAGAAGGTCAGAGGGACACAGTAAACCTGAAGTGAAGCATCGGAATCTATAACTAGAGTCAAAAAAATGGTTCAAAACGTAGACAGTTATAAGAGTCAGTTTTCTTGTACTTAAGTCGGCATTGTGCCTTTTCTATTTAATTCCGATGCAATTTCTTTGTTTCATCGTCAATAAGAAGGTCAGAGTGATACAGTAAACATGAAGTGAAGCATCGGAATCTATATCTAGTGTCACAGGAATGGTTCAAAACATAGACAGTAAAAAGAGTCAGTTTTCTTGTACTTAAGTCGGCATTGTGCCTTTTGTATTTAATTCCGATGCAATTTCTGCGTTTCATCGTCAATAAGAAGGTCAGAGGGATACAGTAAACCTGAAGTGAAGCATCGGAATCTATAAGTAGTGTCACAGGAATGGTTCAAAACATAGACAGTAAGAAGAGTCAGTTTTCTTGTACATAAGTTGGCATTGAGCCCATTGTATTTAATTACGATGCAATTTCTGTGTTTCATCGTCAACAAGAAGGTCAGAGGGATACAGTAAACCTGAAGTGAAGCATCAGAATCTGTAACTAATGTCACAGGAATGGTTCAAAACATAGACAGTAAGAAGAGTCAGTTTTCCTGTACTTAAATCGACATTGTGCCTTTTGTATTTAATTCCCATGCAATTTCAGTGTTTCATCGTCAATACGAGGGTCTGAGGGATACAGTAAACATGAAGTGAAGCATCGGAATCTATAACTAGTGTCCCTGGAATGGTTCAAAACATAGACAGTAAAAAGAGTCAGTTTTCTTGTACTTAAGTATTCGTTGTGCCTTTTGTATTTAATTCCGATGCAAGTTCTGTGTTACATCGTCAATAAGAAGGTCAGAGGGATGCAGTAAACCTAAAGTGAAGCATCGGAATCTATAACTAGTGTCACAGGAATGGTTCAAAACATAGAGAGTAAGAAGAGTCAGTTTTCTTGTACTTAAGTCGGCATTGTGCTTTTTGTAGTTAATTCCGATGCAATTTCTGTGTTTCAATGTCAATAAGAAGGTCAGAGGGATACAGTAAACCTGAAGTGAAGCATCGGAATCTATAACTAGTGTCACAGGAGTGGTTCAAAGCATAGCCAGTAAGAAGAGTCAGTATTCTTGTACTTAAGTCGGCATCGTGCCTTTTGTATTTAAATCCGATGCAATTTCTGTGTATCATCGTCAATACGAAGGTCAGAGGGATACAGTTAACCTGAAGTGAAGCATCGGAATCAATAACTGGTGTCACAGGAATGGCTCAAAACATAGACAGTAGGAAGAGTCAGGTTTCTTGTACTTAAGTCGGCATTGTGCCTTTTGTATTTAATTCCGACGCAATATCCGTGTTTCATCTTCAATAAGAAGGTCAGAGGGATACAGTAAACCTGAAGTGAAGCAGCGGAATCTATAACTAGTGTCACAGGAATGGTTCAAAACATAGACAGTAAGAAGAATCAGTTTTCTTGTACTTAAGTCGGCATTGTTCCTTTTCTATTTAATTCCGATGCAATATCTATGTTTCATCGTCAATAAGAAGGTCAGAGGGATACAGTAAACCTGAAGTGAAGCATCGGAATCTATAACTAGTGTCACAGGCATGGTTCAAAACATAGACAGTAAGAAGAGTCAGTTTTCTTGTACTGAAGTCGGCATTGTGCATTTTGTATTTAATTCCGATGAAATTTCTGTGTTTCATCGTCAATAAGAAGGTCAGAGGGACACAGTAAACCTGAAGTGAAGCATCAGAATCTATAACTAGAGTCACAAAAATGGTTCAAAACGTAGACAGTTATAAGAGTCAGTTTTCTTGTACTTAAGTCGTCATTGTGCCTTTTCTATTTAATTCCGATGCAATTTCTGTGTTTCATCGTCAATAAGAAGGTCAGAGGGATACAGTAAACATGAAGTGAAGCATCGGAATCTATATCTAGTGTCACAGGAATGGTTCAAAACTTAGACGGTAAGAAGAGTCAGTTTTCTTGTACTTAAGTCGGCATTGTGCCTTTTGTATTTAATTCCGATGCAATTTCTGTGTTTCATCGTCAATAAGAAGGTCAGAGGGATACAGTAAACCTGAAGTGAAGCATCGGAATCTATAAGTAGTGTCACAGGAATGGTTCAAAACATAGACAGTAAGAAGAGTCAGTTTTCTTGTACATAAGTTGGCATTGTGCCCATTGTATTTAATTACGATGCAATTTCTGTGTTTCATCGTCAACAAGAAGGTCAGAGGGATACAGTAAACCTGAAGTGAAGCATCAGAATCTGTAACTAATGTCACAGGAATGGTTCAAAACATAAACAGTAAGAAGAGTCAGTTTTCCTGTACTTAAATCGGCATTTTGCCTTTTGTATTTAATTCCCATGCAATTTCAGTGTTTCATCGTCAATAAGAAGGTCAGAGGGATGCAGTAAACCTGAAGTGAAGCATCGGAATCTATAACTAGTGTCACAGGAATGGTTCAAAACATAGAGAGTAAGAAGAGTCAGTTTTCTTGTACTAAGGTCGGCATTGTGCCTTTTGTAGTTAATTCCGATGCAATTTCTGTGTTTCAATGTCAATAAGAAGGTCAGAGGGATACAGTAAACCTGAGGTGAAGCAGCGGAATCTATAACTAGTGTCACAGGAATGATTCAAAACATAGACAGTAAGAAGAATCAGTTTTCTTGTACTTAAGTCGGCATTGTTATTTTTCTATTTAATTCCGATGCAATATCTTTGTTACATCGTCAATAAGAAGGTCAGAGGGATACAGTAGACCTTAAGTGAAGCATCGGAATCTATAACTAGTGTCACAGGCATGGTTCAAAACATAGACAGTAAGAAGAGTCAGTTTTCTTGTACTGAAGTCGGCATTGTGCCTTTTGTATTTAATTCCGATGCAATATCCGTGTTTCATCTTCAATAAGAAGGTCAGAGGGATACAGTAAACCTGAAGTGAAGCAGCGGAATCTATAACTAGTGTCACAGGAATGGTTCAAAACATAGACAGTAAGAAGAATCAGTTTTCTTGTACTTAAGTCGGCTTTGTTCCTTTTCTATTTAATTCCGATGCAATATCTATGTTTCATCGTCAATAAGAAGGTCAAAGGGATACAGTAAACCTGAAGTGAAGCATCGGAATCTATAACTAGTGTCACAGGCATGGTTCAAAACATAGACAGTAAGAAGAGTCAGTTTTCTTGTACTGAAGTCGGCATTGTGCATTTTGTATTTAATTCCGATGAAATTTCTATGTTTCATCGTCAATAAGAAGGTCAGAGGGACACAGTAAACCTGAAGTGAAGCACCGGAATCTATAACTAGAGTCACAAAAATGGTTCAAAACGTAGACAGTTATAAGAGTCAGTTTTCTTGTACTTAAGTCGTCATTGTGCCTTTTCTATTTAATTCCGATGCAATTTCTGTGTTTCATCGTCAATAAGAAGGTCAGAGGGATACAGTAAACATGAAGTGAAGCATCGGAATCTATATCTAGTGTCACAGGAATGGTTCAAAACATAGACGGTAAGAAGAGTCAGTTTTCTTGTACTTAAGTCGGCATTGTGCCTTTTGTATTTAATTCCGATGCAATATCCGTGTTTCATCTTCAATACGAAGGTCATAGGGATACAGTAAACCTGAAGTGAAGCATCGGAATCTATAACTAGTGTCACAGGAATGGTTCAAAACATAGACAGTAAGAAGAATCAGTTTTCTTGTACTTAAGTCGGCATTGTTCCTTTTCTATTTAATTCCGATGCAATATCTATGTTTCATCGTCAATAACAAGGTCAGAGGGATACAGTAAACCTGAAGTGAAGCATCGGAATCTATAACTAGTGTCACAGGCATGGTTCAAAACATAGACAGTAAGAAGAGTCAGTTTTCTTGAACTGAAGTCGGCATTGTGCATTTTGTATTTAATTCCGATGAAATTTCTGTGTTTCATCGTCAATTATAAGGTCAGAGGGACACAGTAAACCTGAAGTGAAGCATCGGAATCTATAACTAGAGTCACAAAAATGGTTCAAAACGTAGACAGTTATAAGAGTCAGTTTTCTTGTACTTAAGTCGTCATTGTGCCTTTTCTATTTAATTCCGATGCAATTTCTGTGTTTCATCGTCAATAAGAAGGTCAGAGGGATACAGTAAACATGAAGTGAAGCATCGGAATCTATATCTAGTGTCACAGGAATGGTTCAAAACTTAGACGGTAAGAAGAGTCAGTTTTCTTGTACTTAAGTCGGCATTGTGCCTTTTGTATTTAATTCCGATGCAATTTCTGTGTTTCATCGTCAATAAGAAGGTCAGAGGGATACAGTAAACCTGAAGTGAAGCATCGGAATCTATAAGTAGTGTCACAGGAATTGTTCAAAACATAGACAGTAAGAAGAGTCAGTTTTCTTGTACATAAGTTGGCATTGTGCCCATTGTATTTAATTACGATGCAATTTCTGTGTTTCATCGTCAACAAGAAGGTCAGAGGGATACAGTAAACCTGAAGTGAAGCATCAGAATCTGTAACTAATGTCACAGGAATGGTTCAAAACATAGACAGTAAGAAGAGTCAGTTTTCCTGTACTTAAATCGGCATTTTGCCTTTTGTATTTAATTCCCATGCAATTTCAGTGTTTCATCGTCAATAAGAAGGTCAGAGGGATGCAGTAAACCTGAAGTGAAGCATCGGAATCTATAACTAGTGTCACAGGAATGGTTCAAAACATAGAGAGTAAGAAGAGTCAGTTTTCTTGTACTAAGGTCGGCATTGTGCCTTTTGTAGTTAATTCCGATGCAATTTCTGTGTTTCAATGTCAATAAGAAGGTCAGAGGGATACAGTAAACCTGAAGTGAAGCAGCGGAATCTATAACTAGTGTCACAGGAATGGTTCAAAACATAGACAGTAAGAAGAATCAGTTTTCTTGTACTTAAGTCGGCATTGTTCCTTTTCTATTTAATTCCGATGCAATATCTATGTTTCATCGTCACTAAGAAGGTCAGAGGGATACAGTAAACATGAAGTGAAGCATCGAAATCTATATCTAGTGTCACAGGAATGGTTCAAAACATAGACGGTAAGAAGAGTCAGTTTTCTTGTACTTAAGTCGGCATTGTGCCTTTTGCATTTAATTCCGATGCAATTTCTGTGTTTCATCGTCAATAAGAAGGTCAGAGGGATACAGTAAACCTGAAGTGATGCTTCGGAATCTATAACTAGTGTCACAGGAATGGTTCAAAACATAGACAGTAAGAAGAGTCAGTTTTCCTGTACTTAAGTCGGCATTGTGCCTTTTGTATTTAACTTCGATACAATTTCTGTGTTTCATCGTCAATAAGAAGGTCAGAGGGATACAGTAAACCCGAAGTGAAGCATCGGAAACTATAACTAGTGTCACAGGAGTGGTTCAAAGCATAGCCAGTAAGAAGAGTCAGTATTCTTGTACTTAAGTCGGCATCGTGCCTTTTGTATTTAAATCCGATGCAATTTCTGTGTATCATCGTCAATACGAAGGTCAGAGGGATACAGTTAACCTGAAGTGAAGCATCGGAATCAATAACTGGTGTCACAGGAATGGCTCAAAACATAGACAGTAGGAAGAGTCAGGTTTCTTGTACTTAAGTCGGCATTGTGCCTTTTGTATTTAATTCCGACGCAATATCCGTGTTTCATCTTCAATAAGAAGGTCAGAGGGATACAGTAAACCTGAAGTGAAGCAGCGGAATCTATAACTAGTGTCACAGGAATGGTTCAAAACATAGACAGTAAGAAGAATCAGTTTTCTTGTACTTAAGTCGGCATTGTTCCTTTTCTATTTAATTCCGATGCAATATCTATGTTTCATCGTCAATAAGAAGGTCAGAGGGATACAGTAAACCTGAAGTGAAGCATCGGAATCTATAACTAGTGTCACAGGCATGGTTCAAAACATAGACAGTAAGAAGAGTCAGTTTTCTTGTACTGAAGTCGGCATTGTGCATTTTGTATTTAATTCCGATGAAATTTCTGTGTTTCATCGTCAATAAGAAGGTCAGAGGGACACAGTAAACCTGAAGTGAAGCATCAGAATCTATAACTAGAGTCACAAAAATGGTTCAAAACGTAGACAGTTATAAGAGTCAGTTTTCTTGTACTTAAGTCGTCATTGTGCCTTTTCTATTTAATTCCGATGCAATTTCTGTGTTTCATCGTCAATAAGAAGGTCAGAGGGATACAGTAAACATGAAGTGAAGCATCGGAATCTATATCTAGTGTCACAGGAATGGTTCAAAACTTAGACGGTAAGAAGAGTCAGTTTTCTTGTACTTAAGTCGGCATTGTGCCTTTTGTATTTAATTCCGATGCAATTTCTGTGTTTCATCGTCAATAAGAAGGTCAGAGGGATACAGTAAACCTGAAGTGAAGCATCGGAATCTATAAGTAGTGTCACAGGAATGGTTCAAAACATAGACAGTAAGAAGAGTCAGTTTTCTTGTACATAAGTTGGCATTGTGCCCATTGTATTTAATTACGATGCAATTTCTGTGTTTCATCGTCAATAAGAAGGTCAGAGGGATACAGTAAACCTGAAGTGAAGCATCAGAATCTGTAACTAATGTCACAGGAATGGTTCAAAACATAAACAGTAAGAAGAGTCAGTTTTCCTGTACTTAAATCGGCATTTTGCCTTTTGTATTTAATTCCCATGCAATTTCAGTGTTTCATCGTCAATAAGAAGGTCAGAGGGATGCAGTAAACCTGAAGTGAAGCATCGGAATCTATAACTAGTGTCACAGGAATGGTTCAAAACATAGAGAGTAAGAAGAGTCAGTTTTCTTGTACTAAGGTCGGCATTGTGCCTTTTGTAGTTAATTCCGATGCAATTTCTGTGTTTCAATG
Organism: Schistocerca serialis cubense; assembly: GCF_023864345.2. Lineage (NCBI taxonomy): Eukaryota > Metazoa > Arthropoda > Insecta > Orthoptera > Acrididae > Schistocerca > Schistocerca serialis. Next base: position 554,243,472 of record NC_064646.1, read on the forward strand.
TCAATAAGAAGGTCAGAGGGATACAGTAAACCTGAGGTGAAGCAGCGGAATCTATAACTAGTGTCACAGGAATGATTCAAAACATAGACAGTAAGAAGAATCAGTTTTCTTGTACTTAAGTCGGCATTGTTATTTTTCTATTTAATTCCGATGCAATATCTTTGTTACATCGTCAATAAGAAGGTCAGAGGGATACAGTAGACCTTAAGTGAAGCATCGGAATCTATAACTAGTGTCACAGGCATGGTTCAAAACATAGACAGTAAGAAGAGTCAGTTTTCTTGTACTGAAGTCGGCATTGTGCCTTTTGTATTTAATTCCGATGCAATATCCGTGTTTCATCTTCAATAAGAAGGTCAGAGGGATACAGTAAACCTGAAGTGAAGCAGCGGAATCTATAACTAGTGTCACAGGAATGGTTCAAAACATAGACAGTAAGAAGAATCAGTTTTCTTGTACTTAAGTCGGCTTTGTTCCTTTTCTATTTAATTCCGATGCAATATCTATGTTTCATCGTCAATAAGAAGGTCAGAGGGATACAGTAAACCTGAAGTGAAGCATCGGAATCTATAACTAGTGTCACAGGCATGGTTCAAAACATAGACAGTAAGAAGAGTCAGTTTTCTTGTACTGAAGTCGGCATTGTGCATTTTGTATTTAATTCCGATGAAATTTCTATGTTTCATCGTCAATAAGAAGGTCAGAGGGACACAGTAAACCTGAAGTGAAGCACCGGAATCTATAACTAGAGTCACAAAAATGGTTCAAAACGTAGACAGTTATAAGAGTCAGTTTTCTTGTACTTAAGTCGTCATTGTGCCTTTTCTATTTAATTCCGATGCAATTTCTGTGTTTCATCGTCAATAAGAAGGTCAGAGGGATACAGTAAACATGAAGTGAAGCATCGGAATCTATATCTAGTGTCACAGGAATGGTTCAAAACATAGACGGTAAGAAGAGTCAGTTTTCTTGTACTTAAGTCGGCATTGTGCCTTTTGTATTTAATTCCGATGCAATATCCGTGTTTCATCTTCAATACGAAGGTCATAGGGATACAGTAAACCTGAAGTGAAGCATCGGAATCTATAACTAGTGTCACAGGAATGGTTCAAAACATAGACAGTAAGAAGAATCAGTTTTCTTGTACTTAAGTCGGCATTGTTCCTTTTCTATTTAATTCCGATGCAATATCTATGTTTCATCGTCAATAACAAGGTCAGAGGGATACAGTAAACCTGAAGTGAAGCATCGGAATCTATAACTAGTGTCACAGGCATGGTTCAAAACATAGACAGTAAGAAGAGTCAGTTTTCTTGAACTGAAGTCGGCATTGTGCATTTTGTATTTAATTCCGATGAAATTTCTGTGTTTCATCGTCAATTATAAGGTCAGAGGGACACAGTAAACCTGAAGTGAAGCATCGGAATCTATAACTAGAGTCACAAAAATGGTTCAAAACGTAGACAGTTATAAGAGTCAGTTTTCTTGTACTTAAGTCGTCATTGTGCCTTTTCTATTTAATTCCGATGCAATTTCTGTGTTTCATCGTCAATAAGAAGGTCAGAGGGATACAGTAAACATGAAGTGAAGCATCGGAATCTATATCTAGTGTCACAGGAATGGTTCAAAACTTAGACGGTAAGAAGAGTCAGTTTTCTTGTACTTAAGTCGGCATTGTGCCTTTTGTATTTAATTCCGATGCAATTTCTGTGTTTCATCGTCAATAAGAAGGTCAGAGGGATACAGTAAACCTGAAGTGAAGCATCGGAATCTATAAGTAGTGTCACAGGAATTGTTCAAAACATAGACAGTAAGAAGAGTCAGTTTTCTTGTACATAAGTTGGCATTGTGCCCATTGTATTTAATTACGATGCAATTTCTGTGTTTCATCGTCAACAAGAAGGTCAGAGGGATACAGTAAACCTGAAGTGAAGCATCAGAATCTGTAACTAATGTCACAGGAATGGTTCAAAACATAGACAGTAAGAAGAGTCAGTTTTCCTGTACTTAAATCGGCATTTTGCCTTTTGTATTTAATTCCCATGCAATTTCAGTGTTTCATCGTCAATAAGAAGGTCAGAGGGATGCAGTAAACCTGAAGTGAAGCATCGGAATCTATAACTAGTGTCACAGGAATGGTTCAAAACATAGAGAGTAAGAAGAGTCAGTTTTCTTGTACTAAGGTCGGCATTGTGCCTTTTGTAGTTAATTCCGATGCAATTTCTGTGTTTCAATGTCAATAAGAAGGTCAGAGGGATACAGTAAACCTGAAGTGAAGCAGCGGAATCTATAACTAGTGTCACAGGAATGGTTCAAAACATAGACAGTAAGAAGAATCAGTTTTCTTGTACTTAAGTCGGCATTGTTCCTTTTCTATTTAATTCCGATGCAATATCTATGTTTCATCGTCACTAAGAAGGTCAGAGGGATACAGTAAACATGAAGTGAAGCATCGAAATCTATATCTAGTGTCACAGGAATGGTTCAAAACATAGACGGTAAGAAGAGTCAGTTTTCTTGTACTTAAGTCGGCATTGTGCCTTTTGCATTTAATTCCGATGCAATTTCTGTGTTTCATCGTCAATAAGAAGGTCAGAGGGATACAGTAAACCTGAAGTGATGCTTCGGAATCTATAACTAGTGTCACAGGAATGGTTCAAAACATAGACAGTAAGAAGAGTCAGTTTTCCTGTACTTAAGTCGGCATTGTGCCTTTTGTATTTAACTTCGATACAATTTCTGTGTTTCATCGTCAATAAGAAGGTCAGAGGGATACAGTAAACCCGAAGTGAAGCATCGGAATCTATAACTAGTGTCACAGGAATGGTTCAAAACATAGACAGTAAAAAGAGTCAGTTTTCTTGTACTTAAGTCGGCATTGTGCCTTCTGTATTTAATTCCGATGCAATTTCTGCGTTTCATAGACAATAAGAAGTCAGTGGGATACAGTAAACCTGAAGTGAAACATCGGAATCTATAAGTAGTGTCACAGGAAGGGTTCAAAACATAAACAGTAAGAAGAGTCAGTTTACTTGTACTTAAGTCGGCATTGTGCCTTTTGTATTTAATTCCGATGCAATTTCTGTGTTTCATCGTCAATAAGAAGGTCAGAGGGATACAGTAAACCTGAAGTGAAGCATCGGAATCTATAAGTAGTGTCACAGGAATGGTTCAAAACATAGTCATTAAGAAGAGTCAGTTTTCTTGTACATAAGTTGGCATTGTGCCCTTTGTATTTAATTACGATGCAATTTCTGTGTTTCATCGTCAACAAGAAGGTCAGAGGGATACAGTAAACCTGAAGTGAAGCATCAGAATCTGTAACTAATGTCACAGGAATGGTTCAAAACATAGACAGTAAGAAGAGTCAGTTTTCCTGTACTTAAATCGACATTGTGCCTTTTGTATTTAATTCCCATGCAATTTCAGTGTTTCATCGTCAATAAGGGGGTCAGAGGGATACAGTAAACATGAAGTGAAGCATCGGAATCTATAACTAGTGTCACAGGAATGGTTTAAACATAGACATTAAGAGGAGTCAGTTTTCTTGTACTTAAGTCGGCGTTGTGCCTTTTGTATTTGATTCCGATGCAATTTCAGTGTTTCATCGTCAATAAGAAGTTCAGAGGGATATTGAACCTGAAGTGAAGCATCGGAATCTATAACTAGTGTCACAGGAATGGTTCAAAACATAGAGAGTAAGAAGAGTCTGTTTCTTGTACTTAAGTCGGCATTGTGCCTTTTGTAGTTAATTCCGATGCAATTTCTGAGTTTCAATGACAATAAGAAGGTCAGAGGGATACAGTAAACCTGAAGTGAAGCATCGGAATCTATAACTAGTGTCACAGGAATGGTTCAAAGCATAGCCAGTAAGAAGAGTCAGTATTCTTGTACTTAAGTCGGCATCGTGCCTTTTGTATTTAAATCCGATGCAATTTCTGTGTATCATCGTCAATACGAAGGTCAGAGGGATACAGTAAACCTGAAGTGAAGCATCGGAATCAATAACTGGTGTCACAGGAATGGCTCAAAGCATAGACAGTAGGAAGAGTCAGTTTTCTTGTACTTAAGTCGGCATTGTGCCTTTTGTATTTAATTCCGATGCAATATCCGTGTTTCATCTTCAATAAGAAGGTCAGAGGGATACAGTAAACCTGAAGTGAAGCAGTGGAATCTATAACTAGTGTCACAGGAATGGTTCAAAACATAGACAGTAAGAAGAATCAGTTTTCTTGTACTTAAGTCGGCATTGTTCCTTTTCTATTTAATTCCGATGCAATATCTATGTTTCATCGTCAATAAGAAGGTCAGAGGGATACTGTAAACCTGAAGTGAAGCATCGGAATCTATAACTAGTGTCACAGGCATGGTTCAAAACATAGATAGTAAGAAGAGTCAGTTTTCTTGTACTGAAGTCGGCATTGTGCATTTTGTATTTAATTCCGATGAAATTTCTGTGTTTCATCGTCAATAAGAAGGTCAGAGGGACTCAGTAAACCTGAAGTGAAGCACCGGAATCTATAACTAGAGTCACAAAAATGGTTCAAAACGTAGACAGTTATAAGAGTCAGTTTTCTTGTACTTAAGTCGTCATTGTGCCTTTTCTATTTAATTCCGATGCAATTTCTGTGTTTCATCGTCAATAAGAAGGTCAGAGGGATACTGTAAACATGAAGTGAAGCATCGGAATCTATATCTAGTGTCACAGGAATGGTTCAAAACATAGACGGTAAGAAGAGTCAGTTTTCTTGTACTTAAGTCGGCATTGTGCCTTTTGTATTTAATTCCGATGCAATTTCTGTGTTTCATCGTCAATAAGAAGGTCAGAGGGATACAGTAAACCTGAAGTGAAGCATCGGAATCTATAAGTAGTGTCACAGGAATGGTTCAAAACATAGACAGTAAGAAGAGTCAGTTTTCTTGTACATAAGTTGGCATTGTGCCCATTGTATTTAATTACGATGCAATTTCTGTGTTTCATCGTCAACAAGAAGGTCAGAGGGATACAGTAAACCTGAAGTGAAGCATCAGAATCTGTAACTAATGTCACAGGAATGGTTCAAAACATAGACAGTAAGAAGAGTCAGTTTTCCTGTACTTAAATCGGCATTTTGCCTTTTGTATTTAATTCCCATGCAATTTCAGTGTTTCATCGTCAATAAGAAGGTCAGAGGGATGCAGTAAACCTGAAGTGAAGCATCGGAATCTATAACTAGTGTCACAGGAATGGTTCAAAACATAGAGAGTAAGAAGAGTCAGTTTTCTTGTACTAAGGTCGGCATTGTGCCTTTTGTAGTTAATTCCGATGCAATTTCAGTGTTTCATCGTCAATAAGAAGGTCAGAGGGATATAGTGAACCTGAAGTGAAGCATCGGAATCTATAACTAGTGTCACAGGAATGGTTCAAAACATAGAGAGTAAGAAGAGTCAGTTTTCTTGTACTTAAGTCGGCATTGTGCCTTTTGTAGTTAATTCCGATGCAATTTCTGTGTTTCAATGTCAATAAGAAGGTCAGAGGGATACAGTAAACCTGATGTGAAGCATCGGAATCTATAACTAGTGTCACAGGAATGGTTCAAAGCATAGCCAGTAAGAAGAGTCAGTATTCTAGTACTTAAGTCGGCATCGTGCCTTTTGTATTTAAATCCGATGCAATTTCTGTGTATCATCGTCAATACGAAGGTCAGAGGGATACAGTAAACCAGAAGTGAAGCATCGGAATCAATAACTGGTGTCACAGGAATGGCTCAAAACATAGACGGTAGGAAGAGTCAGTTTTCTTGTACTTAAGTCGGCATTGTGCCTTTTGTATTTAATTCCGATGCAATATCCGTGTTTCATCTTCAATAAGAAGGTCAGAGGGATACAGTAAACCTGAAGTGAAGCAGCGGAATCTATAACTAGTGTCACAGGAATGGTTCAAAACATAGACAGTAAGAAGAATCAGTTTTCTTGTACTTAAGTCGGCATTGTTCCTTTTCTATTTAATTCCGATGCAATATCTTTGTTTCATCGTCAATAAGAAGGTCAGAGGGATACAGTAGACCTGAAGTGAAGCATCGGAATCTATAACTAGTGTCACAGGCATGGTTCAAAACATAGACAGTAAGAAGAGTCAGTTTTCCTGTACTGAAGTCGGCATTGTGCCTTTTGTATTTAATTCCGATGCAATTTCTGTGTTTCATCGTCAATAAGAACGTCAGAGGGATACAGGAAAGCTGACGTGAAGTTTCGGAATCTATAACTAGTGTCACAGGAATTGTTCAAAACATAGACAGTAAGAAGAGTCAGTTTTCTTGTACTTAAGTCGGCATTGTTCCGTTTGTACTTAATTCCGATGCAATTTCTGTGTTTCATCGTCAATAAGAAGGTCGGAGGGATACAGTAAACCTCAAGTGAAGCATCGGAATCTATAACTAGTGTCAAAGGAATGGTTCAAAACATAGACAGTAAAAAGAGTCAGTTTTCTTGTACTTAAGTCGGCATTGTGCCTATTGTATTTAACTCCGATGCAATTTCTGTGTTTCATCGTCAATAAGAAGGCAGAGGGGTACAGTAAACCTGAAGTGAAGCATCGGAATCCATAACTAGTGTCATAGGAATGGTTCAAACATAGACTGTAAGAAGAGTCAGTTTTCTTGTAATTAAGTCGGCATTGTGCCTTTTGTATTTACTTTCGATGCAATTTCTGTGTATCATCGTCAATATGAAGGTCAGAGGTATACAGTAAACCTGAAGTGAAGCATCGGAATCTATAACTAGTGTCACTGGAATGGTTCAAATCATAGACAGTAAGAGGAGTCAGTTTTCTTGCACTTAAATCGGCATTGTGCTTTTCGTATTTATTTCCGGTGCAATTTCTGTGTTTCATCGTCAATAAGAAGGTCAGAGGGATACAGTAAACCTGAAGTGAAGCATCGGAATCTATAACTAGTGTCACAGGAATGGTTAAAACATAGACAGTAAGAAGAGTCAGTTTTCTTGTACTTAAGTCGGCATTGTGCATTTTGTATTTAATTCCAATGCAATTTCTGTGTATCATCGTCAATAAGAAGGTCAGAGGGATACAGTAAACCTGAAGTGAAGCATCGGAATCTATAACTAGTGTCACAGGTATGGTTCAAAACATAGACAGTAAAAAGAGTCAGTTTTCTTGTACTGAAGTCGGCATTGTGCCTTTTGTATTTAATTCCGATGCAAGTTCTGTGTTTCATCGTCAATAAGAAGGTCAGAGGGATACAGTAAACCTGAAGTGAAGCATCGGAATCTATAACTAGTGTCACAGGAATGGTTTAAACATAGACATTAAGAGGAGTCAGTTTTGTTTGTACTTAAGTCGGCATTGTGCCTTTTGTATTTGATTCCGATGCAATTTAAGTGTTTCATCGTCAATAAGAAGGTCAGAGGGATATAGTGAACCTGAAGTGAAGCATCGGAATCTATGACTAGTGTCACAGGAATGGTTCAAAACATAGAGAGTAAGAAGAGTCAGTTTTCTTGTACTTAAGCCGGCATTGTGCCTTTTGTAGTTTATTCCGATGCAATATCTGTGTTTCAATGTCAATAAGAAGGTCAGAGGGATACAGTAAACCTGAAGTGATGCATCGGAATCTATAACTAGTGTCACAGGAATGGTTCAAAACATAGACAGTAAGAAGAGTCAGTTTTCTTGTACTTTAGTCGGCATTGTGCCTTTTGTATTTAATTCCGATGCAATTTCTGTGTTTCATCGTCAATAAGAAGGTCAGAGGGATACAGTAAACCCGAAGTGAAGCATTGGAATCTGTAACTAGTGTCACAGGAATGGTTCAAAACATAGACAGTAAGAAGAGTCAGTTTTCTTGTACTTAAGTCGGCATTGTGCATTTTGTATTTAATTCCAATGCAATTTCTGTGTATCATCGTCAATAAGAAGGTCAGAGGGATACAGTAAACCTGAAGTGAAGCATCGGAATCTATAACTAGTGTCACAGGAATGGTTCAAAACATAGACAGTAAAAAGAGTCAGTTTTCTTGTACTGAAGTCGGCATTGTGCATTTTGTATTTAATTCCAATGCAATTTCTGTGTATCATCGTCAATAAGAAGGTCAGAGGGATACAGTAAACCTGAAGTGAAGCATCGGAATCTATAACTAGTGTCACAGGAATGGTTCAAAACATAGACAGTAAAAAGAGTCAGTTTTCTTGTACTGAAGTCGGCATTGTGCCTTTTGTATTTAATTACGATGCAATTTCTGTGTTTCATCGTCAATAAGAAGGTCAGAGGGATACTGTAAACATGAAGTGAAGCATCGGAATCTATATCTAGTGTCACAGGAATGGTTCAAAACATAGACGGTAAGAAGAGTCAGTTTTCTTGTACTTAAGTCGGCATTGTGCCTTTTGTATTTAATTCCGATGCAATTTCTGTGTTTCATCGTCAATAAGAAGGTCAGAGGGATACAGTAAACCTGAAGTGAAGCATCGGAATCTATAAGTAGTGTCACAGGAATGGTTCAAAACATAGACAGTAAGAAGAGTCAGTTTTCTTGTACATAAGTTGGCATTGTGCCCATTGTATTTAATTACGATGCAATTTCTGTGTTTCATCGTCAACAAGAAGGTCAGAGGGATACAGTAAACCTGAAGTGAAGCATCAGAATCTGTAACTAATGTCACAGGAATGGTTCAAAACATAGACAGTAAGAAGAGTCAGTTTTCCTGTACTTAAATCGGCATTTTGCCTTTTGTATTTAATTCCCATGCAATTTCAGTGTTTCATCGTCAATAAGAAGGTCAGAGGGATGCAGTAAACCTGAAGTGAAGCATCGGAATCTATAACTAGTGTCACAGGAATGGTTCAAAACATAGAGAGTAAGAAGAGTCAGTTTTCTTGTACTAAGGTCGGCATTGTGCCTTTTGTAGTTAATTCCGATGCAATTTCAGTGTTTCATCGTCAATAAGAAGGTCAGAGGGATATAGTGAACCTGAAGTGAAGCATCGGAATCTATAACTAGTGTCACAGGAATGGTTCAAAACATAGAGAGTAAGAAGAGTCAGTTTTCTTGTACTTAAGTCGGCATTGTGCCTTTTGTAGTTAATTCCGATGCAATTTCTGTGTTTCAATGTCAATAAGAAGGTCAGAGGGATACAGTAAACCTGATGTGAAGCATCGGAATCTATAACTAGTGTCACAGGAATGGTTCAAAGCATAGCCAGTAAGAAGAGTCAGTATTCTAGTACTTAAGTCGGCATCGTGCCTTTTGTATTTAAATCCGATGCAATTTCTGTGTATCATCGTCAATACGAAGGTCAGAGGGATACAGTAAACCTGAAGTGAAGCATCGGAATCAATAACTGGTGTCACAGGAATGGCTCAAAACATAGACGGTAGGAAGAGTCAGTTTTCTTGTACTTAAGTCGGCATTGTGCCTTTTGTATTTAATTCCGATGCAATATCCGTGTTTCATCTTCAATAAGAAGGTCAGAGGGATACAGTAAACCTGAAGTGAAGCAGCGGAATCTATAACTAGTGTCACAGGAATGGTTCAAAACATAGACAGTAAGAAGAATCAGTTTTCTTGTACTTAAATCGGCATTGTTCCTTTTCTATTTAATTCCGATGCAATATCTTTGTTTCATCGTCAATAAGAAGGTCAGAGGGATACAGTAGACCTGAAGTGAAGCATCGGAATCTATAACTAGTGTCACAGGCATGGTTCAAAACATAGACAGTAAGAAGAGTCAGTTTTCCTGTACTGAAGTCGGCATTGTGCCTTTTGTATTTAATTCCGATGCAATTTCTGTGTTTCATCGTCAATAAGAACGTCAGAGGGATACAGGAAAGCTGACGTGAAGTTTCGGAATCTATAACTAGTGTCACAGGAATTGTTCAAAACATAGACAGTAAGAAGAGTCAGTTTTCTTGTACTTAAGTCGGCATTGTTCCGTTTGTACTTAATTCCGATGCAATTTCTGTGTTTCATCGTCAATAAGAAGGTCGGAGGGATACAGTAAACCTCAAGTGAAGCATCGGAATCTATAACTAGTGTCAAAGGAATGGTTCAAAACATAGACAGTAAAAAGAGTCAGTTTTCTTGTACTTAAGTCGGCATTGTGCCTATTGTATTTAACTCCGATGCAATTTCTGTGTTTCATCGTCAATAAGAAGGCAGAGGGGTACAGTAAACCTGAAGTGAAGCATCGGAATCCATAACTAGTGTCATAGGAATGGTTCAAACATAGACTGTAAGAAGAGTCAGTTTTCTTGTAATTAAGTCGGCATTGTGCCTTTTGTATTTACTTTCGATGCAATTTCTGTGTATCATCGTCAATATGAAGGTCAGAGGTATACAGTAAACCTGAAGTGAAGCATCGGAATCTATAACTAGTGTCACTGGAATGGTTCAAATCATAGACAGTAAGAGGAGTCAGTTTTCTTGCACTTAAATCGGCATTGTGCTTTTCGTATTTATTTCCGGTGCAATTTCTGTGTTTCATCGTCAATAAGAAGGTCAGAGGGATACAGTAAACCTGAAGTGAAGCATCGGAATCTATAACTAGTGTCACAGGAATGGTTAAAACTTAGACAGTAAGAAGAGTCAGTTTTCTTGTACTTAAGTCGGCATTGTGCATTTTGTATTTAATTCCAATGCAATTTCTGTGTATCATCGTCAATAAGAAGGTCAGAGGGATACAGTAAACCTGAAGTGAAGCATCGGAATCTATAACTAGTGTCACAGGAATGGTTCAAAACATAGACAGTAAAAAGAGTCAGTTTTCTTGTACTGAAGTCGGCATTGTGCCTTTTGTATTTAATTCCGATGCAAGTTCTGTGTTTCATCGTCAATAAGAAGGTCAGAGGGATACAGTAAACCTGAAGTGAAGCATCGGAATCTATAACTAGTGTCACAGGAATGGTTTAAACATAGACATTAAGAGGAGTCAGTTTTGTTTGTACTTAAGTCGGCATTGTGCCTTTTGTATTTGATTCCGATGCAATTTAAGTGTTTCATCGTCAATAAGAAGGTCAGAGGGATATAGTGAACCTGAAGTGAAGCATCGGAATCTATGACTAGTGTCACAGGAATGGTTCAAAACATAGAGAGTAAGAAGAGTCAGTTTTCTTGTACTTAAGCCGGCATTGTGCCTTTTGTAGTTTATTCCGATGCAATATCTGTGTTTCAATGTCAATAAGAAGGTCAGAGGGATACAGTAAACCTGAAGTGATGCATCGGAATCTATAACTAGTGTCACAGGAATGGTTCAAAACATAGACAGTAAGAAGAGTCAGTTTTCTTGTACTTTAGTCGGCATTGTGCCTTTTGTATTTAATTCCGATGCAATTTCTGTGTTTCATCGTCAATAAGAAGGTCAGAGGGATACAGTAAACCCGAAGTGAAGCATTGGAATCTGTAACTAGTGTCACAGGAATGGTTCAAAACATAGACAGTAAGAAGAGTCAGTTTTCTTGTACTTAAGTCGGCATTGTGCATTTTGTATTTAATTCCAATGCAATTTCTGTGTATCATCGTCAATAAGAAGGTCAGAGGGATACAGTAAACCTGAAGTGAAGCATCGGAATCTATAACTAGTGTCACAGGAATGGTTCAAAACATAGACAGTAAAAAGAGTCAGTTTTCTTGTACTGAAGTCGGCATTGTGCATTTTGTATTTAATTCCAATGCAATTTCTGTGTATCATCGTCAATAAGAAGGTCAGAGGGATACAGTAAACCTGAAGTGAAGCATCGGAATCTATAACTAGTGTCACAGGAATGGTTCAAAACATAGACAGTAAAAAGAGTCAGTTTTCTTGTACTGAAGTCGGCATTGTGCCTTTTGTATTTAATTCCGATGCAAGTTCTGTGTTTCATCGTCAATAAGAAGGTCAGAGGGATACAGTAAACCTGAAGTGAAGCATCGGAATCTATAACTAGTGTCACAGGAATGGTTTAAACATAGACATTAAGAGGAGTCAGTTTTGTTTGTACTTAAGTCGGCATTGTGCCTTTTGTATTTGATTCCGATGCAATTTCTGTGTATCATCGTCAATAAGAAGGTCAGAGGGATACAGTAAACATGAAGTGAAGCATCGGAATCTATATCTAGTGTCACAGGAATGGTTCAAAACATAGATGGTAACAAGAGTCAGTTTTCTTGTACTTAAGTCGGCATTGTGCCTTTTGTATTTAATTCCGATGCAATTTCTGTGTTTCATCGTCAATAAGAAGGTCAGAGGGATACAGTAAACCTGAAGTGATGCATCGGAATCTATAACTAGTGTCACTGGAATGGTTCAAATCATAGACAGTAAGAGGAGTCAGTTTTCTTGCACTTAAATCGGCATTGTGCTTTTCGTATTTATTTCCGGTGCAATTTCTGTGTTTCATCGTCAATAAGAAGGTCAGAGGGATACAGTAAACCTGAAGTGAAGCATCGGAATCTATAACTAGTGTCACAGGAATGGTTCAAAACTTAGACAGTAAGAAGAGTCAGTTTTCTTGTACTTAAGTCGGCATTGTGCATTCTGTATTTAATTCCAATGCAATATCTGTGTATCATCGTCAATAAGAAGGTCAGAGGGATACAGTAAACCTGAAGTGAAGCATCGGAATCTATTACTAGTGTCACAGGAATGGTTCAAAACATAGACAGTAAAAAGAGTCAGTTTTCTTGTACTGAAGTCGGCATTGTGCCTTTTGTATTTAATTCCGATGCAAGTTCTGTGTTTCATCGTCAATAAGAAGGTCAGAGGGATACAGTAAACCTGAAGTGAAGCATCGGAATCTATAACTAGTGTCACAGGAATGGTTTAAACATAGACATTAAGAGGAGTCAGTTTTGTTTGTACTTAAGTCGGCATTGTGCCTTTTGTATTTGATTCCGATGCAATTTCTGTGTATCATCGTCAATAAGAAGGTCAGAGGGATACAGTAAACATGAAGTGAAGCATCGGAATCTATATCTAGTGTCACAGGAATGGTTCAAAACATAGATGGTAACAAGAGTCAGTTTTCTTGTACTTAAGTCGGCATTGTGCCTTTTGTATTTAATTCCGATGCAATTTCTGTGTTTCATCGTCAATAAGAAGGTCAGAGGGATACAGTAAACCTGAAGTGATGCATCGGAATCTATAACTAGTGTCACAGGAATGGTTCAAAACATAGACAGTAAGAAGAGTCAGTTTTCTTGTACTTTAGTCGGCATTGTGCCTTTTGTATTTAATTCCGATGCAATTTCTGTGTTTCATCGTCAATAAGAAGGTCAGAGGGATACAGTAAACCCGAAGTGAAGCATCGGAATCTGTAACTAGTGTCACAGGAATGGTTCAAAACATAGACAGTAAAAAGAGTCAGTTTTCTTGTACTTAAGTTGGCATTGTGCCTTTTGTATTTAATTCCGATGCAATTTCTGCGTTTCATAGTCAATAAGAAGTCAGTGGGATACAGTAAACCTGAAGTGAAACATCGGAATCTATAAGTAGTGTCACAGGAATGGTTCGAAACATAAACAGTAAGAAGAGTCAGTTTACTTGTACTTAAGTCGGCATTGTGCCTATTGTATTTAATTCCGATGCAATTTCTGTGTTTCATCGTCAATAAGAATGTCAGAGGGATACAGTAAACCTGAAGTGAAGCATCGGAATCTATAAGTAGTGTCACAGGAATGGTTCAAAACATAGACTGTAAGAAGAGTCAGTTTTCTTGTACATAAGTTGGCATTGTGCCCATTGTATTTAATTACGATGCAATTTCTGTGTTTCATCGTCAACAAGAAGGTCAGAGGGATAGAGTAAACCTGAAGTGAAGCATCAGAATCTGTAACTAATGTCACAGGAATGGTTCAAAACATAGACAGTAAGAAGAGTCAGTTTTCCTGTACTTAAATCGGCATTGTGCCTTTTGTATTTAATTCCCATGCAATTTCAGTGTTTCATCGTCAATAAGAGGGTCAGAGGGATATAGTAAACATGAAGTGAAGCATCGGAATCTATCACTAGTGTCCCTGGAATGGTTCAAAACATAGACAGTAAAAAGAGTCAGTTTTCTTGTACTTAAGTATTCGTTGTGCCTTTTGTATTTAATTCCGATGCAAGTTCTGTGTTTCATCGTCAATAAGAAGGTCAGAGGGATGCAGTAAACCTGAAGTGAAGCATCGGAATCTATAACTAGTGTCACAGGAATTGTTTAAACATAGACATTAAGAGGAGTCAGTTTTCTTGTACTTAAGTCGGCATCGTGCCTTTTGTATTTAAATCCGATGCAATTTCTGTGTATCATCGTCAATACGAAGTTCAGAGGGATACAGTAAACCTGAAGTGAAGCATCGGAATCAATAACTGGTGTCACAGGAATGGTTCAAATCATAGACAGTAGGAAGAGTCAGTTTTCTTGTACTTAAGTCGGCATTGTGCCCTTTTGTATTTAATTCCGATGCAATATCCGTGTTTCATCTTCAATACGAAGGTCATAGGGATACAGTAAACCTGAAGTGAAGCATCGGAATCTATAACTAGTGTCACAGGAATGGTTCAAAACATAGACAGTAAGAAGAATCAGTTTTCTTGTACTTAAGTCGGCATTGTTACTTTTCTATTTAATTCCGATGCAATATCTATGTTTCATCGTCAATAAGAAGGTCAGAGGGATACAGTAAACCTGAAGTGAAGCATCGGAATCTATAACAAGTGTCACAGGCATGGTTCAAAACATAGACAGTAAGAAGAGTCAGTTTTCTTGTACTGAAGTCGGCATTGTGCCTTTTGTATTTAATTCCGATGCAATTTCTGTGTTTCATCGTCAATTAGAAGGTCAGAGGGATACAGTAAAGCTGACGTGAAGTTTCGGAATCTATAACTAGTGTCACAGGAATTGTTCAAAACTTAGACAGTAAGAAGAATCAGTTTTCTTGTACTTAAGTCGGCATTGTGCCTTTTGTATTTAATTCCGATGCAATTTCTGTGTTTCATCGTCAATAAGAAGGTCAGAGGGATACAGTAAACCTGAAGTGAAGCATCGGAATCTATAACTAGAGTCACAGGAATGGTTCAAAACATAGACAGTAAGAAGAGTCAGTTTTCTTGTACTTAATTCGGCATTGTGCCTTTTGTATTTAATTCCGTTGCAATTTCTGTGTTTCATAGTCAATAAGAAGGTCAGAGGGATACAGTAATCCTGAGGTGAAGCATCAGAATCTACAACTAGTGTCACTGGAATGGTTCAAAGCATAGACAGTAAGAAGAGTCAGTTTTCTTGTACTTAAGTCGGCATTGTTCAGTTTGTACTTAATTCCGTTGCAATTACTGTGTTTCATCGTCAATAAGACGGTCGGAGGGATACAGTAAACCTCAAGTGAAGCATCGGAATCTATAACTAGTGTCAAAGGAATGGTTCAAAACATAGACAGTAAGAAGAGTCAGTTTTCTTGTACTTAAGTCGGCATTGTGCCTTTTGTAAATAACTCCGATTCAATTTCTGTGTTTCATCGTCAATAAGAAGGCAGAGGGGTACAGTAAACCTGAAGTGAAGAATCGGAATCCATAACTAGTGTCATAGGAATGGTTCAAACATAGACTGTAAGAAGAGTCAGTTTTCTTGTACTTAAGTCGGCATTGTGCCTTTTGTATTTACTTTCGATGCAATTTCTGTGTTTCATCGTCAATAAGAAGGTCAGAGGGATACAGTAAACCTGAAGTGAAGCATCGGAATCTATAACTAGTGTCACATCAATGGTTCAAACATAGACAGAAAGAAGAGTCAGTTTTCTTGTACATAAGCCGGCATTGTGACTTTTGTATTTAATTCGGATGCAATTTCTGTGTTTCATCGTCATTAAGAAGGTCAGAGGGATACAGTAAACGTGAAGTGAAGCATCGGAATCTATGACTAGTGTCACAGGAATGGTTTAAACATAGACATTAAGAGGAGTCAGTTTTCTTGTACTTAAGTCGGCATTGTGCCTTTTGTATTTGATTCCGATGCAATTTAAGTGTTTCATCGTCAATAAGAAGGTCAGAGGGATATAGTGAACCTGAAGTGAAGCATCGGAATCTATAACTAGTGTCACAGGAATGGTTCAAAACATAGACAGTAAGAAGAGTCAGTTTTCTTGTACTTAAGTCGGCATTGTGCCTTTTGTAGTTTATTCCGATGCAATATCTGTGTTTCAATGTCAATAAGAATGTCAGAGGGATACAGTAAACCTGAAGTGATGCATCGGAATCTATAAGTAGTGTCACAGGAATGGTTCAAAACATAGACAGTAAGAAGAGTCAGTTTTCTTGTACTTAAGTCGGCATTGTGCCTTTTGTATTTAACTCCGATGCAATTTCTCTGTTTCATCGTCAATAAGAAGGTCAGAGGGATACAGTAAACCCGAAGTGAAGCATCGGAATCTATAACTAGTGTCACAGGAATGGTTCAAAACATAGACAGTAAAAAGAGTCAGTTTTCTTGTACTTAAGTTGGCATTGTGCCTTTTGTATTTAATTCCGATGCAATTTCTGCGTTTCATAGTCAATAAGAAGTCAGTGGGATACAGTAAACCTGAAGTGAAACATCGGAATCTATAAGTAGTGTCACAGGAATGGTTCGAAACATAAACAGTAAGAAGAGTCAGTTTACTTGTACTTAAGTCGGCATTGTGCCTATTGTATTTAATTCCGATGCAATTTCTGTGTTTCATCGTCAATAAGAAGGTCAGAGGGATACAGTAAACCTGAAGTGAAGCATCGGAATCTATAACTAGTGTCACAGGAATGGTTTAAACTTAGACATTAAGAGGAGTCAGTTTTCTTGTACTTAAGTCGGCATCGTGCCTTTTGTATTTAAATCCCATGCAATTTCTGTGTATCATCGTCAATACGAAGTTCAGAGGGATACAGTAAACCGGAAGTGAAGCATCGGAATCAATAACTGGTGTCACAGGAATGGTTCAAAGCATAGACAGTAGGAAGAGTCAGTTTTCTTGTACTTAAGTCGGCATTGTGCCTTTTGTATTTAATTCCGATGCAATATCCGTGTTCCATCTTCAATAAGAAGGTCAGAGGTATACAGTAAACCTGAAGTGAAGCATCGGAATCTATAACTAGTGTCACAGGAATGGTTCAAATCATAGACAGTAAGAAGAGTCAGTTTTCTTGTACTTAAGTCGGCATTGTGCATTTTGTATTTAATTCCAATGCAATTTCTGTGTATCATCGTCAATAAGAAGGTCAGAGGGATACAGTAAACCTGAAGTGAAGCATCGGAATCTATAACTAGTGTCACAGGAATGGTTCAAAACATAGACAGTAAAAAGAGTCAGTTTTCTTGTACTGAAGTCGGCATTGTGCCTTTTGTATTTAATTCCGATGCAAGTTCTGTGTTTCATCGTCAATAAGAAGGTCAGAGGGATACAGTAAACCTGAAGTGAAGCATCGGAATCTATAACTAGTGTCACAGGAATGGTTTAAACATAGACATTAAGAGGAGTCAGTTTTGTTTGTACTTAAGTCGGCATTGTGCCTTTTGTATTTGATTCCGATGCAATTTCTGTGTATCATCGTCAATAAGAAGGTCAGAGGGATACAGTAAACATGAAGTGAAGCATCGGAATCTATATCCAGTGTCACAGGAATGGTTCAAAACATAGATGGTAACAAGAGTCAGTTTTCTTGTACTTAAGTCGGCATTGTGCCTTTTGTATTTAATTCCGATGCAATTTCTGTGTTTCATCGTCAATAAGAAGGTCAGAGGGATACAGTAAACCTGAAGTGATGCATCGGAATCTATAACTAGTGTCACAGGAATGGTTCAAAACATAGACAGTAAGAAAAGTCAGTTTTCTTGTACTTTAGTCGGCATTGTGCCTTTTGTATTTAATTCCGATGCAATTTCTGTGTTTCATCGTCAATAAGAAGGTCAGAGGGATACAGTAAACCCGAAGTGAAGCATCGGAATCTGTAACTAGTGTCACAGGAATGGTTCAAAACATAGACAGTAAAAAGAGTCAGTTTTCTTGTACTTAAGTTGGCATTGTGCCTTTTGTATTTAATTCCGATGCAATTTCTGCGTTTCATAGTCAATAAGAAGTCAGTGGGATACAGTAAACCTGAAGTGAAACATCGGAATCTATAAGTAGTGTCACAGGAATGGTTCGAAACATAAACAGTAAGAAGAGTCAGTTTACTTGTACTTAAGTCGGCATTGTGCCTATTGTATTTAATTCCGATGCAATTTCTGTGTTTCATCGTCAATAAGAAGGTCAGAGGGATACAGTAAACCTGAAGTGAAGCATCGGAATCTATAAGTAGTGTCACAGGAATGGTTCAAAACATAGACTGTAAGAAGAGTCAGTTTTCTTGTACATAAGTTGGCATTGTGCCCATTGTATTTAATTACGATGCAATTTCTGTGTTTCATCGTCAACAAGAAGGTCAGAGGGATAGAGTAAACCTGAAGTGAAGCATCAGAATCTGTAACTAATGTCACAGGAATGGTTCAAAACATAGACAGTAAGAAGAGTCAGTTTTCCTGTACTTAAATCGGCATTGTGCCTTTTGTATTTAATTCCCATGCAATTTCAGTGTTTCATCGTCAATAAGAGGGTCAGAGGGATATAGTAAACATGAAGTGAAGCATCGGAATCTATAACTAGTGTCCCTGGAATGGTTCAAAACATAGACAGTAAAAAGAGTCAGTTTTCTTGTACTTAAGTATTCGTTGTGCCTTTTGTATTTAATTCCGATGCAAGTTCTGTGTTTCATCGTCAATAAGAAGGTCAGAGGGATGCAGTAAACCTGAAGTGAAGCATCGGAATCTATAACTAGTGTCACAGGAATTGTTTAAACATAGACATTAAGAGGAGTCAGTTTTCTTGTACTTAAGTCGGCATCGTGCCTTTTGTATTTAAATCCGATGCAATTTCTGTGTATCATCGTCAATACGAAGTTCAGAGGGATACAGTAAACCTGAAGTGAAGCATCGGAATCAATAACTGGTGTCACAGGAATGGTTCAAAACATAGACAGTAGGAAGAGTCAGTTTTCTTGTACTTAAGTCGGCATTGTGCCCTTTTGTATTTAATTCCGATGCAATATCCGTGTTTCATCTTCAATACGAAGGTCATAGGGATACAGTAAACCTGAAGTGAAGCATCGGAATCTATAACTAGTGTCACAGGAATGGTTCAAAACATAGACAGTAAGAAGAATCAGTTTTCTTGTACTTAAGTCGGCATTGTTACTTTTCTATTTAATTCCGATGCAATATCTATGTTTCATCGTCAATAAGAAGCTCAGAGGGATACAGTAAACCTGAAGTGAAGCATCGGAATCTATAACAAGTGTCACAGGCATGGTTCAAAACATAGACAGTAAGAAGAGTCAGTTTTCTTGTACTGAAGTCGGCATTGTGCCTTTTGTATTTAATTCCGATGCAATTTCTGTGTTTCATCGTCAATTAGAAGGTCAGAGGGATACAGTAAAGCTGACGTGAAGTTTCGGAATCTATAACTAGTGTCACAGGAATTGTTCAAAACTTAGACAGTAAGAAGAATCAGTTTTCTTGTACTTAAGTCGGCATTGTGCCTTTTGTATTTAATTCCGATGCAATTTCTGTGTTTCATCGTCAATAAGAAGGTCAGAGGGATACAGTAAACCTGAAGTGAAGCATCGGAATCTATAACTAGAGTCACAGGAATGGTTCAAAACATAGACAGTAAGAAGAGTCAGTTTTCTTGTACTTAATTCGGCATTGTGCCTTTTGTATTTAATTCCGTTGCAATTTCTGTGTTTCATAGTCAATAAGAAGGTCAGAGGGATACAGTAATCCTGAGGTGAAGCATCAGAATCTACAACTAGTGTCACTGGAATGGTTCAAAGCATAGACAGTAAGAAGAGTCAGTTTTCTTGTACTTAAGTCGGCATTGTTCAGTTTGTACTTAATTCCGTTGCAATTACTGTGTTTCATCGTCAATAAGACGGTCGGAGGGATACAGTAAACCTCAAGTGAAGCATCGGAATCTATAACTAGTGTCAAAGGAATGGTTCAAAACATAGACAGTAAGAAGAGTCAGTTTTCTTGTACTTAAGTCGGCATTGTGCCTTTTGTAAATAACTCCGATTCAATTTCTGTGTTTCATCGTCAATAAGAAGGCAGAGGGGTACAGTAAACCTGAAGTGAAGAATCGGAATGCATAACTAGTGTCATAGGAATGGTTCAAACATAGACTGTAAGAAGAGTCAGTTTTCTTGTACTTAAGTCGGCATTGTGCCTTTTGTATTTACTTTCGATGCAATTTCTGTGTTTCATCGTCAATAAGAAGGTCAGAGGGATACAGTAAACCTGAAGTGAAGCATCGGAATCTATAACTAGTGTCACATCAATGGTTCAAACATAGACAGAAAGAAGAGTCAGTTTTCTTGTACATAAGCCGGCATTGTGACTTTTGTATTTAATTCGGATGCAATTTCTGTGTTTCATCGTCATTAAGAAGGTCAGAGGGATACAGTAAACGTGAAGTGAAGCATCGGAATCTATGACTAGTGTCACAGGAATGGTTTAAACATAGACATTAAGAGGAGTCAGTTTTCTTGTACTTAAGTCGGCATTGTGCCTTTTGTATTTGATTCCGATGCAATTTAAGTGTTTCATCGTCAATAAGAAGGTCAGAGGGATATAGTGAACCTGAAGTGAAGCATCGGAATCTATAACTAGTGTCACAGGAATGGTTCAAAACATAGACAGTAAGAAGAGTCAGTTTTCTTGTACTTAAGTCGGCATTGTGCCTTTTGTAGTTTATTCCGATGCAATATCTGTGTTTCAATGTCAATAAGAATGTCAGAGGGATACAGTAAACCTGAAGTGATGCATCGGAATCTATAACTAGTGTCACAGGAATGGTTCAAAACATAGACAGTAAGAAGAGTCAGTTTTCTTGTACTTAAGTCGGCATTGTGCCTTTTGTATTTAACTCCGATGCAATTTCTCTGTTTCATCGTCAATAAGAAGGTCAGAGGGATACAGTAAACCCGAAGTGAAGCATCGGAATCTATAACTAGTGTCACAGGAATGGTTCAAAACATAGACAGTAAAAAGAGTCAGTTTTCTTGTACTTAAGTTGGCATTGTGCCTTTTGTATTTAATTCCGATGCAATTTCTGCGTTTCATAGTCAATAAGAAGTCAGTGGGATACAGTAAACCTGAAGTGAAACATCGGAATCTATAAGTAGTGTCACAGGAATGGTTCGAAACATAAACAGTAAGAAGAGTCAGTTTACTTGTACTTAAGTCGGCATTGTGCCTATTGTATTTAATTCCGATGCAATTTCTGTGTTTCATCGTCAATAAGAAGGTCAGAGGGATACAGTAAACCTGAAGTGAAGCATCGGAATCTATAACTAGTGTCACAGGAATGGTTTAAACTTACACATTAAGAGGAGTCAGTTTTCTTGTACTTAAGTCGGCATCGTGCCTTTTGTATTTAAATCCCATGCAATTTCTGTGTATCATCGTCAATACGAAGTTCAGAGGGATACAGTAAACCGGAAGTGAAGCATCGGAATCAATAACTGGTGTCACAGGAATGGTTCAAAGCATAGACAGTAGGAAGAGTCAGTTTTCTTGTACTTAAGTCGGCATTGTGCCTTTTGTATTTAATTCCGATGCAATATCCGTGTTCCATCTTCAATAAGAAGGTCAGAGGTATACAGTAAACCTGAAGTGAAGCATCGGAATCTATAACTAGTGTCACAGGAATGGTTCAAATCATAGACAGTAAGAAGAATCAGTTTTCTTGTACTTAAGTCGGCATTGTTACTTTTCTATTTAATTCCGATGCAATATCTATGTTTCATCGTCAATAAGAAGGTCAGAGGGATACAGTAAACCTGAAGTGAAGCATCGGAATCTATAACTAGTGTCACAGGCATGGTTCAAAACATAGACAGTAAGAAGAGTCAGTTTTCTTGTACTGAAGTAGGCATTGTGCCTTTTGTATTTAATTCCGATGCAATTTCTGTGATTCATCGTCAATTAGAAGGTCAGAGGGATACAGTAAAGCTGACGTGAAGTTTCGGAATCTATAACTAGTGTCACAGGAATTGTTCAAATCTTAGACAGTAAGAAGAATCAGTTTTCTTGTACTTAAGTCGGCATTGTGCCTTTTCTATTTAATTCCGATGCAATTTCTGTGTTTCATCGTCAATAAGAAGGTCAGAGGGATACAGTAAACCTGAAGTGAAGCATCGGAATCTATAACTAGAGTCACAGGAATGGTTCAAAACATAGACAGTAAGAAGAGTCAGTTTTCTTGTACTTAATTCGGCATTGTGCCTTTTGTATTTAATTCCGTTGCAATTTCTGTGTTTCATAGTCAATAAGAAGGTCAGAGGGATACAGTAAACCTGAGGTGAAGCATCGGAATCTATAACTACTGTCACTGGAATGGTTCAAAGCGTAGACAGTAAGAAGAGTCAGTTTTCTTGTACTTAAGTCGGCATTGTTCCGTTTGTACTTAATTCCGATGCAATTGCTGTGTTTCATCGTCAATAAGACGGTCGGAGGGATACAGTAAACCTCAAGTGAAGCATCGGAATCTAAAACTAGTGTCAAAGGAATGGTTCAAAACATAGACAGTAAGAAGAGTCAGTTTTCTTGTACTTAAGTCGGCATTGTGCCTTTTGTATTTAACTCCGATTCAATTTCTGTGTTTCATCGTCAATAAGAAGGCAGAGGGGTACAGTAAACCTGAAGTGAAGAATCGGAATCCATAACTAGTGTCACAGAAATGGTTTAAACATAGACATTAAGAGGAGTCAGTTTTCTTGTACTTAAGTCGGCATTGTGCTTTTTGTATTTGATTCCGATGCAATTTCAGTGTTTCATCGTCAATAAGAAGGTCAGAGGGATATAGTGAACCTGAAGTGAAGCATCGGAATCTATAACTAGTGTCACAGGAATGGTTCAAAACATAGAGAGTAAGAAGAGTCAGTTTTCTTGTACTTAAGTCGGCATTGTGACTTTTGTAGTTAATTCCGATGCAATTTCTGTGTTTCAATGTCAATAAGAAGGTCAGAGGGATACAGTAAACCTGAAGTGAAGCATCGGAATCTATAACTAGTGTCACAGGAATGGTTCAAAGCATAGATAGTAAGAAGAGTCAGTATTCTTGTACTTAAGTCGGCATCGTGCATTTTGTATTTAAATCCGATGCAATTTCTGAGTATCACCGACAATACGAAGTTCAGAGGGATACAGTAAACCTGAAGTGAAGCATCGGAATCAATAACTGCTGTCACAGGAATGGTTCAAAACATAGACAGTAGGAAGAGTCAGTTATCTTGTACTTAAGTCGGCATTGTGCCTTTTGTATTTAATTCCGATGCAATATCCGTGTTTCATCTTCAATAAGAAGGTCAGAGGGATACAGTAAACCTGAAGTGAAGCATCGGAATCTATAACTAGTGTCACAGGAATGGTTCAAATCATAGACAGTAAGAAGAATCAGTTTTCTTGTACTTAAGTCGGCATTGTTACTTTTCTATTTAATTCCGATGCAATATCTATGTTTCATCGTCAATAAGAAGGTCAGAGGGATACAGTAAACCTGAAGTGAAGCATCGGAATCTATAACTAGTGTCACAGGCATGGTTCAAAACATAGACAGTAAGAACAGTCAGTTTTCTTGTACTGAAGTCGGCATTGTGCCTTTTGTATTTAACTCCGATTCAATTTCTGTGTTTCATCGTCAATAAGAAGGCAGAGGGGTACAGTAATCCTGAAGTGAAGAATCGGAATCCATAACTAGTGTCATAGGAATGGTTCAAACATAGACTGTAAGAAGAGTCAGTTTTCTTGTACTTAAGTCGGCATTGGGCCTTTTGTATTTACTTTCGATGCAATTTCTGTGTTTCATCGTCAATAAGAAGGTCAGAGGGATGCAGTAAACCTGAAGTGAAGCATCGGAATCTATAACTAGTGTCACAGGAATGGTTTAAACATAGACATTAAGAGGAGTCAGTTTTCTTGTACTTAAGTCGGCATTGTGCTTTTTGTATTTGATTCCGATGCAATTTCAGTGTTTCATCGTCAATAAGAAGGTCAGAGGGATATAGTGAACCTGAAGTGAAGCATCGGAATCTATAACTAGTGTCACAGGAATGGTTCAAAACATAGAGAGTAAGAAGAGTCAGTTTTCTTGTACCTAAGTCTGCATTGTGCCTTTTGTAGTTAATTCCGATGCAATGTCTGTGTTTCAATGTCAATAAGAAGGTCAGAGGGATACAGTAAACCTGAAGTGAAGCATCGGAATCTATAACTAGTGTCACAGGAATGGTTCAAAGCATAGATAGTAAGAAGAGTCAGTATTCTTGTACTTAAGTCGGCATCGTGCCTTTTGTATTTAAATCCGATGCAATTTCTGTGTATCATCGACAATACGAAGTTCAGAGGGATACAGTAAACCTGAAGTGAAGCATCGGAATCAATAACTGGTGTCACAGGAATGGTTCAAAACATAGACAGTAGGAAGAGTCAGTTTTCTTGTACTTAAGTCGGCAAGGTGCCTTTTGTATTTAATTCCGATGCAATATCCGTGTTTCATCTTCAATAAGAAGGTCAGAGGGATACAGTAAACCTGAAGTGAAGCATCGGAATCTATAACTAGTGTCACAGGAATGGTTCAAAACATAGACAGAAAGAAGAATCAGTTTTCTTGTACTTAAGTCGGCATTGTTACTTTTCTATTTAATTCCGATGCAATATCTATGTTTCATCGTCAATAAGAGGGTCAGAGGGATACAGTAAGCCTGAAGTGAAGCAGCGGAATCTATAACTAGTGTCACAGGCATGGTTCAAAACATAGACAGTAAGAAGGGTCAGTTTTCTTGTACTGAAGTCGGCATTGTGCCTTTTGTATTTAATTCCGGTGCAATTTCTTTGTTTCATCGTCAATTAGAAGGTCAGAGGGATACAGTAAAGCTGACGTGAAGTTTCGGAATCTATAACTAGTGTCACAGGAATTGTTCAAAACTTAGACAGTAAGAAGAATCAGTTTTCTTGTACTTAAGTCGGCATTGTGCCTTTTGTATTTAATTCCGATGCAATTTCTGTGTTTCATCGTCAATAAGAAGGTCAGAGGGATACAGTAAACCTGAAGTGAAGCATCGGAATCTATAACTAGAGTCACAGGAATGGTTCAAAACATAGACAGTAAGAAGAGTCAGTTTTCTTGTACTTAATTCGGCATTGTGCCTTTTGTATTTAATTCCGTTGCAATTTCTGTGTTTCATAGTCAATAAGAAGGTCAGAGGGATACAGTAAACCTGAGGTGAAGCATCGGAATCTATAACTAGTGTCACTGGAATGGTTCAAAACATAGACAGTAAGAAGAGTCAGTTTTCTTGTACTTAAGTCGGCATTGTTCCGTTTGTACTTAATTCCGATGCAATTACTGTGTTTCATCGTCAATAAGACGGTCGGAGGGATACAGTAATCCTCAAGTGAAGCATCGGAATCTATAACTAGTGTCAAAGGAATGGTTCAAAACATAGACAGTAAGAAGAGTCAGTTTTCTTGTACTTAAGTCGGCATTGTGCCTTTTGTATTTAACTCCGATTCAATTTCTGTGTTTCATCGTCAATAAGAAGGCAGAGGGGTACAGTAAACCTGAAGTGAAGAATCGGAATCGATAACTACTGACATAGGAATGGTTCAAACATAGACTGTAAGAAGAGTCAGTTTTCTTGTACTTAAGTCGGCATTGTGCCTTTTGTATTTACTTTCGATGCAATTTCTGTGTTTCATCGTCAATAAGAAGGTCAGAGGGATACAGTAAACATGAAGTGAAGCATCGGAATCTATAACTAGTGTCACATCAATGGTCAAACATAGACAGAAAGAAGAGTCAATTTTCTTGTACATAAGCCGGCATTGTGACTTTTGTATTTAATTCGGATGCAATTTCTGTGTTTCATCGTCATTAAGAAGGTCAGAGGGATACAGTAAACGTGAAGTGAAGCATCGGAATCTATAACTAGGTGCACAGGAATGGTTCAAAACTTAGACAGTAAGTAGAGTCAGTATTCTTGTACTTAAGTTGACATTGTGCCTTTTGTATTTAATTCCAATGCAATATCAGTGTTTCATCAACAATAAAAATGTCAGAGGGATACAGCAAACCTGAAGTGAAGCATCGGAATCTATAACTAGTGTCACAGGAATGGTTCAAAACGTAGACAGTAAGAAGAGTCAGTTTTCTTGTACTTAAGTCGGCATTGTGCCTTTTGTATTTAACTCCGATTCATTTTCTGTGTTTCATCGTCAATAAGAAGGCAGAGGGGTACAGTAAACCTGAAGTGAAGAATCGGAATCCATAACTAGTGTCATAGGAATGGTTCAAACATAGACTGTAAGAAGAGTCAGTTTTCTTGTACTTAAGTCGGCATTGTGCCTTTTGTATTTACTTTCGATGCAATTTCTGTGTTTCATCGTCAATAAGAAGGTCAGAGGGATGCAGTAAACCTGAAGTGAAGCATCGGAATCTATAACTAGTGTCACAGGAATGGTTTAAACATAGACATTAAGAGGAGTCAGTTTTCTTGTACTTAAGTCGGCATTGTGCTTTTTGTATTTGATTCCGATGCAATTTCAGTGTTTCATCGTCAATAAGAAGGTCAGAGGGATATAGTGAACCTGAAGTGAAGCATCGGAATCTATAACTAGTGTCACAGGAATGGTTCAAAACATAGAGAGTAAGAAGAGTCAGTTTTCTTGTACTTAAGTCGGCATTGTGCCTTTTGTAGTTAATTCCGATGCAATTTCTGTGTTTCAATGTCAATAAGAAGGTCAGAGGGATACAGTAAACCTGAAGTGAAGCATCGGAATCTATAACTAGTGTCACAGGAATGGTTCAAAGCATAGATAGTAAGAAGAGTCAGTATTCTTGTACTTAAGTCGGCATCGTGCCTTTTGTATTTAAATCCGATGCAATTTCTGTGTATCATCGACAATACGAAGTTCAGAGGGATACAGTAAACCTGAAGTGAAGCATCGGAATCAATAACTGGTGTCACAGGAATGGTTCAAAACATAGACAGTAGGAAGAGTCAGTTTTCTTGTACTTAAGTCGGCATTGTGCCTTTTGTATTTAATTCCGATGCAATATCCGTGTTTCATCTTCAATAAGAAGGTCAGAGGGATACAGTAAACCTGAAGTGAAGCATCGGAATCTATAACTAGTGTCACAGGAATGGTTCAAAACATAGACAGTAAGAAGAATCAGATTTCTTGTACTTAAGTCGGCATTGTTACTTTTCTATTTAATTCCGATGCAATATCTATGTTTTATCGTCAATAAGAAGGTCAGAGGGATACAATAAACCTGAAGTGAAGCATCGGAATCTATAACTAGTGTCACAGGCATGGTTCAAAGCATAGACAGTAAGAAGAGTCAGTTTTCTTGTACTGAAGTCGGCATTGTGCCTTTTGTATTTAATTCCGATGCAATTTCTGTGTTTCATCGTCAATTAGAAGGTCAGAGGGATACAGTAAAGCTGACGTGAAGTTTCGGAATCTATAACTAGTGTCACAGGAATTGTTCAAAACTTAGACAGTAAGAAGAATCAGTTTTCTTGTACTTAAGTCGGCATTGTGCCTTTTGTATTTAATTCCGATGCAATTTCTGTGTTTCATCGTCAATAAGAAGGTCAGAGGGATACAGTAAACCTGAGGTGAAGCATCGGAATCTATAACTAGAGTCACAGGAATGGTTCAAAACATAGACAGTAAGAAGAGTCAGTTTTCTTGTACTTAATTCCGCATTGTGCCTTTTGTATTTAATTCCGTTGCAATTTCTGTGTTTCATAGTCAATAAGAAGGTCAGAGGGATACAGTAAACCTGAGGTGAAGCATCGGAATCTATAACTAGTGTCACTGGAATGGTTCAAAACATAGACAGTAAGAAGAATCAGTTTTCTTGTACTTAAGTCGGCATTGTGCCTTTTGTATTTAATTCGGATGCAATTTCTGGGTTTCATCGTCATTAAGAAGGTCAGACGGATACAGTAAACGTGAAGTGAAGCATCGGAATCTATAACTAGTGTCACAGGAATGGTTCAAAACTTAGACAGTAAGTAGAGTCAGTATTCTTGTACTTAAGTTGACATTGTGCCTTTTGTATTTAATTCCAATGCAATATCAGTGTTTCATCAACAAAAAAAAGTCAGAGGGATACAGCAAACCTGAAGTGAAGCATCGGAATCTATAACTAGTGTCACAGGAATGGTTCAAAACTTAGACAGTAAGAAGAGTCAGTTTTCTTGTACTTAAGTCGGCATTGTGCCTTTTGTATTTAATTCCAATGCAATTTCTGTGTTTCATCGTCAATAAGAAGGTCAGAGGGATACAGTAAACCTGAAGTGAAGCATCGGAATCTATAACTAGTGTCACAGGAATGGTTCAAAACATAGACAGTAAAAAGTGTCAGTTTTCTTGTACTTAAGTATTCGTTGTGCCTTTTGTATTTAATTCCGATGCAAGTTCTGTGTCAATAAGAAGGTCAGAGGGATATAGTGAACCTGAAGTGAAGCATCGGTATCTATAACTAGTGTCACAGGAATGGTTCAAAACATAGAGAGTAAGAAGAGTCAGTTTTCTTGTACTTAAGTCGGCATTGTGCCTTTTGTAGTTAATTCCGATGCTATTTCTGTGTTTCAATGTCAATAAGAAGGTCAGAGGGATACAGTAAACCTGAAGTGAAGCATCGGAATCTATAACTAGTGTCACAGGAATGGTTCAAAGCATAGCCAGTAAGAAGAGTCAGTATTCTTGTACTTAAGTCGGCATCGTGCCTTTTGTATTTAAATCCGATGCAATTTCTGTGTATCATCGACATTACGAAGTTCAGAGGGATACAGTAAACCTGAAGTGAAGCATCGGAATCAATAACTGGTGTCACAGGAATGGTTCAAAACATAGACAGTAGGAAGAGTCAGTTTTCTTGTACTTAAGTCGGCATTGTGCCTTTTGTATTTAATTCCGATGCAATATCCGTGTTTCATCTGCAATAAGAAGGTCAGAGGGATACAGTAAACCTGAAGTGAAGCATCGGAATCTATAACTAGTGTCACAGGAATGGTTCAAAACATAGACAGTAAGAGGAATCAGTTTTCTTGTACTTAAGTCGGCATTGTTACTTTTCTATTTAATTCCGATGCAATATCTATGTTTCATCGTCAATAAGAAGGTCAGAGGGATACAGTAAACCTGAAGAGAAGCATCGGAATCTATAACTAGTGTCACAGGCATGGTTCAAAACATAGACAGTAAGAAGAGTTAGTTTTCTTGTACTGAAGTCGGCATTGTGCCTTTTGTATTTAATTCCGATGCTATATCTGTGTTTCATCGTCAATTAGAAGGTCAGAGGGATACAGTAAAGCTGACGTGAAGTTTCGGAATCTATAACTAGTGTCACAGGAATGGTTCAAAGCATAGACAGTAAGAAGAATCAGTTTTCTTGTACTTAAGTCGGCATTGTGCCTTTTGTATTTAATTCCGTTGCAATTTCTGTGTTTCATAGTCAATAAGAAGGTCAGAGGGATACAGTAAACCTGAGGTGATGCATCGGAATCTATAACTAGTGTCACTGGAATGGTTCAAAACATAGACAGTAAGAAGAGTCAGTTTTTTTGTACTTAAGTCGGCATTGTTCCGTTTGTACTTAATTCCGATGCAATTACTGTGTTTCATCGTCAATAAGACGGTCGGAGGGATACAGTAAACCTCAAGTGAAGCATCGGAATCTATAACTAGTGTCAAAGGAATGGTTCAAAACATAGACAGTAAGAAGAGTCAGTTTTCTTGTACTTAAGTCGGCATTGTGCCTTTTGTATTTAACTCCGATTCAATTTCTGTGTTTCATCGTCAATAAGACGGCAGAGGGGTACAGTAAACCTGAAGTGAAGAATCGGAATCCATAACTAGTGTCATAGGAATGGTTCAAACATAGACTGTAAGAAGAGTCAGTTTTCTTGTACTTAAGTCGGCATTGTGCCTTTTGTATTTACTTTCGATGCAATTTCTGTGTTTCATCGTCAATAAGAAGGTCAGAGGGATACAGTAAACCTGAAGTGAAGCATCGGAATCTATAACTAGTGTCACATCATTGGTTCAAACATAGACAGAAAGAAGAGTCAATTTTCTTGTACATAAGCCGGCATTGTGACTTTTGTATTTAATTCAGATGCGATTTCTGTGTTTCATAGTCATTAAGAAGGTCAGAGGGATACAGTAAACGTGAAGTGAAGCATCGGAATCTATAACTAGTGTCACAGGAATGGTTCAAAACTTGGACAGTAAGTAGAGTCAGTATTCTTGTACTTAAGTTGACATTGTGCCTTTTGTATTTAATTCCAATGCAATATCAGTGTTTCATCAACAATAAAAAGGTCAGAGGGATACAGTAAACCTGAAGTGAAGCATCGGAATCTATAACTAGTGTCACAGGAATGGTTCAAAACATAGACAGTAAGAAGAATCAGTTTTCTTGTACTTAAGTCGGCATTGTTACTTTTCTATTTAATTCCGATGCAATATCTATGTTTTATCGTCAATAAGAAGGTCAGAGGGATACAATAAACCTGAAGTGAAGCATCGGAATCTATAACTAGTGTCACAGGCATGGTTCAAAGCATAGACAGTAAGAAGAGTCAGTTTTCTTGTACTGAAGTCGGCATTGTGCCTTTTGTATTTAATTCCGATGCAATTTCTGTGTTTCATCGTCAATTAGAAGGTCAGAGGGATACAGTAAAGCTGACGTGAAGTTTCGGAATCTATAACTAGTGTCACAGGAATTGTTCAAAACTTAGACAGTAAGAAGAATCAGTTTTCTTGTACTTAAGTCGGCATTGTGCCTTTTGTATTTAATTCCGATGCAATTTCTGTGTTTCATCGTCAATAAGAAGGTCAGAGGGATACAGTAAACCTGAGGTGAAGCATCGGAATCTATAACTAGACTCACAGGAATGGTTCAAAACATAGACAGTAAGAAGAGTCAGTTTTCTTGTACTTAATTCCGCATTGTGCCTTTTGTATTTAATTCCGTTGCAATTTCTGTGTTTCATAGTCAATAAGAAGGTCAGAGGGATACAGTAAACCTGAGGTGAAGCATCGGAATCTATAACTAGTGTCACTGGAATGGTTCAAAGCATAGACAGTAAGAAGAATCAGTTTTCTTGTACTTAAGTCGGCATTGTGCCTTTTGTATTTAATTCGGATGCAATTTCTGGGTTTCATCGTCATTAAGAAGGTCAGACGGATACAGTAAACGTGAAGTGAAGCATCGGAATCTATAACTAGTGTCACAGGAATGGTTCAAAACTTAGACAGTAAGTAGAGTCAGTATTCTTGTACTTAAGTTGACATTGTGCCTTTTGTATTTAATTCCAATGCAATATCAGTGTTTCATCAACAAAAAAAAGTCAGAGGGATACAGCAAACCTGAAGTGAAGCATCGGAATCTATAACTAGTGTCACAGGAATGGTTCAAAACTTAGACAGTAAGAAGAGTCAGTTTTCTTGTACTTAAGTCGGCATTGTGCCTTTTGTATTTAATTCCAATGCAATTTCTGTGTTTCATCGTCAATAAGAAGGTCAGAGGGATACAGTAAACCTGAAGTGAAGCATCGGAATCTATAACTAGTGTCACAGGAATGGTTCAAAACATAGACAGTAAAAAGTGTCAGTTTTCTTGTACTTAAGTATTCGTTGTGCCTTTTGTATTTAATTCCGATGCAAGTTCTGTGTCAATAAGAAGGTCAGAGGGATATAGTGAACCTCAAGTGAAGCATCGGAATCTATAACTAGTGTCACAGGAATGGTTCAAAACATAGAGAGTAAGAAGAGTCAGTTTTCTTGTACTTAAGTCGGCATTGTGCCTTTTGTAGTTAATTCCGATGCTATTTCTGTGTTTCAATGTCAATAAGAAGGTCAGAGGGATACAGTAAACCTGAAGTGAAGCATCGGAATCTATAACTAGTGTCACAGGAATGGTTCAAAGCATAGCCAGTAAGAAGAGTCAGTATTCTTGTACTTAAGTCGGCATCGTGCCTTTTGTATTTAAATCCGATGCAATTTCTGTGTATCATCGACAATACGAAGTTCAGAGGGATACAGTAAACCTGAAGTGAAGCATCGGAATCAATAACTGGTGTCACAGGAATGGTTCAAAACATAGACAGTAGGAAGAGTCAGTTTTCTTGTACTTAAGTCGGCATTGTGCCTTTTGTATTTAATTCCGATGCAATATCCGTGTTTCATCTGCAATAAGAAGGTCAGAGGGATACAGTAAACCTGAAGTGAAGCATCGGAATCTATAACTAGTGTCACAGGAATGGTTCAAAACATAGACAGTAAGAAGAATCAGTTTGCTTGTACTTAAGTCGGCATTGTTACTTTTCTATTTAATTCCGATGCAATATCTATGTTTCATCGTCAATAAGAAGGTCAGAGGGATACAGTAAACCTGAAGTGAAGCATCGGAATCTATAACTAGTGTCACAGGCATGGTTCAAAACATAGACAGTAAGAAGAGTTAGTTTTCTTGTACTGAAGTCGGCATTGTGCCTTTTGTATTTAATTCCGATGCTATATCTGTGTTTCATCGTCAATTAGAAGGTCAGAGGGATACAGTAAAGCTGACGTGAAGTTTCGGAATCTATAACTAGTGTCACAGGAATGGTTCAAAGCATAGACAGTAAGAAGAATCAGTTTTCTTGTACTTAAGTCGGCATTGTGCCTTTTGTATTTAATTCCGTTGCAATTTCTGTGTTTCATAGTCAATAAGAAGGTCAGAGGGATACAGTAAACCTGAGGTGATGCATCGGAATCTATAACTAGTGTCACTGGAATGGTTCAAAACATAGACAGTAAGAAGAGTCAGTTTTCTTGTACTTAAGTCGGCATTGTTCCGTTTGTACTTAATTCCGATGCAATTACTGTGTTTCATCGTCAATAAGACGGTCGGAGGGATACAGTAAACCTCAAGTGAAGCATCGGAATCTATAACTAGTGTCAAAGGAATGGTTCAAAACATAGACAGTAAGAAGAGTCAGTTTTCTTGTACTTAAGTCGGCATTGTGCCTTTTGTATTTAACTCCGATTCAATTTCTGTGTTTCATCGTCAATAAGAAGGCAGAGGGGTACAGTAAACCTGAAGTGAAGAATCGGAATCCATAACTAGTGTCATAGGAATGGTTCAAACATAGACTGTAAGAAGAGTCAGTTTTCTTGTACTTAAGTCGGCATTGTGCCTTTTGTATTTACTTTCGATGCAATTTCTGTGTTTCATCGTCAATAAGAAGGTCAGAGGGATACAGTAAACCTGAAGTGAAGCATCGGAATCTATAACTAGTGTCACATCATTGGTTCAAACATAGACAGAAAGAAGAGTCAATTTTCTTGTACATAAGCCGGCATTGTGACTTTTGTATTTAATTCAGATGCAATTTCTGTGTTTCATCGTCATTAAGAAGGTCAGAGGGATACAGTAAACGTGAAGTGAAGCATCGGAATCTATAACTAGTGTCACAGGAATGGTTCAAAACTTGGACAGTAAGTAGAGTCAGTATTCTTGTACTTAAGTTGACATTGTGCCTTTTGTATTTAATTCCAATGCAATATCAGTGTTTCATCAACAATAAAAAGGTCAGAGGGATACAGCAAACCTGAAGTGAAGCATCGGAATCTATAACTAGTGTCACAGGAATGGTTCAAAACTTAGACAGTAAGAAGAGTCAGTTTTCTTGTACTTAAGTCGGCATTGTGCCTTTTGTATTTAATTCCAATGCAATTTCTGTGTATCATCGTCAATAAGAAGGTCAGAGGGATACAGTAAACCTGAAGTGAAGCATCGGAATCTATAACTAGTGTCACAGGAATGGTTCAAAACATAGACAGTAAAAAGAGTCAGTTTTCTTGTACTTAAGTATTCGTTGTGCCTTTTGTATTTAATTCCGATGCAAGTTCTGTGTTTCATCGTCAATAAGAAGGTCAGAGGGATACAGTAAACCTGAAGTGAAGCATCGGAATCTATAACTAGTGTCACAGGAATGGTTTAAACATAGACATTAAGAGGAGTCAGTTTTCTTGTACTTAAGTCGGCATTGTGCCTTTTGTATTTGATTCCGATGCAATTTAAGTGTTTCATCGTCAATAAGAAGGTCAGAGGGATATAGTGAACCTGAAGTGAAGCTTCGGAATCTATAACTAGTGTCACAGGAATGGTTCAAAACGTAGCGAGTAAGAAGAGTCAGTTTTCTTGTACTTAAGTCGGCATTGTGCCTTTTGTAGTTAATTCCGATGCAATATCTGTGTTTCAATGTCAATAAGAAGGTCAGAGGGATACAGTAAACCTGAAGTGAAGCATCGGAAACTATAACTAGTGTCACAGGCATGGTTCAAAACATAGACAGTAAGAAGAGTTAGTTTTCTTGTACTGAAGTCGGCATTGTGCCTTTTGTATTTAATTCCGATGCAATATCTGTGTTTCATCGTCAATTAGAAGGTCAGAGGGATACAGTAAAGCTGACGTGAAGTTTCGGAATCTATAACTAGTGTCACAGGAATGGTTCAAAGCATAGACAGTAAGAAGAATCAGTTTTCTTGTACTTAAGTCGGCATTGTGCCTTTTGTATTTAATTCCGTTGCAATTTCTGTTTTTCATAGTCAATAAGAAGGTCAGAGGGATACAGTAAACCTGAGGTGATGCATCGGAATCTATAACTAGTGTCACTGGAATGGTTCAAAACATAGACAGTAAGAAGAGTCAGTTTTCTTGTACTTAAGTCGGCATTGTTCCGTTTGTACTTAATTCCGATGCAATTGCTGTGTTTCATCGTCAATAAGACGGTCGGAGGGATACAGTAAACCTCAAGTGAAGCATCGGAATCTATAACTAGTGTCAAAGGAATGGTTCAAAACATAGACAGTAAGAAGAGTCAGTTTTCTTGTACTTAAGTCGGCATTGTGCCTTTTGTATTTAACTCCGATTCAATTTCTGTGTTTCATCGTCAATAAGAAGGCAGAGGGGTACAGTAAACCTGAAGTGAAGAAACGGAATCCATAACTAGTGTCATAGGAATGGTTCAAACATAGACTGTAAGAAGAGTCAGTTTTCTTGTACTTAAGTCGGCATTGTGCCTTTTGTATTTACTTTCGATGCAATTTCTGTGTTTCATCGTCAATAAGAAGGTCAGAGGGATACAGTAAACCTGAAGTGAAGCATCGGAATCTATAACTAGTGTCACATCATTGGTTCAAACATAGACAGAAAGAAGAGTCAATTTTCTTGTACATAAGCCGGCATTGTGACTTTTGTATTTAATTCGGATGCAATTTCTGTGTTTCATCGTCATTAAGAAGGTCAGAGGGATACAGTAAACGTGAAGTGAAGCATCGGAATCTATAACTAGTGTCACAGGAATGATTCAAAACTTGGACAGTAAGTAGAGTCAGTATTCTTGTACTTAAGTTGACATTGTGCCTTTTGTATTTAATTCCAATGCAATATCAGTGTTTCATCAACAATAAAAAGGTCAGAGGGGTACAGCAAACCTGAAGTGAAGCATCGGAATCTATAACTAGTGTCACAGGAATTGTTCAAAACTTAGACAGTAAGAAGAATCAGTTTTCTTGTACTTAAGTCGGCATTGTGCCTTTTGTATTTAATTCCGATGCAATTTCTGTGTTTCATCGTCAATAAGAAGGTCAGAGGGATACAGTAAACCTGAAGTGAAGCATCGGAATCTATAACTAGAGTCACAGGAATGGTTCAAAACATAGACAGTAAGAAGAGTCAGTTTTCTTGTACTTAATTCCGCATTGTGCCTTTTGTATTTAATTCCGTTGCAATTTCTGTGTTTCATAGTCAATAAGAAGGTCAGAGGGATACAGTAAACCTGAGGTGAAGCATCGGAATCTATAACTAGTGTCACTGGAATGGTTCAAAACATAGACAGTAAGAAGAATCAGTTTTCTTGTACTTAAGTCGGCATTGTGCCTTTTGTATTTAATTCGGATGCAATTTCTGGGTTTCATCGTCATTAAGAAGGTCAGACGGATACAGTAAACGTGAAGTGAAGCATCGGAATCTATAACTAGTGTCACAGGAATGGTTCAAAACTTAGACAGTAAGTAGAGTCAGTATTCTTGTACTTAAGTTGACATTGTGCCTTTGGTATTTAATTCCAATGCAATATCAGTGTTTCATCAACAATAAAAAGGTCAGAGGGATACAGCAAACCTGAAGTGAAGCATCGGAATCTATAACTAGTGTCACAGGAATGGTTCAAAACTTAGACAGTAAGAAGAGTCAGTTTTCTTGTACTTAAGTCGGCATCGTGCCTTTTGTATTTAATTCCAATGCAATTTCTGTGTTTCATCGTCAATAAGAAGGTCAGAGGGATACAGTAAACCTGAAGTGAAGCATCGGAATCTATAACTAGTGTCACAGGAATGGTTCAAAACATAGACAGTAAAAAGTGTCAGTTTTCTTGTACTTAAGTATTCGTTGTGCCTTTTGTATTTAATTCCGATGCAAGTTCTGTGTTTCATCGTCAATAAGAAGGTCAGAGGGATACAGTAAACCTGAAGTGAAGCATCGGAATCTATAACTAGTGTCACAGGAATGGTTTAAACATAGACATTAAGAGGAGTCAGTTTTCTTGTACTTAAGTCGGCATTGTGCCTTTTGTATTTGATTCCGATGCAATTTAAGTGTTTCATCGTCAATAAGAAGGTCAGAGGGATATAGTGAACCTGAAGTGAAGCTTCGGAATCTATAACTAGTGTCACAGGAATGGTTCAAAACGTAGCGAGTAAGAAGAGTCAGTTTTCTTGTACTTAAGTCGGCATTGTGCCTTTTGTAGTTAATTCCGATGCAATATCTGTGTTTCAATGTCAATAAGAAGGTCAGAGGGATACAGTAAACCTGAAGTGAAGCATCGGAAACTATAACTAGTGTCACAGGCATGGTTCAAAACATAGACAGTAAGAAGAGTTAGTTTTCTTGTACTGAAGTCGGCATTGTGCCTTTTGTATTTAATTCCGATGCAATATCTGTGTTTCATCGTCAATTAGAAGGTCAGAGGGATACAGTAAAGCTGACGTGAAGTTTCGGAATCTATAACTAGTGTCACAGGAATGGTTCAAAGCATAGACAGTAAGAAGAATCAGTTTTCTTGTACTTAAGTCGGCATTGTGCCTTTTGTATTTAATTCCGTTGCAATTTCTGTTTTTCATAGTCAATAAGAAGGTCAGAGGGATACAGTAAACCTGAGGTGATGCATCGGAATCTATAACTAGTGTCACTGGAATGGTTCAAAACATAGACAGTAAGAAGAGTCAGTTTTCTTGTACTTAAGTCGGCATTGTTCCGTTTGTACTTAATTCCGATGCAATTGCTGTGTTTCATCGTCAATAAGACGGTCGGAGGGATACAGTAAACCTCAAGTGAAGCATCGGAATCTATAACTAGTGTCAAAGGAATGGTTCAAAACATAGACAGTAAGAAGAGTCAGTTTTCTTGTACTTAAGTCGGCATTGTGCCTTTTGTATTTAACTCCGATTCAATTTCTGTGTTTCATCGTCAATAAGAAGGCAGAGGGGTACAGTAAACCTGAAGTGAAGAAACGGAATCCATAACTAGTGTCATAGGAATGGTTCAAACATAGACTGTAAGAAGAGTCAGTTTTCTTGTACTTAAGTCGGCATTGTGCCTTTTGTATTTACTTTCGATGCAATTTCTGTGTTTCATCGTCAATAAGAAGGTCAGAGGGATACAGTAAACCTGAAGTGAAGCATCGGAATCTATAACTAGTGTCACATCATTGGTTCAAACATAGACAGAAAGAAGAGTCAATTTTCTTGTACATAAGCCGGCATTGTGACTTTTGTATTTAATTCGGATGCAATTTCTGTGTTTCATCGTCATTAAGAAGGTCAGAGGGATACAGTAAACGTGAAGTGAAGCATCGGAATCTATAACTAGTGTCACAGGAATGATTCAAAACTTGGACAGTAAGTAGAGTCAGTATTCTTGTACTTAAGTTGACATTGTGCCTTTTGTATTTAATTCCAATGCAATATCAGTGTTTCATCAACAATAAAAAGGTCAGAGGGGTACAGCAAACCTGAAGTGAAGCATCGGAATCTATAACTAGTGTCACAGGAATGGTTCAAAGCATAGACAGTAAGAAGAGTCAGTTTTCTTGTACTGAAGTCGGCATTGTGCCTTTTGTATTTAATTCCGATGCAATTTCTGTGTTTCATCGTCAATTAGAAGGTCAGAGGGATACAGTAAAGCTGACGTGAAGTTTCGGAATCTATAACTAGTGTCACAGGAATTGTTCAAAACTTAGACAGTAAGAAGAATCAGTTTTCTTGTACTTAAGTCGGCATTGTGCCTTTTGTATTTAATTCCGATGCAATTTCTGTGTTTCATCGTCAATAAGAAGGTCAGAGGGATACAGTAAACCTGAAGTGAAGCATCGGAATCTATAACTAGAGTCACAGGAATGGTTCAAAACATAGACAGTAAGAAGAGTCAGTTTTCTTGTACTTAATTCCGCATTGTGCCTTTTGTATTTAATTCCGTTGCAATTTCTGTGTTTCATAGTCAATAAGAAGGTCAGAGGGATACAGTAAACCTGAGGTGAAGCATCGGAATCTATAACTAGTGTCACTGGAATGGTTCAAAACATAGACAGTAAGAAGAATCAGTTTTCTTGTACTTAAGTCGGCATTGTGCCTTTTGTATTTAATTCGGATGCAATTTCTGGGTTTCATCGTCATTAAGAAGGTCAGACGGATACAGTAAACGTGAAGTGAAGCATCGGAATCTATAACTAGTGTCACAGGAATGGTTCAAAACTTAGACAGTAAGTAGAGTCAGTATTCTTGTACTTAAGTTGACATTGTGCCTTTGGTATTTAATTCCAATGCAATATCAGTGTTTCATCAACAATAAAAAGGTCAGAGGGATACAGCAAACCTGAAGTGAAGCATCGGAATCTATAACTAGTGTCACAGGAATGGTTCAAAACTTAGACAGTAAGAAGAGTCAGTTTTCTTGTACTTAAGTCGGCATCGTGCCTTTTGTATTTAATTCCAATGCAATTTCTGTGTTTCATCGTCAATAAGAAGGTCAGAGGGATACAGTAAACCTGAAGTGAAGCATCGGAATCTATAACTAGTGTCACAGGAATGGTTCAAAACATAGACAGTAAAAAGTGTCAGTTTTCTTGTACTTAAGTATTCGTTGTGCCTTTTGTATTTAATTCCGATGCAAGTTCTGTGTCAATAAGAAGGTCAGAGGGATATAGTGAACCTGAAGTGAAGCATCGGAATCTATAACTAGTGTCACAGGAATGGTTCAAAACATAGAGAGTAAGAAGAGTCAGTTTTCTTGTACTTAAGTCGGCATTGTGCCTTTTGTAGCTAATTCCGATGCTATTTCTGTGTTTCAATGTCAATAAGAAGGTCAGAGGGATACAGTAAACCTGAAGTGAAGCATCGGAATCTATAACTAGTGTCACAGGAATGGTTCAAAGCATAGCCAGTAAGAAGAGTCAGTTTTCTTGTACTTAAGTCGGCATTGTGCCTTTTGTATTTAATTCCGATGCAATATCCGTGTTTCATCTGCAATAAGAAGGTCAGAGGGATACAGTAAACCTGAAGTGAAGCATCGGAATCTATAACTAGTGTCACAGGAATGGTTCAAAACATAGACAGTAAGAAGAATCAGTTTTCTTGTACTTAAGTCGGCATTGTTACTTTTCTATTTAATTCCGATGCAATATCTATGTTTCATCGTCAATAAGAAGGTCAGAGGGATACAGTAAACCTGAAGTGAAGCATCGGAATCTATAACTAGTGTCACAGGCATGGTTCAAAACATAGACAGTAAGAAGAGTTAGTTTTCTTGTACTGAAGTCGGCATTGTGCCTTTTGTATTTAATTCCGATGCTATATCTGTGTTTCATCGTCAATTAGAAGGTCAGAGGGATACAGTAAAGCTGACGTGAAGTTTCGGAATCTATAACTAGTGTCACAGGAATGGTTCAAAGCATAGACAGTAAGAAGAATCAGTTTTCTTGTACTTAAGTCGGCATTGTGCCTTTTGTATTTAATTCCGTTGCAATTTCTGTGTTTCATAGTCAATAAGAAGGTCAGAGGGATACAGTAAACCTGAGGTGATGCATCGGAATCTATAACTAGTGTCACTGGAATGGTTCAAAACATAGACAGTAAGAAGAGTCAGTTTTCTTGTACTTAAGTCGGCATTGTTCCGTTTGTACTTAATTCCGATGCAATTACTGTGTTTCATCGTCAATAAGACGGTCGGAGGGATACAGTAAACCTCAAGTGAAGCATCGGAATCTATAACTAGTGTCAAAGGAATGGTTCAAAACATAGACAGTAAGAAGAGTCAGTTTTCTTGTACTTAAGTCGGCATTGTGCCTTTTGTATTTATCTCCGATTCAATTTCTGTGTTTCATCGTCAATAAGAAGGCAGAGGGGTACAGTAAACCTGAAGTGAAGAATCGGAATCCATAACTAGTGTCATAGGAATGGTTCAAACATAGACTGTAAGAAGAGTCAGTTTTCTTGTACTTAAGTCGGCATTGTGCCTTTTGTATTTACTTTCGATGCAATTTCTGTGTTTCATCGTCAATAAGAAGGTCAGAGGGATACAGTAAACCTGAAGTGAAGCATCGGAATCTATAACTAGTGTCACATCATTGGTTCAAACATAGACAGAAAGAAGAGTCAATTTTCTTGTACATAAGCCGGCATTGTGACTTTTGTATTTAATTCAGATGCAATTTCTGTGTTTCATCGTCATTAAGAAGGTCAGAGGGATACAGTAAACGTGAAGTGAAGCATCGGAATCTATAACTAGTGTCACAGGAATGGTTCAAAACTTGGACAGTAAGTAGAGTCAGTATTCTTGTACTTAAGTTGACATTGTGCCTTTTGTATTTAATTAAAATGCAATATCAGTGTTTCATCAACAATAAAAAGGTCAGAGGGATACAGCAAACCTGAAGTGAAGCATCGGAATCTATAACTAGTGTCACAGGAATGGTTCAAAACTTAGACAGTAAGAAGAGTCAGTTTTCTTGTACTTAAGTCGGCATTGTGCCTTTGTATTTAATTCCAATGCAATTTCTGTGTATCATCGTCAATAAGAATGTCAGAGGGATACAGTAAACCTGAAGTGAAGCATCGGAATCTATAACTAGTGTCACAGGAATGGTTCAAAACATAGACAGTAAAAAGAGTCAGTTTTCTTGTACTTAAGTATTCGTTGTGCCTTTTGTATTTAATTCCGATGCAAGTTCTGTGTTTCATCGTCAATAAGAAGGTCAGAGGGATACAGTAAACCTGAAGTGAAGCATCGGAATCTATAACTAGTGTCACAGGAATGGTTTAAACATAGACATTAAGAGGAGTCAGTTTTCTTGTACTTAAGTCGGCATTGTGCCTTTTGTATTTGATTCCGATGCAATTTAAGTGTTTCATCGTCAATAAGAAGGTCAGAGGGATATAGTGAACCTGAAGTGAAGCTTCGGAATCTATAACTAGTGTCACAGGAATGGTTCAAAACGTAGCGAGTAAGAAGAGTCAGTTTTCTTGTACTTAAGTCGGCATTGTGCCTTTTGTAGTTAATTCCGATGCAATATCTGTGTTTCAATGTCAATAAGAAGGTCAGAGGGATACAGTAAACCTGAAGTGAAGCATCGGAAACTATAACTAGTGTCACAGGCATGGTTCAAAACATAGACAGTAAGAAGAGTTAGTTTTCTTGTACTGAAGTCGGCATTGTGCCTTTTGTATTTAATTCCGATGCAATATCTGTGTTTCATCGTCAATTAGAAGGTCAGAGGGATACAGTAAAGCTGACGTGAAGTTTCGGAATCTATAACTAGTGTCACAGGAATGGTTCAAAGCATAGACAGTAAGAAGAATCAGTTTTCTTGTACTTAAGTCGGCATTGTGCCTTTTGTATTTAATTCCGTTGCAATTTCTGTTTTTCATAGTCAATAAGAAGGTCAGAGGGATACAGTAAACCTGAGGTGATGCATCGGAATCTATAACTAGTGTCACTGGAATGGTTCAAAACATAGACAGTAAGAAGAGTCAGTTTTCTTGTACTTAAGTCGGCATTGTTCCGTTTGTACTTAAATCCGATGCAATTGCTGTGTTTCATCGTCAATAAGACGGTCGGAGGGATACAGTAAACCTCAAGCGAAGCATCGGAATCTATAACTAGTGTCAAAGGAATGGTTCAAAACATAGACAGTAAGAAGAGTCGGTTTTCTTGTACTTAAGTCGGCATTGTGCCTTTTGTATTTAACTCCGATTCAATTTCTGTGTTTCATCGTCAATAAGAAGGCAGAGGGGTACAGTAAACCTGAAGTGAAGAAACGGAATCCATAACTAGTGTCATAGGAATGGTTCAAACATAGACTGTAAGAAGAGTCAGTTTTCTTGTACTTAAGTCGGCATTGTGCCTTTTGTATTTACTTTCGATGCAATTTCTGTGTTTCATCGTCAATAAGAAGGTCAGAGGGATACAGTAAACCTGAAGTGAAGCATCGGAATCTATAACTAGTGTCACATCATTGGTTCAAACATAGACAGAAAGAAGAGTCAATTTTCTTGTACATAAGCCGGCATTGTGACTTTTGTATTTAATTCGGATGCAATTTCTGTGTTTCATCGTCATTAAGAAGGTCAGAGGGATACAGTAAACGTGAAGTGAAGCATCGGAATCTATAACTAGTGTCACAGGAATGATTCAAAACTTGGACAGTAAGTAGAGTCAGTATTCTTGTACTTAAGTTAACATTGTGCCTTTTGTATTTAATTCCAATGCAATATCAGTGTTTCATCAACAATAAAAAGGTCAGAGGGATACAGCAAACATGAAGTGAAGCATCGGAATCTATAACTAGTGTCACAGGAATGGTTCAAAACTTAGACAGTAAGATGAGTCAGTTTTCTTGTACTTAAGTCGGCATTGTGCCTTTTGTATTTAATTCCAATGCAATTTCTGTGTATCATCATCAATAAGAAGGTCAGAGGGATACAGTAAACCTGAAGTGAAGCATCGGAATCTATAACTAGTGTCACAGGAATGGTTCAAAACATACACAGTAAAAAGAGTCAGTTTTCTTGTACTTAAGTATTCGTTGTGCCTTTTGTATTTAATTCCGATGCAAGTTCTGTGTTTCATCGTCAATAAGAAGGTCAGAGGGATACAGTAAACCTGAAGTGAAGCATCGGAATCTATAACTAGTGTCACAGGAATGGTTTAAACATAGACATTAAGAGGAGTCAGTTTTCTTGTACTTAAGTCGGCATTGTGCCTTTTGCATTTGATTCCGATGCAATTTAAGTGTTTCATCGTCAATAAGAAGGTCAGAGGGATATAGTGAACCTGAAGTGAAGCTTCGGA
Organism: Schistocerca serialis cubense; assembly: GCF_023864345.2. Classification (NCBI taxonomy): domain Eukaryota; kingdom Metazoa; phylum Arthropoda; class Insecta; order Orthoptera; family Acrididae; genus Schistocerca; species Schistocerca serialis. The sequence continues at coordinate 554,286,951 of NC_064646.1, forward strand.
ATCTATAACTAGTGTCACAGGAATGGTTCAAAACGTAGCGAGTAAGAAGAGTCAGTTTTCTTGTACTTAAGTCGGCATTGTGCCTTTTGTAGTTAATTCCGATGCAATATCTGTGTTTCAATGTCAATAAGAAGGTCAGAGGGATACAGTAAACCTGAAGTGAAGCATCGGAAACTATAACTAGTGTCACAGGAATGGTTCAAAGCATAGACAGTAAGAAGAGTCAGTATTCTTGTACTTAAGTCGGCATCGTGACTTTTGTATTTAAATCCGATGCAATTTCTGTGTATCATCGTCAATAAGAAGGTCAGAGGGATACAGTAAACCTGAAGTGAAGCATCGGAATCTATAACTAGTGTCACAGGAATGGTTCAAAGCATAGACAGTAGGAAGAGTCAGTTTTCTTGTACTTAAATCGGCATTGTGCCTTTTGTATTTAATTTCGATGCAATTTCTGTGTTTCATCGTCAATAAGAAGGTCAGAGGGATACAGTAAACCTGAAGTGAAGCATCGGAATCTATAACTAGTGTCACAGGAATGGTTCAAAACATAGACAGTAAGAGGAGTCAGTTTTCTTGTCCTTAAGTCGGCATTGTGCCTTTTGTATTTAACTCCGATGCAATTTCTGTGTTTCATCGTCAATAAGAAGGTCAGAGGGATACAGTAAACCCGAAGTGAAGCATCGGAATCTATAACTAGTGTCACAGGAATGGTTCAAAACATAGACAGTAAGAAGAGTCAGTTTTCTTGTACTTAAGTTGGCATTGTGCCCTTTGTATTTAATTCCGATGCAATTTCTGTGTTTCATCGTCAACAAGAAGGTCAGAGGGATACAGTAAACCTGAAGTGAAGCATCAGAATCTGTAACTAATGTCACAGGAATGGTTCAAAACATAGACAGTAAGAAGAGTCACTTTCCTTGTACTTAAATCGGCATTGTGCCTTTTGTATTTAATTCCCATGCAATTTCAGTGTTTCATCGTCAATAAGAGGGTCAGAGGGATACAGTAAACATGAAGTGAAGCATCGGAATCTATAACATGTGTCACAGGAATGGTTCAAAGCATAGCCAGTAAGAAGAGTCAGTATTCTTGTACTTAAGTCGGCATCGTGCCTTTTGTATTTAAATCCGATCCAATTTCTGTGTATCATCGTCAATACGAAGGTCAGAGGGATACAGTAAACCAGAAGTGAAGCATCGGAATCAATAACTGGTGTCACAGGAATGGTTCAAAACATAGACAGTAGGAAGAGTCAGTTTTCTTGTACTTAAGTCGGCATTGTGCCTTTTGTATTTAATTCCGATGCAATATCCGTGTTTCATCTTCAATAAGAAGGTCAGAGGGATACAGTAAACCTGAAGTGAAGCATCGGAATCTATAACTAGTGTCACAGGAATGGTTCAAAACATAGACAGTAAGAAGAGTCAGTTTTCTTGTACATAAGTTGGCATTGTGCCCATTGTATTTAATTACGATGCAATTTCTGTGTTTCATCGTCAACAAGAAGGTCAGAGGGATAGAGTAAACCTGTAGTGATGCATCGGAATCTATAACTAGTGTCACAGGAATGGTTCAAAAATAGACAGTAAGAAGAGTCAGTTATCTTGTACTTAAGTCGGCATTGTGCCTTTTGTATTTAACTCCGATTCAATTTCTGTGTTTCATCGTCAATAAGATGGTCAGAGGGATACAGTAAACCCGAAGTGAAGCATCGGAATCTATAACTAGTGTCACAGGAATGGTTCAAAACATAGACAGTAAGAAGAGTCAGTTTTCTTGTATATAAGTTGGCATTGTGCCCATTGTATTTAATTACGATGCAATTTCTGTGTTTCATCGTCAACAAGCAGGTCAGAGGGATAAAGTAAACCTGAAGTGAAGCATCAGAATCTGTAACTAATGTCACAGGAATGGTTCAAAACATAGACAGTAAGAAGAGTTAGTTTTCCTGTACTTAAATCGGCATTGTGCCTTTTGTATATAATTCCCATGCAATTTCAGTGTTTCTTCGTCAATAAGAGGGTCAGAGGGATATAGTAAACATGAAGTGAAGCATCGGAATCTATAACCAGTGTCCCTGGAATGGTTCAAAACATAGACAGTAAAGAGAGTCAGTTTTCTTGTACTTAAGTATTCGTTGTGCCTTTTGTATTTAATTCCGATGCAAGTTCTGTGTTTCATCGTCAATAAGAAGGTCAGAGGGATGCAGTAAACCTGAAGTGAAGCATCGGAATCTTTAACTAGTGTCACAGGAATGGTTTAAACATAGACATTAAGAGGAGTCAGTTTTCTTGTACTTAAGTCGGCATCGTGCCTTTTGTATTTAAATCCGATGCAATTTCTGTGTATCATCGTCAATACGAAGTTCAGAGGGATACAGTAAACCTGAAGTGAAGCATCGGAATCAATAACTGGTGTCACAGGAATGGTTCAAAACATAGACAGTAGGAAGAGTCAGTTTTCTTGTACTTAAGTCGGCATTGTGCCTTTTGTATTTAATTCCGGTGCAATATCCGTGTTTCATCTTCAATAAGAAGGTCAGAGGGATACAGTAAACATGAAGTGAAGCATCGGAATCTATAACTAGTGTCACAGGAATGGTTCAAAACATAGACAGTAAGAAGAATCAGTTTTCTTGTACTTAAGTCGGCATTGTTACTTTTCGATTTAATTCCGATGCAATATCTATGTTCCATCGTCAATAAGAAGGTCAGAGGGATACAGTAAACCAGAAGTGAAGCATCGGAATCTATAACTAGTGTCACAGGCATGGTTCAAAACATAGACAGTAAGAAGAGTCAGTTTTCTTGTACTGAAGTCGGCATTGTGCCTTTTGTATTTAATTCCGATGCAATTTCTGTGTTTCATCGTCAATTAGAAGGTCAGAGGGATACAGTAAAGCTGACGTGAAGTTTCGGAATCTATAACTAGTGTCACAGGAATGGTTCAAAACATAGACAGTAAGAAGAATCAGTTTTCTTGTACTTAAGTCGGCATTGTGCCTTTTGTATTTAATTCCGTTGCAATTTCTGTGTTTCATAGTCAATAAGGAGGTCAGAGGGATACAGTAAACCTGAGGTGAAGCATCGGAATCTATAACTAGTGTCACTGGAATGGTTCAAAACATAGAGAGTAAGAAGAGTCAGTTTTCTTGTACTTAAGTCGGCATTGTTCCGTTTGTACTTAATTCCGATGCAATTACTGTGTTTCATCGTCAATAAGACGGTCGGAGGGATACAGTAAACCTCAAGTGAAGCATCGGAATCTAAAACTAGTGTCAAAGGAATGGTTCAAAACATAGACAGTAAGAAGAGTCAGTTTTCTTGTACTTAAGTCGGCATTGTGCCTTTTGTATTTAACTCCGATTCAATTTCTGTGTTTCATCGTCAATAAGAAGGCAGAGGGGTACAGTAAACCTGAAGTGAAGAATCGGAATCCATAACTAGTGTCATAGGAATGGTTCAAACATGGACTGTAAGAAGAGTCAGTTTTCTTCTACTTAAGTCGGCACTGTGCCTTTTGTATTTACTTTCGATGCAATTTCTGTGTTTCATCGTCAATAAGAAGGTCAGAGGGATACAGTAAACCTGAAGTGAAGCATCGGAATCTATAACTAGTGTCACATCAATGGTTCAAACATAGACAGAAAGAAGAGTCAATTTTCTTGTACATAAGCCGGCATTGTGACTTTTGTATTTAATTCGGATGCAATTTCTGTGTTTCATCGTCATTAAGAAGGTCAGAGGGATACAGTACACGTGAAGTGAAGCATCGGAATCTATAACTAGTGTCACAGGAATGGTTCAAAACTTAGACAGTAAGTAGAGTCAGTATTCTTGTACTTGAGTTGACATTGTGCCTTTTGTATTTAATTCCAATGCAATATCAGTGTTTCATCAACAATAAAAAGGTCAGAGGGATACAGCAAACCTGAAGTGAAGCATCGGAATCTATAACTAGTGACACAGGAATGGTTCAAAACTTAGACAGTAAGAAGAGTCAGTTTTCTTGTACTTAAGTCGGCATTGTGCCTTTTGTATTTAATTCCAATGCAATTTCTGTGTATCATCGTCAATAAGAAGGTCAGAGGGATACAGTAAACCTGAAGTGAAGCATCGGAATCTATAACTAGTGTCACAGGAATGGTTCAAAACATAGACAGTAAAAAGAGTCAGTTTTCTTGTACTTAAGTATTCGTTGTGCCTTTTGTATTTAATTCCGATGCAAGTTCTGTGTTTCATCGTCAATAAGAAGGTCAGAGGGATACAGTAAACCTGAAGTGAAGCATCGGAATCTATAACTAGTGTCACAGGAATGGTTTAAACATAGACATTAAGAGGAGTCAGTTTTCTTGTACTTAAGTCGGCATTGTGCCTTTTGTATTTGATTCCGATGCAATTTAAGTGTTTCATCGTCAATAAGAAGGTCAGAGGGATATAGTGAACCTGATGTGAAGCATCGGAATCTATAACTAGTGTCACAGGAATGGTTCAAAACATAGAGAGTAAGAAGAGTCAGTTTTCTTGTACTTAAGTCGGCATTGTGCCTTTTGTAGTTAATTCCGATGCAATATCTGTGTTTCAATGTCAATAAGAAGGTCAGAGGGATACAGTAAACCTGAAGTGAAGCATCGGAAACTATAACTAGTGTCACAGGAATGGTTCAAAGCATAGACAGTAAGAAGAGTCAGTATTCTTGTACTTAAGTCGGCATCGTGCCTTTTGTATTTAAATCCGATGCAATTTCTGTGTATCATCGTCAATAAGAAGGTCAGAGGGATACAGTAAACCTGAAGTGAAGCATCGGAATCTATAACTAGTGTCACAGGAATGGTTCAAAACATAGACAGTAAGAAGAGTCAGTTTTCTTGTACTTAAGTTGGCATTGTGCCCTTTGTATTTAATTCCGATGCAATTTCTGTGTTTCATCGTCAACAAGAAGGTCAGAGGGATACAGTAAACCTGAAGTGAAGCATCAGAATCTGTAATTAATGTCACAGGAATGGTTCAAAACATAGACAGTAAGAAGAGTCACTTTCCCTGTACTTAAATCGGCATTGTGCCTTTTGTATTTAATTCCCATGCAATTTCAGTGTTTCATCGTCAATAAGAGGGTCAGAGGGATACAGTAAACATGAAGTGAAGCATCGGAATCTATAACTAGTGTCCCTGGAATGGTTCAAAACATAGACAGTAAAAAGAGTCAGTTTTCTTGTACTTAAGTATTCGTTGTGCCTTTTGTATTTAATTCCGATGCAAGTTCTGTGTTTCATCGTCAATAAGAAGGTCAGAGGGATGCAGTAAACCTGAAGTGAAGCATCGGAATCTATAACTAGTGTCACAGGAATGGTTTAAACATAGACATTAAGAGGAGTCAGTTTTCTCTTACTTAAGTCGGCATCGTGCCTTTTGTATTTAAATCCGATGCAATTTCTGTGTATCATCGTCAATACGAAGTTCAGAGGGATACAGTAAACCTGAAGTGAAGCATCGGAATCTATAACTAGTGTCACAGGAATGGTTCAAAACATAGACAGTAAGAAGAATCAGTTTTCTTGTACTTAAGTCGGCATTGTTACTTTTCTATTTAATTCCGATGCAATATCTATGTTTCATCGTCAATAAGAAGGTCAGAGGAATACAGTAAACCTGAAGTGAAGCATCGGAATCTATAACTAGTGTCACAGGCATGGTTCAAAACATAGACAGTAAGAAGAGTCAGTTTTCTTGTACTGAAGTCGGCACTGTGCCTTTTGTATTTAATTCCAATGCAATTTCTGTGTTTCATCGTCAATTAGAAGGTCAGAGGGATACAGTAAAGCTGACGTGAAGTTTCGGAATCTATAACTAGTGTCACAGGAATTGTTCAAAACTTAGACAGTAAGAAGAATCAGTTTTCTTGTACTTAAGTCGGCATTGGGCCTTTTGTATTTAATTCCGATGCAATTTCTGTGTTTCATCGTCAATAAGAAGGTCAGTGGGATACAGTAAACCTGAAGTGAAGCATCGGAATCTATAACTAGAGTCACAGGAATGGTTCTAAACATAGACAGTAAGAAGAGTCAGTTTTCTTGTACTTAATTCGGCATTGTGCCTTTTGTATTTAATTCCGTTGCAATTTATGTGTTTCATAGTCAATAAGAAGGTCAGAGGGATACAGTAAACCTGAGGTGAAGCATCGGAATCTATAACTAGTGTCACTGGAATGGTTCAAAGCATAGACAGTAAGAAGAGTCAGTTTTCTTGTACTTAAGTCGGCATTGTTCCGTTTGTACTTAATTCCGATGCAATTACTGTGTTTCATCGTCAATAAGACGGTCGGAGGGATACAGTAAACCTCAAGTGAAGCATCGGAATCTATAACTAGTGTCAAAGGAATGGTTCAAAACATAGACAGTAAGAAGAGTCAGTTTTCTTGTACATAAGCCGGCATTGTGACTTTTGTATTTAATTCGGATGCAATTTCTGTGTTTCATCGTCATTAAGAAGGTCAGAGGGATACAGTAAACGTGAAGTGAAGCATCGGAATCTATAACTAGTGTCACAGGAATGGTTCAAAGCATAGCCAGTAAGAAGAGTCAGTATTCTTGTACTTAAGTCGGCATCGTGCCTTTTGTATTAATATCCGATGCAATTTCTGTGTATCATCGACAATACGAAGTTCAGAGGGATACAGTAAACCTGAAGTGAAGCATCGGAATCAATAACTGGTTGCACAGGCATGGTTCAAAACATAGACAGTAAGAAGAGTCAGTTTTCTTGTACTGAAGTCGGCACTGTGCCTTTTGTATTTAATTCCGATGCAATTTCTGTGTTTCATCGTCAATAAGAAGGTCAGTGGGATACAGTAAACCTGAAGTGAAGCATCGGAATCTATAACTAGAGTCACAGGAATGGTTCTAAACATAGACAGTAAGAAGAGTCAGTTTTCTTGTACTTAAGTCGGCATTGTGCCTTTTGTATTTGATTCCGATGCAATTTAAGTGTTTCATCGTCAATAAGAAGGTCAGAGGGATATAGTGAACCTGAAGTGAAGCTTCGGAATCTATAACTAGTGTCACAGGAATGGTTCAAAACGTAGCGAGTAAGAAGAGTCAGTTTTCTTGTACTTAAGTCGGCATTGTTCCTTTTGTAGTTAATTCCGATGCAATATCTGTGTTTCAATGTCAATAAGAAGGTCAGAGGGATTCAGTAAACCTGAAGTGAAGCATCGGAAACTATAACTAGTGTCACAGGAATGGTTCAAAGCATACACAGTAAGAAGAGTCAGTATTCTTGTACTTAAGTCAGCATCGTGACTTTTGTATTTAAATCCGATGCAATTTCTGTGTATCATCGTCAATGAGAAGGTCAGAGGGATACAGTAAACCTGAAGTGAAGCATCGGAATCTATAACTAGTGTCACAGGAATGGTTCAAAACATAGACAGTAGGAAGAGTCAGTTTTCTTGTACTTAAGTCGGCATTGTGCCTTTTGTATTTAATTTCGATGCAATTTCTGTGTTTCATCGTCAATAAGAAGGTCAGAGGGATACAGTAAATCTGAAGTGAAGCATCGGAAACTATAACTAGTGTCACAGGAATGGTTCAAAACATAGACAGTAAGAAGAGTCAGTTTTCTTGTACTTAAGTCGGCATTGTGCATTTTGTATTTAATTCCGATGAAATTTCTGTGTTTCATCGTCAATAAGAAGGTCGGAGGGACACAGTAAACCTGAAGTGAAGCATCGGAATCTATAACTAGAGTCACAAAAATGGTTCAAAACATAGACAGTTATAAGAGTCAGTTTTCTTGTACTTAAGTCGGCATTGTGCCTTTTCTATTTAATTCCGATGCAATTTCTGTGTTTCATCGTCAATAAGAAGGTCAGAGGGATACAGTAAACATGAAGTGAAGCATCGGAATCTATATCTAGTGTCACAGGAAAGGTTCAAAACATAGACGGTAAGAAGAGCCAGTTTTCTTGTACTTAAGTCGGCATTGTGCCTTTTGTATTTAATTCCGATGCAATTTCTGTGTTTCATCGTCAATAAGAAGGTCAGAGGGATACAGTAAACCTGAAGTGAATCATCGGAATCTATAACTAGTGTCACAGGAATGGTTCAAAACATAGACAGTAAGAGGAGTCAGTTTTCTTGTACTTAAGTCGGCATTGTGCCTTTTGTATTTAACTCCGATGCAATTTCTGTGTTTCATCGTCAATAAGAAGGTCAGAGGGATACAGTAAACCCGAAGTGAAGCATCGGAATCTATAACTAGTGTCATAGGAATGGTTCAAAACATAGACAGTAAGAAGAGTCAGTTTTCTTGTACTTAAGTTGGCATTGTGCCCTATGTATTTAATTCCGATGCAATTTCTGTGTTTCATCGTCAACAAGAAGGTCAGAGGGATACAGTAAACCTGAAGTGAAGCATCAGAATCTGTAACTAATGTCACAGGAATGGTTCAAAACATAGACAGTAAGAAGAGTCACTTTCCTTGTACTTAAATCGGCATTGTGCCTTTTGTATTTAATTCCCATGCAATTTCAGTGTTTCATCGTCAATAAGAGGGTCAGAGGGATACAGTAAACATGAAGTGAAGCATCGGAATCTATAACTAGTGTCCCTGGAATGGTTCAAAACATAGACCGTAAGAAGAGTCTGTTTTCGTGTTCTTAGGTCGCCATTGTGCCTTTTGTATTTATTTCCGATGCAATCTCTGTGTTTCGTCTTCAATAAGAAGGTCCAAGGGATACAGTAAACCTGAAGTGAAGCTACGGAATCTAAAACCGGACTCACAGGAAAGGTTCTATACGAAGACAGTAAGAAGAGCCAATCTTCTTGTACTTGAGTTGGCATTGTGCCTTTTGTATTGAATACCGATGCAATTTCTGTGTCAATAAGAAGGTCAGAGGGATACAGTAAACCTGAAGTGAAGCATCGGAATCTATAACTAGTGTCACAGGAATGGTTCAAAGCATAGCCAGTAAGAAGAGTCAGTATTCTTGTACTTAAGTCGGCATCGTGCCTTTTGTATTTAAATCCGATGCAATTTCTGTGTATCATCGTCAATACGAAGGTCAGAGGGATACAGTAAACCTGAAGTGAAGCATCGGAATCAATAACTGGTGTCACAGGAATGGTTCAAAACATAGACAGTAGGAAGAGTCAGTTTTCTTGTACTTAAGTCGGCATTGTGCCTTTTGTATTTAATTCCGATGCAATATCCGTGTTTCATCTTCAATAAGAAGGTCAGAGGGATACAGTAAACCTGAAGTGAAGCATCGGAATCTATAACTAGTGTCACAGGAATGGTTCAAAACTTAGACAGTAAGAAGAGTCAGTTTTCTTGTACATAAGTTGGCATTGTGCCCATTGTATTTAATTACGATGCAATTTCTGTGTTTCATCGTCAACAAGAAGGTCAGAGGGATAGAGTAAACCTGAAGTGATGCATCGGAATCTATAACTAGTGTCACAGGAATGGTTCAAAACATAGACAGTAAGAAGAGTCAGTTTTCTTCCACTTAAGTCGGCATTGTGCCTTTTGTATTTAACTCCGATGCAATTTCTGTGTTTCATCGTCAATAAGAAGGTCAGAGGGATACAGTAAACCCGAAGTGAAGCATCGGAATCTATAACTAGTGTCACAGGAATGGTTCAAAACATAGACAGTAAAAAGAGTCAGTTTTCTTGTACTTAAGTTTGCATTGTGCCTTTTGTATTTAATTCCGATGCAATTTCTGAGTTTCATAGTCAATAAGAAGTCAGTGGGATACAGTAAACCTGAAGTGAAACATCGGAATCTATAAGTACTGTCACAGGAATGGTTCGAAACATAAACAGTAAGAAGAGTCAGTTTACTTGTACTTAAGTCGGCATTGTGCCTATTGTATTTAATTCCGATGCAATTTCTGTGTTTCATAGTCAATAAGAAGGTCAGAGGGATACAGTAAACCTGAAGTGAAGCATCGGAATCTATAAGTAGTGTCACAGGAATGGTTCAAAACATAGACAGTAAGAAGAGTCAGTTTTCTTGTACATAAGTTGGCATTGTGCCCATTGTATTTAATTACGATGCAATTTCTGTGTTTCATCGTCAACAAGAATGTCAGAGGGATAGAGTAAACCTGAAGTGAAGCATCAGAATCTGTAACTAATGTCACAGGAATGGTTCAAACATAGACAGTAAGAAGAGTCAGTTTTCCTGTACTTAAATCGGCATTGTGCCTTTTGTATTTAATTCCCATGCAATTTCAGTGTTTCATCGTCAATAAGAGGGTCAGAGGGATATAGTAAACATGAAGTGAAGCATCGGAATCTATAACTAGTGTCCCTGGAATGGTTCAAAACATAGACAGTAAAAAGAGTCAGTTTTCTTGTACTTAAGTATTCGTTGTGCCTTTTGTATTTAATTCCGATGCAAGTTCTGTGTTTCATCGTCAATAAGAAGGTCAGAGGGATGCAGTAAACCTGAAGTGAAGCATCGGAATCTATAACTAGTGTCACAGGAATGGTTTAAACATAGACATTAAGAGGAGTCAGTTTTCTTGTACTTAAGTCGGCATCGTGCCTTTTGTATTTAAATCCGATGCAATTTCTGTGTATCATCGTCAATACGAAGTTCAGAGGGATACAGTAAACCTGAAGTGAAGCATCGGAATCAATAACTGGTGTCACAGGAATGGTTCAAAACATAGACAGTAGGAAGAGTCAGTTTTCTTGTACTTAAGTCGGCATTGTGCCTTTTGTATTTAATTCCGATGCAATATCCGTGTTTCATCTTCAATAAGAAGGTCAGAGGGATACAGTAAACCTGAAGTGAAGCATCGGAATCTATAACTAGTGTCACAGGAATGGTTCAAAACATAGACAGTAAGAAGAATCAATTTCTTGTACTTAAGTCGGCATTGTTACTTTTCTATTTAATTCCGATGCAATATCTATGTTTCATCGTCAATAAGAAGGTCAGAGGGATACAGTAAACCTGAAGTGAAGCATCGGAATCTATAACTAGTGTCACAGGCATGGTTCAAAACATAGACAGTAAGAAGAGTCAGTTTTCTTGTACTGAAGTCGGCACTGTGCCTTTTGTATTTAATTCCGATGCAATTTCTGTGTTTCATCGTCAATTAGAAGGTCAGAGGGATACAGTAAAGCTGACGTGAAGTTTCGGAATCTATAACTAGTGTCACAGGAATTGTTCAAAACTTAGACAGTAAGAAGAATCAGTTTTATTGTACTTAAGTCGGCATTGTGCCTTTTGTATTTAATTCCGTTGCAATTTATGTGTTTCATAGTCAATAAGAAGGTCAGAGGGATACAGTAAACCTGAGGTGAAGCATCGGAATCTATAACTAGTGTCACTGGAATGGTTCAAAGCATAGACAGTAAGAAGAGTCAGTTTTCTTCTACTTAAGTCGGCATTGTTCCGTTTGTACTTAATTCCGATGCAATTACTGTGTTTCATCGTCAATTAGACGGTCGGAGGGATACAGTAAACCTCAAGTGAAGCATCGGAATCTATAACTAGTGTCAAAGGAATGGTTCAAAACATAGACAGTAAGAAGAGTCAGTTTTCTTGTACATAAGCCGGCATTGTGACTTTTGTATTTAATTCGGATGCAATTTCTGTGTTTCATCGTCATTGAGAAGGTCAGAGGGATACAGTAAACGTGAAGTGAAGCATCGGAATCTATAACTAGTGTCACAGGAATGGTTCAAAGCATAGCCAGTAAGAAGAGTCAGTATTCTTGTACTTAAGTCGGCATCGTGCCTTTTGTATTAAAATCCGATGCAATTTCTGTGTATCATCGACAATACGAAGTTCAGAGGGATACAGTAAACCTGAAGTGAAGCATCGGAATCAATAACTGGTTGCACAGGAATGGTTCAAATCATAGTCAGTAGGAAGAGTCAGTTTTCTTGTACTTAAGTCGCCATTGTGCCTTTTGTATTTAATTCCGATGCAATATCCGTGTTTCATCTTCAATAATAAGGTCAGAGGGATACAGTAAACCTGAAGTGAAGCATCGGAATCTATAACTAGTGTCACAGGAATGGTTCAAAACATAGACAGTCAGAAGAATCAGTTTTCTTGTACTTAAGTCGGCATTGTTACTTTTCTATTTAATTCCGATGCAATATCTATGTTTCATCGTCAATAAGAAGGTCAGAGGGATACAGTAAACCTGAAGTGAAGCATCGGAATCTATAACTAGTGTCACAGGCATGGTTCAAAACATAGACAGTAGGAAGAGTCAGTTTTCTTGTACCGAAGTCGGCATTGTGCCTTTTGTATTTAATTCCGATGCAATTTCTGTGTTTCATCGTCAATTAGAAGGTCAGAGGGATACAGTAAAGCTGACGTGAAGTTTCGGAATCTATAACTAGTGTCACAGGAATTGTTCAAAACTTAGACAGTAAGAAGAATCAGTTTTCTTGTACTTAAGTCGGCATTGTGCTTTTTGTATTTAATTCCGATGCAATTTCTGTGTTTCATCGTCAATAAGAAGGTCAGAGGGATACAGTAAACCTGAAGTGAAGAATCGGAATCCATAACTAGTGTCATAGGAATGGTTCAAACATAGACTGTAAGAAGAGTCAGTTTTCTTGTACTTAAGTCGGCATTGTGCCTTTTGTATTTACTTTCGCTGCAATTTCTGTGTTTCATCGTCAATAAGAAGGTCAGAGGGATACAGTAAACCTGAAGTGAAGCATCGGAATCTATAACTAGTGTCACATCATTGGTTCAAACATAGACAGAAAGAAGAGTCAATTTTCTTGTACATAAGCCGGCATTGTGACTTTTGTATTTAATTCGGATGCAATTTCTGTGTTTCATCGTCATTAAGAAGGTCAGAGGGATACAGTAAACGTGAAGTGAAGCATCGGAATCTATAACTAGTGTCACAGGAATGGTTCAAAACTTAGACAGTAAGTAGAGTCAGTATTCTTGTACTTAAGTTGACATTGTGCCTTTTGTATTTAATTCCAATGCAATATCAGTGTTTCATCAACAATAAAAAGGTCAGAGGGATACAGCAAACCTGAAGTGAAGCATCGGAATCTATAACTAGTGTCACAGGAATGGTTCAAAACTTAGACAGTAAGAAGAGTCAGTTTTCTTGTACTTAAGTCGGCATTGTGCCTTTTGTATTTAATTCCAATGCAATTTCTGTGTATCATCGTCAATAAGAAGGTCAGAGGGATACAGTAAACCTGAAATGAAGCATCGGAATCTATAACTAGTGTCACAGGAATGGTTCAAAACATAGACAGTAAAAAGAGTCAGTTTTCTTGTACTTAAGCATTCGTTGTGCCTTTTGTATTTAATTCCGATGCAAGTTCTGTGTTTCATCGTCAATAAGAAGGTCAGAGGGATACAGTAAACCTGAAGTGAAGCATCGGAATCTATAACTAGTGTCACAGGAATGGTTTAAACATAGACATTAAGAGGAGTCAGTTTTCTTGTACTTAAGTCGGCATTGTGCCTTTTGTATTTGATTCCGATGCAATTTAAGTGTTTCATCGTCAATAAGAAGGTCAGAGGGATATAGTGAACCTGAAGTGAAGCTTCGGAATCTATAACTAGTGTCACAGGAATGGTTCAAAACGTAGCGAGTAAGAAGAGTCAGTTTTCTTGTACTTAAGTCGGCATTGTGCCTTTTGTATTTAATTTCGATGCAATTTCTGTGTTTCATCGTCAATAAGAAGGTCAGAGGGATACAGTAAATCTGAAGTGAAGCATCGGAAACTATAACTAGTGTCACAGGAATGGTTCAAAGCATAGACAGTAAGAAGAGTCAGTTTTCTTGTACTTAAGTCGGCATTGTGCCTTTTGTATTTAACTCCGATGCAATTTCTGTGTTTCATCGTCAATAAGAAGGTCAGAGGGATACAGTAAACCCGAAGTGAAGCATCGGAATCTATAACTAGTGTCACAGGAATGGTTCAAAACATAGACAGTAAGAAGAGTCTGTTTTCTTGTACTTAAGTTGGCATTGTGCCCTTTGTATTTAATTCCGATGCAATTTCTGTGTTTCATCGTCAACAAGAAGGTCAGAGGGATACAGTAAACCTGAAGTGAAGCATCAGAATCTGTAACTAATGTCACATGAATGGTTCAAAACATAGACAGTAAGAAGAGTCACTTTCCTTGTACTTAAATCGGCATTGTGCCTTTTGTATTTAATTCCCATGCAATTTCAGTGTTTCATCGTCAATAAGAGGGTCAGAGGGATACAGTAAACATGAAGTGAAGCATCGGAATCTATAACTAGTGTCCCTGGAATGGTTCAAAACATAGACAGTAAGAAGAGTCTGTTTTCGTGTTCTTAGGTCGCCATTGTGCCTTTTGTATTTATTTCCGATGCAATCTCTGTGTTTCGTCTTCAATAAGAAGGTCCAAGGGATACAGTAAACCTGAAGTGAAGCTACGGAATCTAAAACCGGACTCACAGGAAAGGTTCTATACGAAGACAGTAAGAAGAGCCAACCTTCTTGTACTTGAGTTGGCATTGTGCCTTTTGTATTGAATTCCGATGCAATTTCTGTGTCAATAAGAAGGTCAGAGGGATACAGTAAACCTGAAGTGAAGCATCGGAATCTATAACTAGTGTCACAGGAATGGTTCAAAGCATAGACAGTAGGAAGAGTCAGTTTTCTTGTACTTCAGTCGACATTGTGCCTTTTGTATTTAAATCCGATGCAATACAGTAAACCTGAAGTGAAGCATCGGAATCAATAACTAGTGTCCCTGGAATGGTTCAAAACATAGACAGTAAGAAGAGTCTGTTTTCGTGTTCTTAGGTCGCCATTGTGCCTTTTGTATTTATTTCCGATGCAATCTCTGTGTTTCGTCTTCAATAAGAAGGTCCAAGGGATACAGTAAACCTGAAGTGAAGCTACGGAATCTAAAACCGGACTCACAGGAAAGGTTCTATACGAAGACAGTAAGAAGAGCCAACCTTCTTGTACTTGAGTCGGCATTGTGCCTTTTGTATTTAATTCCCATGCAATTTCAGTGTTTCATCGTCAATAAGAGGGTCAGAGGGATATAGTAAACATGAAGTGAAGCATCGGAATCTATAACTAGTGTCCCTGGAATGGTTCAAAACATAGACAGTAAAAAGAGTCAGTTTTCTTGTACTTAAGTATTCGTTGTGCCTTTTGTATTTAATTCCGATGCAAGTTCTGTGTTTCATCGTCAATAAGAAGGTCAGAGGGATGCAGTAAACCTGAAGTGAAGCATCGGAATCTATAACTAGTGTCACAGGAATGGTTTAAACATAGACATTAAGAGGAGTCAGTTTTCTTGTACTTAAGTCGGCATCGTGCCTTTTGTATTTAAATCCGATGCAATTTCTGTGTATCATCGTCAATACGAAGTTCAGAGGGATACAGTAAACCTGAAGTGAAGCATCGGAATCAATAACTGGTGTCACAGGAATGGTTCAAAACATAGACAGTAGGAAGAGTCAGTTTTCTTGTACTTAAGTCGGCATTGTGCCTTTTGTATTTAATTCCGATGCAATATCCGTGTTTCATCTTCAATAAGAAGGTCAGAGGGATACAGTAAACCTGAAGTGAAGCATCGGAATCTATAACTAGTGTCACAGGAATGGTTCAAAACATAGACAGTAAGAAGAATCAATTTCTTGTACTTAAGTCGGCATTGTTACTTTTCTATTTAATTCCGATGCAATATCTATGTTTCATCGTCAATAAGAAGGTCAGAGGGATACAGTAAACCTGAAGTGAAGCATCGGAATCTATAACTAGTGTCACAGGCATGGTTCAAAACATAGACAGTAAGAAGAGTCAGTTTTCTTGTACTGAAGTCGGCACTGTGCCTTTTGTATTTATATCCGATGCAATTTCTGTGTTTCATCGTCAATTAGAAGGTCAGAGGGATACAGTAAAGCTGACGTGAAGTTTCGGAATCTATAACTAGTGTCACAGGAATTGTTCAAAACTTAGACAGTAAGAAGAATCAGTTTTATTGTACTTAAGTCGGCATTGTGCCTTTTGTATTTAATTTCGTTGCAATTTCTGTGTTTCATAGTCAATAAGAAGGTCAGAGGGATACAGTAAACCTGAGGTGAAGCATCGGAATCTATAACTAGTGTCACTGGAATGGTTCAAAGCATAGACAGTAAGAAGAGTCAGTTTTCTTCTACTTAAGTCGGCATTGTTCCGTTTGTACTTAATTCCGATGCAATTACTGTGTTTCATCGTCAATTAGACGGTCGGAGGGATACAGTAAACCTCAAGTGAAGCATCGGAATCTATAACTAGTGTCAAAGGAATGGTTCAAAACATAGACAGTAAGAAGAGTCAGTTTTCTTGTACATAAGCCGGCATTGTGACTTTTGTATTTAATTCGGATGCAATTTCTGTGTTTCATCGTCATTGAGAAGGTCAGAGGGATACAGTAAACGTGAAGTGAAGCATCGGAATCTATAACTAGTGTCACAGGAATGGTTCAAAGCATAGCCAGTAAGAAGAGTCAGTATTCTTGTACTTAAGTCGGCATCGTGCCTTTTGTATTAAAATCCGATGCAATTTCTGTGTATCATCGACAATACGAAGTTCAGAGGGATACAGTAAACCTGAAGTGAAGCATCGGAATCAATAACTGGTTGCACAGGAATGGTTCAAATCATAGTCAGTAGGAAGAGTCAGTTTTCTTGTACTTAAGTCGCCATTGTGCCTTTTGTATTTAATTCCGATGCAATATCCGTGTTTCATCTTCAATAATAAGGTCAGAGGGATACAGTAAACCTGAAGTGAAGCATCGGAATCTATAACTAGTGTCACAGGAATGGTTCAAAACATAGACAGTCAGAAGAATCAGTTTTCTTGTACTTAAGTCGGCATTGTTACTTTTCTATTTAATTCCGATGCAATATCTATGTTTCATCGTCAATAAGAAGGTCAGAGGGATACAGTAAACCTGAAGTGAAGCATCGGAATCTATAACTAGTGTCACAGGCATGGTTCAAAACATAGACAGTAGGAAGAGTCAGTTTTCTTGTACCGAAGTCGGCATTGTGCCTTTTGTATTTAATTCCGATGCAATTTCTGTGTTTCATCGTCAATTAGAAGGTCAGAGGGATACAGTAAAGCTGACGTGAAGTTTCGGAATCTATAACTAGTGTCACAGGAATTGTTCAAAACTTAGACAGTAAGAAGAATCAGTTTTCTTGTACTTAAGTCGGCATTGTGCTTTTTGTATTTAATTCCGATGCAATTTCTGTGTTTCATCGTCAATAAGAAGGTCAGAGGGATACAGTAAACCTGAAGTGAAGAATCGGAATCCATAACTAGTGTCATAGGAATGGTTCAAACATAGACTGTAAGAAGAGTCAGTTTTCTTGTACTTAAGTCGGCATTGTGCCTTTTGTATTTACTTTCGCTGCAATTTCTGTGTTTCATCGTCAATAAGAAGGTCAGAGGGATACAGTAAACCTGAAGTGAAGCATCGGAATCTATAACTAGTGTCACATCATTGGTTCAAACATAGACAGAAAGAAGAGTCAATTTTCTTGTACATAAGCCGGCATTGTGACTTTTGTATTTAATTCGGATGCAATTTCTGTGTTTCATCGTCATTAAGAAGGTCAGAGGGATACAGTAAACGTGAAGTGAAGCATCGGAATCTATAACTAGTGTCACAGGAATGGTTCAAAACTTAGACAGTAAGTAGAGTCAGTATTCTTGTACTTAAGTTGACATTGTGCCTTTTGTATTTAATTCCAATGCAATATCAGTGTTTCATCAACAATAAAAAGGTCAGAGGGATACAGCAAACCTGAAGTGAAGCATCGGAATCTATAACTAGTGTCACAGGAATGGTTCAAAACTTAGACAGTAAGAAGAGTCAGTTTTCTTGTACTTAAGTCGGCATTGTGCCTTTTGTATTTAATTCCAATGCAATTTCTGTGTATCATCGTCAATAAGAAGGTCAGAGGGATACAGTAAACCTGAAATGAAGCATCGGAATCTATAACTAGTGTCACAGGAATGGTTCAAAACATAGACAGTAAAAAGAGTCAGTTTTCTTGTACTTAAGCATTCGTTGTGCCTTTTGTATTTAATTCCGATGCAAGTTCTGTGTTTCATCGTCAATAAGAAGGTCAGAGGGATACAGTAAACCTGAAGTGAAGCATCGGAATCTATAACTAGTGTCACAGGAATGGTTTAAACATAGACATTAAGAGGAGTCAGTTTTCTTGTACTTAAGTCGGCATTGTGCCTTTTGTATTTGATTCCGATGCAATTTAAGTGTTTCATCGTCAATAAGAAGGTCAGAGGGATATAGTGAACCTGAAGTGAAGCTTCGGAATCTATAACTAGTGTCACAGGAATGGTTCAAAACGTAGCGAGTAAGAAGAGTCAGTTTTCTTGTACTTAAGTCGGCATTGTGCCTTTTGTATTTAATTTCGATGCAATTTCTGTGTTTCATCGTCAATAAGAAGGTCAGAGGGATACAGTAAATCTGAAGTGAAGCATCGGAAACTATAACTAGTGTCACAGGAATGGTTCAAAGCATAGACAGTAAGAAGAGTCAGTTTTCTTGTACTTAAGTCGGCATTGTGCCTTTTGTATTTAACTCCGATGCAATTTCTGTGTTTCATCGTCAATAAGAAGGTCAGAGGGATACAGTAAACCCGAAGTGAAGCATCGGAATCTATAACTAGTGTCACAGGAATGGTTCAAAACATAGACAGTAAGAAGAGTCTGTTTTCTTGTACTTAAGTTGGCATTGTGCCCTTTGTATTTAATTCCGATGCAATTTCTGTGTTTCATCGTCAACAAGAAGGTCAGAGGGATACAGTAAACCTGAAGTGAAGCATCAGAATCTGTAACTAATGTCACATGAATGGTTCAAAACATAGACAGTAAGAAGAGTCACTTTCCTTGTACTTAAATCGGCATTGTGCCTTTTGTATTTAATTCCCATGCAATTTCAGTGTTTCATCGTCAATAAGAGGGTCAGAGGGATACAGTAAACATGAAGTGAAGCATCGGAATCTATAACTAGTGTCCCTGGAATGGTTCAAAACATAGACAGTAAGAAGAGTCTGTTTTCGTGTTCTTAGGTCGCCATTGTGCCTTTTGTATTTATTTCCGATGCAATCTCTGTGTTTCGTCTTCAATAAGAAGGTCCAAGGGATACAGTAAACCTGAAGTGAAGCTACGGAATCTAAAACCGGACTCACAGGAAAGGTTCTATACGAAGACAGTAAGAAGAGCCAACCTTCTTGTACTTGAGTTGGCATTGTGCCTTTTGTATTGAATTCCGATGCAATTTCTGTGTCAATAAGAAGGTCAGAGGGATACAGTAAACCTGAAGTGAAGCATCGGAATCTATAACTAGTGTCACAGGAATGGTTCAAAGCATAGACAGTAGGAAGAGTCAGTTTTCTTGTACTTCAGTCGACATTGTGCCTTTTGTATTTAATTCCGATGCAATATCCGTGTTTCATCTTCAATAAGGAGGTCAGAGGGATACAGTAAACCTGAAGTGAAGCATCGGAATCTATAACTAGTGTCACAGGAATGATTCAAAACTTAGACAGTAAGAAGAGTCAGTTTCCTTGTACATAAGTTGGCATTGTGCCCATTGTATTTAATTACGATGCAATTTCTGTGTTTCATCGTCAACAAGAAGGTCAGAGGGATAGAGTAAACCTGAAGTGATGCATCGGAATCTATAACTAGTGTCACAGGAATGGTTCAAAACATAGACAGTAAGAAGAGTCAGTTTTCTTGTACTTAAGTCGGCATTGTGCCTTTTGTATTTAACTCCGATTCAATTTCTGTGTTTCATCGTCAATAAGAAGGTCAGAGGGATACAGTAAACCCGAAGTGAAGCATCGGAATCTATAACTAGTGTCACAGGAATGGTTCAAAACATAGACAGTAAGAAGAGTCAGTTTTCTTGTACATAAGTTGGCATTGTGCCCATTGTATTTAATTACGATGCAATTTCTGTGTTTCATCGTCAACAAGAAGGTCAGAGGGATAAAGTAAACCTGAAGAGAAGCATCAGAATCTGTAACTAATGTCACAGGAATGGTTCAAAACATAGACAGTAAGAAGAGTCAGTTTTCCTGTACTTAAATCGGCATTGTGCCTTTTGTATATAATTCCCATGCAATTTCAGTGTTTCATCGTCAATAAGAGGGTCAGAGGGATATAGTAAACATGAAGTGAAGCATCGGAATCTATAACTAGTGTCCCTGGAATGGTTCAAAACACAGACAGTAAAAAGAGTCAGTTTTCTTGTACTTAAGTATTCGTTGTGCCTTTTGTATTTAATTCCGATGCAAGTTCTGTGTTTCATCGTCAATAAGAAGGTCAGAGGGATGCAGTAAACCTGAAGTGAAGCATCGGAATCTATAACTAGTGTCACAGGAATGGTTTAAACATAGACATTAAGAGGAGTCAGTTTTCTTGTACTTAAGTCGGCATCGTGCCTTTTGTATTTAAATCCGATGCAATTTCTGTGTAACATCGTCAATACGAAGTTCAGAGGGATACAGTAAACCTGAAGTGAAGCATCGGAATCAATAACTGGTGTCACAGGAATGGTTCAAAACATAGACAGTAGGAAGAGTCAGTTTTCTTGTACTTAAGTCGGCATTGTGCCTTTTGTATTTAATTCCGGTGCAATATCCGTGTTTCATCTTCAATAAGAAGGTCAGAGGGATACAGTAAACCTGAAGTGAAGCATCGGAATCTATAACTAGTGTCACAGGAATGGTTCAAAACATAGACAGTAAGAAGAATCAGTTTTCTTGTACTTAAGTCGGCATTGTTACTTTTCTATTTAATTCCGATGCAATATCTATGTTCCATTGTCAATAAGAAGGTCAGAGGGATACAGTAAACCTGAAGTGAAGCATCGGAATCTATAACTAGTGTCACAGGCATGGTTCAAAACATAGACAGTAAGAAGAGTCAGTTTTCTTGTACTGAAGTCGGCATTGTGCCTTTTGTATTTAATTCCGTTGCAATTTCGGTGTTTCATAGTCAATAAGAAGGTCAGCAGGATACAGTAAACCTGAGGTGAAGCATCGGAATCTATAACTAGTGTCACTGGAATGGTTCAAAACATAGACAGTAAGAAGAGTCAGTTTTCTTGTACTTAAGTCGGCATTGTTCCGTTTGTATTTAATTCCGATGCAATTACTGTGTTTCATCGTCAATAAGACGGTCGGAGGGATACAGTAAACCTCAAGTGAAGCATCGGAATCTATAACTAGTGTCAAAGGAATGGTTCAAAACATAGACAGTAAGAAGAGTCAGTTTTCTTGTACTTAAGTCGGCATTGTGCCTTTTGTATTTAACTCCGATTCAATTTCTGTGTTTCATCGTCAATAAGAAGGCAGAGGGGTACAGTAAACCTGAAGTGAAGAATCGGAATCCATAACTAGTGTCATAGGAATGGTTCAAACATAGACTGTAAGAAGAGTCAGTTTTCTTGTACTTAAGTCAGCATTGTGCCTTTTGTATTTACTTTCGATGCAATTTCTGTGTTTCATCGTCAATAAGAAGGTCAGAGGGATACAGTAAACCTGAAGTGAAGCATCGGAATCTATAACTAGTGTCACATCAATGGTTCAAACATAGACAGAAAGAAGAGTCAATTTTCTTGTACATAAGCCGGCATTGTGACTTTTGTATTTAATTCGGATGCAATTTCTGTGTTTCATCGTCATTAAGAAGGTCAGAGGGATACAGTAAACGTGAAGTGAAGCATCGGAATCTATAACTAGTGTCACAGGAATGGTTCAAAACTTAGACAGTAAGTAGAGTCAGTATTCTTGTACTTGAGTTGACATTGTGCCTTTTGTATTTAATTCCAATGCAATATCAGTGTTTCATCAACAATAAAAAGGTCAGAGGGATACAGCAAACCTGAAGTGAAGCATCGGAATCTACAACTAGTGACACAGGAATGGTTCAAATCTTAGACAGTAAGAAGAGTCAGTTTTCTTGTACTTAAGTCGGCATTGTGCCTTTTGTATTTAATTCCAATGCAATATCAGTGTTTCATCAACAATAAAAAGGTCAGAGGGATACAGCAAACCTGAAGTGAAGCATCGGAATCTATAACTAGTGACACAGGAATGGTTCAAAACTTAGACAGTAAGAAGAGTCAGTATTCTTGTTCTTAAGTCGGCATCGTGCCTTTTGTATTTAAATCCGATGCAATTTCTGTGTATCATCGTCAATAAGAAGGTCAGAGGGATACAGTAAACCTGAAGTGAAGCATCGGAATCTATAACTAGTGTCACAGGAATGGTTCAAAACATAGACAGTAAGAAGAGTCAGTTTTCTTGTACTTAAGTCGGCATTGTGCCTTTTGTATTTAATTTCGATGCAATTTCTGTGTTTCATCGTCAATAAGAAGGTCAGAGGGATACAGTAAATCTGAAGTGAAGCATCGGAAACTATAACTAGTGTCACAGGTGTGGTTCAAAACATAGACAGTAAGAAGAGTCAGTTTTCTTGTACTTAAGTTGGCATTGTACATTTTGTATTTAATTCCGATGACATTTCTGTGTTTCATCGTCAATAAGAAGGTCGGAGGGACACAGTAAACCTGAAGTGAAGCATCGGAATCTATAACTAGAGTCACAAAAATGGTTCAAAACATAGACAGTAAGAAGAGTCAGTTTTCTTGTACTTAAGTCTGCATTGTGCCTTTTGTATTTAACTCCGATGCAATTTCTGTGTTTCATCGTCAATAAGAAGGTCAGAGGGATACAGTAAACCCGAAGTGAAGCATCGGAATCTATAACTAGTGTCACAGGAATGGTTCAAAACATAGACAGTAAGAAGAGTCAGTTTTCTTGTACTTAAGTTGGCATTGTGCCTTTTGTATTTAATTCCGATGCAATTTCTGTGTTTCATCGTCAACAAGAAGGTCAGAGGGATACAGTAAACCTGAAGTGAAGCATCAGAATCTGTAACTAATGTCACAGGAATGGTTCAAAACATAGACAGTAAGAAGAGTCACTTTTCCTGTACTTAAATCGGCATTGTGCCTTTTGTATTTAATTCCCATGCAATTTCAGTGTTTCATCGTCAATAAGAGGGTCAGAGGGATAAAGTAAACATGAAGTGAAGCATCGGAATCTATAACTAGTGTCCCTGGAATGGTTCAAAACATAGACAGTAAGAAGAGTCAGTTTTCGTGTTCTTAGGTCGCCATTGTGCCTTTTGTATTTATTTCCGATGCAATCTCTGTGTTTCGTCTTCAATAAGAAGGTCCAAGGGATACAGTAAACCTGAAGTGAAGCTACGGAATCTATAACTAGTGTCACAGGAATGGTTCAAAACTTAGACAGTAAGAAGAATCAGTTTTCTTGTACTTAAGTCGGCATTGTGCCTTTTGTATTTAATTCCGATGCAATTTCTGTGTTTCATCGTCAATAAGAAGGTCAGTGGGATACAGTAAACCTGAAGTGAAGCATCGGAATCTATAACTAGAGTCACAGGAATGGTTCTAAACATAGACAGTAAGAAGAGCCAGTTTTCTTGTACTTAATTCGGCATTGTGCCTTTTGTATTTAATTCCGTTGCAATTTATGTGTTTCATAGTCAATAAGAAGGTCAGAGGGATACAGTAAACCTGAGGTGAAGCATCGGAATCTATAACTAGTGTCACTGGAATGGTTCAAAGCATAGACAGTAAGAAGAGTCAGTTTTCTTGTACTTAAGTCGGCATTGTTCCGTTTGTACTTAATTCCGATGCAATTACTGTGTTTCATCGTCAATAAGACGGTCGGAGGGATACAGTAAACCTCAAGTGAAGCATCGGAATCTATAACTAGTGTCAAAGGAATGGTTCAAAACATAGACAGTAAGAAGAGTCAGTTTTCTTGTACTTAAGTCGGCATTGTGCCTTTTGTATTTAACTCCGATTCAATTTCTGTGTTTCATCGTCAATAAGAAGCCAGAGGGGTACAGTAAACCTGAAGTGAAGAATCGGAATCCATAACTAGTGTCATAGGAATGGTTCAAACATAGACTGTAAGAAGAGTCAGTTTTCTTGTACTTAAGTCGGCATTGTGCCTTTTGTATTTACTTTCGATGCAATTTCTGTGTTTCATCGTCAATAAGAAGGTCAGAGGGATACAGTAAACCTGAAGTGAAGCATCGGAATCTATAAGTAGTGTCACATCAATGGTTCAAACATAGACAGAAAGAAGAGTCAGTTTTCTTGTACATAAGCCGGCATTGTGACTTTTGTATTTAATTCGGATGCAATTTCTGTGTTTCATCGTCATTAAGAAGGTCAGAGGGATACAGTAAACGTGAAGTGAAGCATCGGAATCTATAACTAGTGTCACAGGAATGGTTCAAAGCATAGCCAGTAAGAAGAGTCAGTATTCTTGTACTTAAGTCGGCATCGTGCCTTTTGTATTAAAATCCGATGCAATTTCTGTGTATCATCGACAATACGAAGTTCAGAGGGATACAGTAAACCTGAAGTGAAGCATCGGAATCAATAACTGGTTGCACAGGAATGGTTCAAAACATAGACAGTAGGAAGAGTCAGTTTTCTTGTACTTAAGTCGGCATTGTGCCTTTTGTATTTAATTCCGATGCAATTTCTGTGTTTCATCGTCAATAAGAAGGTCAGAGGGATACAGTAAACCTGAAGTGAAGAATCGGAATCCATAACTAGTGTCATAGGAATGGTTCAAACATAGACTGTAAGAAGAGTCAGTTTTCTTGTACTTAAGTCGGCATTGTGCCTTTTGTATTTACTTTCGCTGCAATTTCTGTGTTTCATCGTCAATAAGAAGGTCAGAGGGATACAGTAAACCTGAAGTGAAGCATCGGAATCTATAACTAGTGTCACATCATTGGTTCAAACATAGACAGAAAGAAGAGTCAATTTTCTTGTACATAAGCCGGCATTGTGACTTTTGTATTTAATTCGGATGCAATTTCTGTGTTTCATCGTCATTAAGAAGGTCAGAGGGATACAGTAAACGTGAAGTGAAGCATCGGAATCTATAACTAGTGTCACAGGAATGGTTCAAAACTTAGACAGTAAGTAGAGTCAGTATTCTTGTACTTAAGTTGACATTGTGCCTTTTGTATTTAATTCCAATGCAATATCAGTGTTTCATCAACAATAAAAAGGTCAGAGGGATACAGCAAACCTGAAGTGAAGCATCGGAATCTATAACTAGTGTCACAGGAATGGTTCAAAACTTAGACAGTAAGAAGAGTCAGTTTTCTTGTACTTAAGTCGGCATTGTGCCTTTTGTATTTAATTCCAATGCAATTTCTGTGTATCATCGTCAATAAGAAGGTCAGAGGGATACAGTAAACCTGAAATGAAGCATCGGAATCTATAACTAGTGTCACAGGAATGGTTCAAAACATAGACAGTAAAAAGAGTCAGTTTTCTTGTACTTAAGCATTCGTTGTGCCTTTTGTATTTAATTCCGATGCAAGTTCTGTGTTTCATCGTCAATAAGAAGGTCAGAGGGATACAGTAAACCTGAAGTGAAGCATCGGAATCTATAACTAGTGTCACAGGAATGGTTTAAACATAGACATTAAGAGGAGTCAGTTTTCTTGTACTTAAGTCGGCATTGTGCCTTTTGTATTTGATTCCGATGCAATTTAAGTGTTTCATCGTCAATAAGAAGGTCAGAGGGATATAGTGAACCTGAAGTGAAGCTTCGGAATCTATAACTAGTGTCACAGGAATGGTTCAAAACGTAGCGAGTAAGAAGAGTCAGTTTTCTTGTACTTAAGTCGGCATTGTGCCTTTTGTATTTAATTTCGATGCAATTTCTGTGTTTCATCGTCAATAAGAAGGTCAGAGGGATACAGTAAATCTGAAGTGAAGCATCGGAAACTATAACTAGTGTCACAGGAATGGTTCAAAGCATAGACAGTAAGAAGAGTCAGTTTTCTTGTACTTAAGTCGGCATTGTGCCTTTTGTATTTAACTCCGATGCAATTTCTGTGTTTCATCGTCAATAAGAAGGTCAGAGGGATACAGTAAACCCGAAGTGAAGCATCGGAATCTATAACTAGTGTCACAGGAATGGTTCAAAACATAGACAGTAAGAAGAGTCTGTTTTCTTGTACTTAAGTTGGCATTGTGCCCTTTGTATTTAATTCCGATGCAATTTCTGTGTTTCATCGTCAACAAGAAGGTCAGAGGGATACAGTAAACCTGAAGTGAAGCATCAGAATCTGTAACTAATGTCACATGAATGGTTCAAAACATAGACAGTAAGAAGAGTCACTTTCCTTGTACTTAAATCGGCATTGTGCCTTTTGTATTTAATTCCCATGCAATTTCAGTGTTTCATCGTCAATAAGAGGGTCAGAGGGATACAGTAAACATGAAGTGAAGCATCGGAATCTATAACTAGTGTCCCTGGAATGGTTCAAAACATAGACAGTAAGAAGAGTCTGTTTTCGTGTTCTTAGGTCGCCATTGTGCCTTTTGTATTTATTTCCGATGCAATCTCTGTGTTTCGTCTTCAATAAGAAGGTCCAAGGGATACAGTAAACCTGAAGTGAAGCTACGGAATCTAAAACCGGACTCACAGGAAAGGTTCTATACGAAGACAGTAAGAAGAGCCAACCTTCTTGTACTTGAGTTGGCATTGTGCCTTTTGTATTGAATTCCGATGCAATTTCTGTGTCAATAAGAAGGTCAGAGGGATACAGTAAACCTGAAGTGAAGCATCGGAATCTATAACTAGTGTCACAGGAATGGTTCAAAACTTAGACAGTAAGTAGAGTCAGTATTCTTGTACTTAAGTTGACATTGTGCCTTTTGTATTTAATTCCAATGCAATATCAGTGTTTCATCAACAATAAAAAGGTCAGAGGGATACAGCAAACCTGAAGTGAAGCATCGGAATCTATAACTAGTGTCACAGGAATGGTTCAAAACTTAGACAGTAAGAAGAGTCAGTTTTCTTGTACTTAAGTCGGCATTGTGCCTTTTGTATTTAATTCCAATGCAATTTCTGTGTATCATCGTCAATAAGAAGGTCAGAGGGATACAGTAAACCTGAAATGAAGCATCGGAATCTATAACTAGTGTCACAGGAATGGTTCAAAACATAGACAGTAAAAAGAGTCAGTTTTCTTGTACTTAAGCATTCGTTGTGCCTTTTGTATTTAATTCCGATGCAAGTTCTGTGTTTCATCGTCAATAAGAAGGTCAGAGGGATACAGTAAACCTGAAGTGAAGCATCGGAATCTATAACTAGTGTCACAGGAATGGTTTAAACATAGACATTAAGAGGAGTCAGTTTTCTTGTACTTAAGTCGGCATTGTGCCTTTTGTATTTGATTCCGATGCAATTTAAGTGTT
Organism: Schistocerca serialis cubense; assembly: GCF_023864345.2. NCBI lineage: Eukaryota > Metazoa > Arthropoda > Insecta > Orthoptera > Acrididae > Schistocerca > Schistocerca serialis. The sequence goes on from NC_064646.1 coordinate 554,314,317, forward strand.
TCATCGTCAATAAGAAGGTCAGAGGGATATAGTGAACCTGAAGTGAAGCTTCGGAATCTATAACTAGTGTCACAGGAATGGTTCAAAACGTAGCGAGTAAGAAGAGTCAGTTTTCTTGTACTTAAGTCGGCATTGTGCCTTTTGTATTTAATTTCGATGCAATTTCTGTGTTTCATCGTCAATAAGAAGGTCAGAGGGATACAGTAAATCTGAAGTGAAGCATCGGAAACTATAACTAGTGTCACAGGAATGGTTCAAAGCATAGACAGTAAGAAGAGTCAGTTTTCTTGTACTTAAGTCGGCATTGTGCCTTTTGTATTTAACTCCGATGCAATTTCTGTGTTTCATCGTCAATAAGAAGGTCAGAGGGATACAGTAAACCCGAAGTGAAGCATCGGAATCTATAACTAGTGTCACAGGAATGGTTCAAAACATAGACAGTAAGAAGAGTCTGTTTTCTTGTACTTAAGTTGGCATTGTGCCCTTTGTATTTAATTCCGATGCAATTTCTGTGTTTCATCGTCAACAAGAAGGTCAGAGGGATACAGTAAACCTGAAGTGAAGCATCAGAATCTGTAACTAATGTCACATGAATGGTTCAAAACATAGACAGTAAGAAGAGTCACTTTCCTTGTACTTAAATCGGCATTGTGCCTTTTGTATTTAATTCCCATGCAATTTCAGTGTTTCATCGTCAATAAGAGGGTCAGAGGGATACAGTAAACATGAAGTGAAGCATCGGAATCTATAACTAGTGTCCCTGGAATGGTTCAAAACATAGACAGTAAGAAGAGTCTGTTTTCGTGTTCTTAGGTCGCCATTGTGCCTTTTGTATTTATTTCCGATGCAATCTCTGTGTTTCGTCTTCAATAAGAAGGTCCAAGGGATACAGTAAACCTGAAGTGAAGCTACGGAATCTAAAACCGGACTCACAGGAAAGGTTCTATACGAAGACAGTAAGAAGAGCCAACCTTCTTGTACTTGAGTTGGCATTGTGCCTTTTGTATTGAATTCCGATGCAATTTCTGTGTCAATAAGAAGGTCAGAGGGATACAGTAAACCTGAAGTGAAGCATCGGAATCTATAACTAGTGTCACAGGAATGGTTCAAAGCATAGACAGTAGGAAGAGTCAGTTTTCTTGTACTTCAGTCGACATTGTGCCTTTTGTATTTAATTCCGATGCAATATCCGTGTTTCATCTTCAATAAGGAGGTCAGAGGGATACAGTAAACCTGAAGTGAAGCATCGGAATCTATAACTAGTGTCACAGGAATGATTCAAAACTTAGACAGTAAGAAGAGTCAGTTTCCTTGTACATAAGTTGGCATTGTGCCCATTGTATTTAATTACGATGCAATTTCTGTGTTTCATCGTCAACAAGAAGGTCAGAGGGATAGAGTAAACCTGAAGTGATGCATCGGAATCTATAACTAGTGTCACAGGAATGGTTCAAAACATAGACAGTAAGAAGAGTCAGTTTTCTTGTACTTAAGTCGGCATTGTGCCTTTTGTATTTAACTCCGATTCAATTTCTGTGTTTCATCGTCAATAAGAAGGTCAGAGGGATACAGTAAACCCGAAGTGAAGCATCGGAATCTATAACTAGTGTCACAGGAATGGTTCAAAACATAGACAGTAAGAAGAGTCAGTTTTCTTGTACATAAGTTGGCATTGTGCCCATTGTATTTAATTACGATGCAATTTCTGTGTTTCATCGTCAACAAGAAGGTCAGAGGGATAAAGTAAACCTGAAGAGAAGCATCAGAATCTGTAACTAATGTCACAGGAATGGTTCAAAACATAGACAGTAAGAAGAGTCAGTTTTCCTGTACTTAAATCGGCATTGTGCCTTTTGTATATAATTCCCATGCAATTTCAGTGTTTCATCGTCAATAAGAGGGTCAGAGGGATATAGTAAACATGAAGTGAAGCATCGGAATCTATAACTAGTGTCCCTGGAATGGTTCAAAACACAGACAGTAAAAAGAGTCAGTTTTCTTGTACTTAAGTATTCGTTGTGCCTTTTGTATTTAATTCCGATGCAAGTTCTGTGTTTCATCGTCAATAAGAAGGTCAGAGGGATGCAGTAAACCTGAAGTGAAGCATCGGAATCTATAACTAGTGTCACAGGAATGGTTTAAACATAGACATTAAGAGGAGTCAGTTTTCTTGTACTTAAGTCGGCATCGTGCCTTTTGTATTTAAATCCGATGCAATTTCTGTGTAACATCGTCAATACGAAGTTCAGAGGGATACAGTAAACCTGAAGTGAAGCATCGGAATCAATAACTGGTGTCACAGGAATGGTTCAAAACATAGACAGTAGGAAGAGTCAGTTTTCTTGTACTTAAGTCGGCATTGTGCCTTTTGTATTTAATTCCGGTGCAATATCCGTGTTTCATCTTCAATAAGAAGGTCAGAGGGATACAGTAAACCTGAAGTGAAGCATCGGAATCTATAACTAGTGTCACAGGAATGGTTCAAAACATAGACAGTAAGAAGAATCAGTTTTCTTGTACTTAAGTCGGCATTGTTACTTTTCTATTTAATTCCGATGCAATATCTATGTTCCATTGTCAATAAGAAGGTCAGAGGGATACAGTAAACCTGAAGTGAAGCATCGGAATCTATAACTAGTGTCACAGGCATGGTTCAAAACATAGACAGTAAGAAGAGTCAGTTTTCTTGTACTGAAGTCGGCATTGTGCCTTTTGTATTTAATTCCGTTGCAATTTCGGTGTTTCATAGTCAATAAGAAGGTCAGCAGGATACAGTAAACCTGAGGTGAAGCATCGGAATCTATAACTAGTGTCACTGGAATGGTTCAAAACATAGACAGTAAGAAGAGTCAGTTTTCTTGTACTTAAGTCGGCATTGTTCCGTTTGTATTTAATTCCGATGCAATTACTGTGTTTCATCGTCAATAAGACGGTCGGAGGGATACAGTAAACCTCAAGTGAAGCATCGGAATCTATAACTAGTGTCAAAGGAATGGTTCAAAACATAGACAGTAAGAAGAGTCAGTTTTCTTGTACTTAAGTCGGCATTGTGCCTTTTGTATTTAACTCCGATTCAATTTCTGTGTTTCATCGTCAATAAGAAGGCAGAGGGGTACAGTAAACCTGAAGTGAAGAATCGGAATCCATAACTAGTGTCATAGGAATGGTTCAAACATAGACTGTAAGAAGAGTCAGTTTTCTTGTACTTAAGTCAGCATTGTGCCTTTTGTATTTACTTTCGATGCAATTTCTGTGTTTCATCGTCAATAAGAAGGTCAGAGGGATACAGTAAACCTGAAGTGAAGCATCGGAATCTATAACTAGTGTCACATCAATGGTTCAAACATAGACAGAAAGAAGAGTCAATTTTCTTGTACATAAGCCGGCATTGTGACTTTTGTATTTAATTCGGATGCAATTTCTGTGTTTCATCGTCATTAAGAAGGTCAGAGGGATACAGTAAACGTGAAGTGAAGCATCGGAATCTATAACTAGTGTCACAGGAATGGTTCAAAACTTAGACAGTAAGTAGAGTCAGTATTCTTGTACTTGAGTTGACATTGTGCCTTTTGTATTTAATTCCAATGCAATATCAGTGTTTCATCAACAATAAAAAGGTCAGAGGGATACAGCAAACCTGAAGTGAAGCATCGGAATCTACAACTAGTGACACAGGAATGGTTCAAATCTTAGACAGTAAGAAGAGTCAGTTTTCTTGTACTTAAGTCGGCATTGTGCCTTTTGTATTTAATTCCAATGCAATATCAGTGTTTCATCAACAATAAAAAGGTCAGAGGGATACAGCAAACCTGAAGTGAAGCATCGGAATCTATAACTAGTGACACAGGAATGGTTCAAAACTTAGACAGTAAGAAGAGTCAGTATTCTTGTACTTAAGTCGGCATCGTGCCTTTTGTATTTAAATCCGATGCAATTTCTGTGTATCATCGTCAATAAGAAGGTCAGAGGGATACAGTAAACCTGAAGTGAAGCATCGGAATCTATAACTAGTGTCACAGGAATGGTTCAAAACATAGACAGTAAGAAGAGTCAGTTTTCTTGTACTTAAGTCGGCATTGTGCCTTTTGTATTTAATTTCGATGCAATTTCTGTGTTTCATCGTCAATAAGAAGGTCAGAGGGATACAGTAAATCTGAAGTGAAGCATCGGAAACTATAACTAGTGTCACAGGTGTGGTTCAAAACATAGACAGTAAGAAGAGTCAGTTTTCTTGTACTTAAGTTGGCATTGTACATTTTGTATTTAATTCCGATGACATTTCTGTGTTTCATCGTCAATAAGAAGGTCGGAGGGACACAGTAAACCTGAAGTGAAGCATCGGAATCTATAACTAGAGTCACAAAAATGGTTCAAAACATAGACAGTAAGAAGAGTCAGTTTTCTTGTACTTAAGTCTGCATTGTGCCTTTTGTATTTAACTCCGATGCAATTTCTGTGTTTCATCGTCAATAAGAAGGTCAGAGGGATACAGTAAACCCGAAGTGAAGCATCGGAATCTATAACTAGTGTCACAGGAATGGTTCAAAACATAGACAGTAAGAAGAGTCAGTTTTCTTGTACTTAAGTTGGCATTGTGCCTTTTGTATTTAATTCCGATGCAATTTCTGTGTTTCATCGTCAACAAGAAGGTCAGAGGGATACAGTAAACCTGAAGTGAAGCATCAGAATCTGTAACTAATGTCACAGGAATGGTTCAAAACATAGACAGTAAGAAGAGTCACTTTTCCTGTACTTAAATCGGCATTGTGCCTTTTGTATTTAATTCCCATGCAATTTCAGTGTTTCATCGTCAATAAGAGGGTCAGAGGGATAAAGTAAACATGAAGTGAAGCATCGGAATCTATAACTAGTGTCCCTGGAATGGTTCAAAACATAGACAGTAAGAAGAGTCAGTTTTCGTGTTCTTAGGTCGCCATTGTGCCTTTTGTATTTATTTCCGATGCAATCTCTGTGTTTCGTCTTCAATAAGAAGGTCCAAGGGATACAGTAAACCTGAAGTGAAGCTACGGAATCTATAACTAGTGTCACAGGAATGGTTCAAAACTTAGACAGTAAGAAGAATCAGTTTTCTTGTACTTAAGTCGGCATTGTGCCTTTTGTATTTAATTCCGATGCAATTTCTGTGTTTCATCGTCAATAAGAAGGTCAGTGGGATACAGTAAACCTGAAGTGAAGCATCGGAATCTATAACTAGAGTCACAGGAATGGTTCTAAACATAGACAGTAAGAAGAGCCAGTTTTCTTGTACTTAATTCGGCATTGTGCCTTTTGTATTTAATTCCGTTGCAATTTATGTGTTTCATAGTCAATAAGAAGGTCAGAGGGATACAGTAAACCTGAGGTGAAGCATCGGAATCTATAACTAGTGTCACTGGAATGGTTCAAAGCATAGACAGTAAGAAGAGTCAGTTTTCTTGTACTTAAGTCGGCATTGTTCCGTTTGTACTTAATTCCGATGCAATTACTGTGTTTCATCGTCAATAAGACGGTCGGAGGGATACAGTAAACCTCAAGTGAAGCATCGGAATCTATAACTAGTGTCAAAGGAATGGTTCAAAACATAGACAGTAAGAAGAGTCAGTTTTCTTGTACTTAAGTCGGCATTGTGCCTTTTGTATTTAACTCCGATTCAATTTCTGTGTTTCATCGTCAATAAGAAGCCAGAGGGGTACAGTAAACCTGAAGTGAAGAATCGGAATCCATAACTAGTGTCATAGGAATGGTTCAAACATAGACTGTAAGAAGAGTCAGTTTTCTTGTACTTAAGTCGGCATTGTGCCTTTTGTATTTACTTTCGATGCAATTTCTGTGTTTCATCGTCAATAAGAAGGTCAGAGGGATACAGTAAACCTGAAGTGAAGCATCGGAATCTATAAGTAGTGTCACATCAATGGTTCAAACATAGACAGAAAGAAGAGTCAGTTTTCTTGTACATAAGCCGGCATTGTGACTTTTGTATTTAATTCGGATGCAATTTCTGTGTTTCATCGTCATTAAGAAGGTCAGAGGGATACAGTAAACGTGAAGTGAAGCATCGGAATCTATAACTAGTGTCACAGGAATGGTTCAAAGCATAGCCAGTAAGAAGAGTCAGTATTCTTGTACTTAAGTCGGCATCGTGCCTTTTGTATTAAAATCCGATGCAATTTCTGTGTATCATCGACAATACGAAGTTCAGAGGGATACAGTAAACCTGAAGTGAAGCATCGGAATCAATAACTGGTTGCACAGGAATGGTTCAAAACATAGACAGTAGGAAGAGTCAGTTTTCTTGTACTTAAGTCGGCATTGTGCCTTTTGTATTTAATTCCGATGCAATATCCGTGTTTCATCTTCAATAAGAAGATCAGAGGGATACAGTAAACCTGAAGTGAAGCATCGGAATCTATAACTAGTGTCACAGGAATGGTTCAAAACATAGACAGTAAGAAGAATCAGTTTTCTTGTACTTAAGTCGGCATTGTTACTTTTCTATTTAATTCCGATGCAATATCTATGTTTCATCGTCAATAAGAAGGTCAGAGGGATACAGTAAACCTGAAGTGAAGCATCGGAATCTATAACTAGTGTCACAGGCATGGTTCGAAACATAGACAGTAAGAAGAGTCAGTTTTCTTGTACTGAAGTCGGCATTGTGCCTTTTGTATTTAATTCCGATGCAATTTATGTGTTTCATAGTCAATAAGAAGGTCAGAGGGATACAGTAAACCTGAGGTGAAGCATCGGAATCTATAACTAGTGTCACTGGAATGGTTCAAAGCATAGACAGTAAGAAGAGTCAGTTTTCTTGTACTTAAGTCGGCATTGTTCCGTTTGTACTTAATTCCGATGCAATTACTGTGTTTCATCGTCAAAAAGACGGTCGGAGGGATACAGTAAACCTCAAGTGAAGCATCGGAATCTATAACTAGTGTCAAAGGAATGGTTCAAAACATAGACAGTAAGAAGAGTCAGTTTTCTTGTACTTAAGTCGGCATTGTGCCTTTTGTATTTAACTCCGATTCAATTTCTGTGTTTCATCGACAATACGAAGTTCAGAGGGATACAGTAAACCTGAAGTGAAGCATCGGAATCTATAAGTAGTGTCACATCAATGGTTCAAACATAGACAGAAAGAAGAGTCAGTTTTCTTGTACATAAGCCGGCATTGTGACTTTTGTATTTAATTCGGATGCAATTTCTGTGTTTCATCGTCATTAAGAAGGTCAGAGGGATACAGTAAACGTGACTTGAAGCATCGGAATCTATAACTAGTGTCACAGGAATGGTTCAAAGCATAGCCAGTAAGAAGAGTCAGTATTCTTGTACTTAAGTCGGCATCGTGCCTTTTGTATTAAAATCCGATGCAATTTCTGTGTATCATCGACAATACGAAGTTCAGAGGGATACAGTAAACCTGAAGTGAAGCATCGGAATCAATAACTGGTTGCACAGGAATGGTTCAAAACATAGACAGTAGGAAGAGTCAGTTTTCTTGTACTTAAGTCGGCATTGTGCCTTTTGTATTTAATTCCGATGCAATTTCCGTGTTTCATCTTCAATAAGAAGGTCAGAGGGATACAGTAAACCTGAAGTGAAGCATCGGAATCTATAACTAGTGTCACAGGAATGGTTCAAAACATAGACAGTAAGAAGAATCAGTTTTCTTGTACTTAAGTCGGCATTGTTACTTTTCTATTTAATTCCGATGCAATATCTATGTTTCATCGTCAATAAGAAGGTCAGAGGGATACAGTAAACCTGAAGTGAAGCATCGGAATCTATAACTAGTGTCACAGGCATGGTTCGAAACATAGACAGTAAGAAGAGTCAGTTTTCTTGTACTGAAGTCGGCATTGTGCCTTTTGTATTTAATTCCGATGCAATTTCTGTGTTTCATCGTCAATTAGAAGGTCAGAGGGATACAGTAAAGCTGACGTGAAGTTTCGGAATCTATAACTAGTGTCACAGGAATTGTTCAAAACTTAGACAGTAAGAAGAATCAGTTTTCTTGTACTTAAGTCGGCATTGTGCCGTTTGTATTTAATTCCGATGCAATTTCTGTGTTTCATCGTCAATAAGACGGTCGGAGGGATACAGTAAACCTCAAGTGAAGCATCGGAATCTATAACTAGTGTCAAAGGAATGGTTCAAAACATAGACAGTAAGAAGAGTCAGTTTTCTTGTACTTAGGACAGCATTGTGCCTTTTGTATTTAATTCCGATTCAATTTCTGTGTTTCATCGTCAATAAGAAGGTCAGAGGGATACAGTAAACCTGAAGTGAAGCATCGGAATCTATAACTAGTGTCACTGGAATGGTTCAAAACATAGACAGTAAGAAGAGTCAGTTTTCTTGTACTTAAGTCGGCATTGTTCCGTTTGTACTTAATTCCGATGCAATTACTGTGTTTCATCGTCAATAAGACGGTCGGAGGGATACAGTAAACCTCAAGTGAAGCATCGGAATCTATAACTAGTGTCAAAGGAATGGTTCAAAACATAGACAGTAAGAAGAGTCAGTTTTCTTGTACTTAGGTCAGCATTGTGCCTTTTGTATTTAACTCCGATTCAATTTCTGTGTTTCATCGTCAATAAGAAGGCAGAGGGGTACAGTAAACCTGAAGTGAAGAATCGGAATCCATAACTAGTGTCATAGGAATGGTTCAAACATAGACTGTAAGAAGAGTCAGTTTTCTTGTACTTAAGTCGGCATTGTGCCTTTTGTATTTACTTTCGATGCAATTTCTGTGTTTCATCGTCAATAAGAAGGTCAGAGGGATACAGTAAACCTGAAGTGAAGCATCGGAATCTATAACTAGTGTCACATCATTGGTTCAAACATAGACAGAAAGAAGAGTCAATTTTCTTGTACATAAGCCGGCATTGTGACTTTTGTATTTAATTCGGATGCAGTTTCTGTGTTTCATCGTCATTAAGAAGGTCAGAGGGATACAGTAAACGTGAAGTGAAGCATCGGAATCTATAACTAGTGTCACAGGAATGGTTCAAAACTTAGACAGTAAGTAGAGTCAGTATTCTTGTACTTAAGTTGACATTGTGCCTTTTGTATTTAATTCCAATGCAATATCAGTGTTTCATCAACAATAAAAAGGTCAGAGGGATACAGCAAACCTGAAGTGAAGCATCGGAATCTATAACTAGTGTCACAGGAATGGTTCAAAACTTAGACAGTAAGAAGAGTCAGTTTTCTTGTACTTAAGTCGGTATTGTGCCTTTTGTATTTCATTCCAATGCAATTTCTGTGTATCATCGTCAATAAGAAGGTCAGAGGGATACAGTAAACCTGAAGTGAAGCATCGGAATCTATAACTAGTGTCACAGGAATGGTTCAAAACATAGACAGTAAAAAGAGTCAGTTTTCTTGTACTTAAGTATTCGTTGTGCCTTTTGTATTTGATTCCGATGCAAGTTCTGTGTTTCATCGTCAATAAGAAGGTCAGAGGGATACAGTAAACCTGAAGTGAAGCATCGGAATCTATAACTAGTGTCACAGGAATGGTTTAAACATAGACATTAAGAGGAGTCAGTTTTCTTGTACTTAAGTCGGCATTGTGCCTTTTGTATTTGATTCCGATGCAATTTAAGTGTTTCATCGTCAATAAGAAGGTCAGAGGGATACAGTAAACCTGAAGTGAATCATCGGAATCTATAACTAGTGTCACAGGAATGGTTCAAAACATAGACAGTAAGAGGAGTCAGTTTTCTTGTACTTAAGTCGGCATTGTGCCTTTTGTATTTAACTCCGATGCAATTTCTGTGTATCATCGTCAATAAGAAGGTCAGAGGGATACAGTAAACCCGAAGTGAAGCATCGGAATCTATAACTAGTGTCACAGGAATGGTTCAAAACATAGACAGTAAGAAGAGTCAGTTTTCTTGTACTTAAGTTGGCATTGTGCCCTTTGTATTTAATTCCGATGCAATTTCTGTGTTTCATCGTCAACAAGAAGGTCAGAGGGATACAGTAAACCTGAAGTGAAGCATCAGAATCTGTAACTAATGTCACAGGAATGGTTCAAAGCATAGACAGTAAGAAGAGTCACTTTCCTTGTACTTAAATCGGCATTGTGCCTTTTGTATTTAATTCCCATGCAATTTCAGTGTTTCATCGTCAATAAGAGGGTCAGAGGGATACAGTAAACATGAAGTGAAGCATCGGAATCTATAACTAGTGTCCCTGGAATGGTTCAAAACATAGACAGTAAGATGAGTCTGTATTCGTGTTCTTAGGTCGCCATTGTGCTTTTTGTATTTATTTCCGATGCAATCTCTGTGTTTCGTCTTCAATAAGAAGGTCCAAGGGATACAGTAAACCTGAAGTGAAGCTACGGAATCTAAAACCGGACTCACAGGAAAGGTTCTATATGAAGACAGTAAGAAGAGACAATCTTCTTGTACTTGAGTTGGCATTGTGCCTTTTGTATTGAATTCCGATGCAATTTCTGTGTCAATAAGAAGGTCAGAGGGATACAGTAAACCTGAAGTGAAGCATCGGAATCTATAACTAGTGTCACAGGAATGGTTCAAAGCATAGCCAGTAAGAAGAGTCAGTATTCTTGTACTTAAGTCGGCATCGTGCCTTTTGTACTTAAATCCGATGCAATTTCTGTGTATCATCGTCAATACGAAGGTCAGAGGGATACAGTAAACCTGAAGTGAAGCATCGGAATCAATAACTGGTGTCACAGGAATGGTTCAAAACATAGACAGTAGGAAGAGTCAGTTTTCTTGTACTTAAGTCGGCATTGTGCCTTTTGTATTTAATTCCGATGCAATATCCGTGTTTCATCTTCAATAAGAAGGTCAGAGGGATACAGTAAACCTGAAGTGAAGCATCGGAATCTATAACTAGTGTCACAGGAATGGTTCAAAACATAGACAGTAAGAAGAGTCAGTTTTCTTGTACATAAGTTGGCATTGTGCCCATTGTATTTAATTACGAAGCAATTTCTGTGTTTCATCGTCAACAAGAAGGTCAAAGGGATAGAGTAAACCTGAAGTGATGCATCGGAATCTATAACTAGTGTCACAGGAATGGTTCAAAACATAGACAGTAAGAAGAGTCAGTTTTCTTGTACTTAAGTCGGCATTGTGCCTTTTGTATTTAACTCCGATTCAATTTCTGTGTTTCATCGTCAATAAGAAGGTCAGAGGGATACAGTAAACCCGAAGTGAAGCTTCGGAATCTATAACTAGTGTCACAGGAATGGTTCAAAACATAGACAGTAAGAAGAGTCAGTTTTCTTGTACATAAGTTGGCATTGTGCCCATTGTATTTAATTACGATGCAATTTCTGTGTTTCATCGTCAACAAGAAGGTCAGAGGGATAAAGTAAACCTGAAGTGAAGCATCAGAATCTGTAACTAATGTCACAGGAATGGTTCAAAACATAGACAGTAAGAAGAGTCAGTTTTCCTGTACTTAAATCGGCATTGTGCCTTTTGTATATAATTCCCATGCAATTTCAGTGTTTCAACGTCAATAAGAGGGTCAGAGGGATATAGTAAACATGAAGTGAAGCATCGGAATCTATAACTAGTGTCACAGGAATGGTTCAAAACATAGACAGTAAGAAGAGTCAGTTTTCTCGTACATAAGTTGGCATTGTGCCCATTGTATTTAATTACGATGCAATTTCTGTGTTTCATCGTCAACAAGAAGGTCAGAGGGATAAAGTAAACCTGAAGTGAAGCATCAGAATCTGTAACTAATGTCACAGGAATGGTTCAAAACATAGACAGTAAGAAGAGTCAGTTTTCCTGTACTTAAATCGGCATTGTGCCTTTTGTATATAATTCCCATGCTATTTCAGTGTTTCATCGTCAATAAGAGGGTCAGAGGGATATAGTAAACATGAAGTGAAGCATCGGAATCTATAACTAGTGTCCCTGGAATGGTTCAAAACATAGACAGTAAAAAGAGTCAGTTTTCTTGTACTTAAGTATTCGTTGTGCCTTTTGTATTTAATTCCGATGCAAGTTCTGTGTTTCATCGTCAATAAGAAGGTCAGAGGGATGCAGTAAACCTGAAGTGAAGCATCGGAATCTATAACTAGTGTCACAGGAATGGTTTAAACATAGACATTAAGAGGAGTCAGTTTTCTTGTACTTAAGTCGGCATCGTGCCTTTTGTATTTAAATCCGATGCAATTTCTGTGTATCATCGTCAATACGAAGTTCAGAGGGATACAGTAAACCTGAAGTGAAGCATCGGAATCAATAACTGGTGTCACAGGAATGGTTCAAAACATAGACAGTAGGAAGAGTCAGTTTTCTTGTACTTAAGTCGGCATTGTGCCTTTTGTATTTAATTCCGGTGCAATATCCGTGTTTCATCTTCAATAAGAAGGTCAGAGGGATACAGTAAACATGAAGTGAAGCATCGGAATCTATAACTAGTGTCACAGGAATGGTTCAAAACATAGACAGTAAGAAGAATCAGTTTTCTTGTACTTAAGTCGGCATTGTTACTTTTCGATTTAATTCCGATGCAATATCTATGTTCCATCGTCAATAAGAAGGTCAGAGGGATACAGTAAACCTGAAGTGAAGCATCGGAATCTATAACTAGTGTCACAGGCATGGTTCAAAACATAGACAGTAAGAAGAGTCAGTTTTCTTGTACTGAAGTCGGCATTGTGCCTTTTGTATTTAATTCCGATGCAATTTCTGTGTTTCATCGTCAATAAGAAGGTCAGAGGGATACAGTAGAGCTGACGTGAAGTTTCGGAATCTATAACTAGTGTCACTGGAATGGTTCAAAACATAGACAGTAAGAAGAGTCAGTTTTCTTGTACTTAAGTCGGCATTGTGCCTTTTGTATTTAATTCCAATGCAATTTCTGTGTATCATCGTCAATAAGAAGGTCAGAGGGATACAGTAAACCTGAAGTGAAGCATCGGAATCTATATATAGTGTCACAGGAATGGTTCAAAACATAGACAGTAAAAAGAGTCAGTTTTCTTGTACTTAAGTATTCGTTGTGCCTTTTGTATTTAATTCCGATGCAAGTTCTGTGTTTCATCGTCAATAAGAAGGTCAGAGGGATACAGTAAACCTGAAGTGAAGCATCGGAATCTATAACTAGTGTCACAGGAAAGGTTTAAACATAGACATTAAGAGGAGTCAGTTTTCTTGTACTTAAGTCGGCATTGTGCCTTTTGTATTTGATTCCGATGCAATTTAAGTGTTTCATCGTCAATAAGAAGGTCAGAGGGATATAGTGAACCTGATGTGAAGCATCGGAATCTATAACTAGTGTCACAGGAATGGTTCAAAACATAGAGAGTAAGAAGAGTCAGTTTTCTTGTACTTAAGTCGGCATTGTGCCTTTTGTAGTTAATTCCGATGCAATATCTGTGTTTCAATGTCAATAAGAAGGTCAGAGGGATACAGTAAACCTGAAGTGAAGCATCGGAAACTATAACTAGTGTCACAGGAATGGTTCAAAGCATAGACAGTAAGAAGAGTCAGTATTCTTGTACTTCAGTCGGCATCGTGCCTTTTGTATTTAAATCCGATGCAATTTCTGTGTATCATCGTCAATAAGAAGGTCAGAGGGATACAGTAAACCTGAAGTGAAGCATCGGAATCTATAACTAGTGTCACAGGAATGGTTCAAAACATAGACAGTAGGAAGAGTCAGTTTTCTTGTACTTAAGTCGGTAATGTGCCTTTTGTATTTAATTTCGATGCAATTTCTGTGTTTCATCGTCAATAAGAAGGTCAGAGGGATACAGTAAATCTGAAGTGAAGCATCGGAAACTATAACTAGTGTCACAGGAATGGTTCAAAACATAGACAGTAAGAAGAGTCAGTTTTCTTGTACTTAAGTTGGCATTGTGCATTTTGTATTTAATTCCGATGAAATGTCTGTGTTTCATCGTCCATAAGAAGGTCGGAGGGACACAGTAAACCTGAAGTGAAGCATCGGAATCTATAACTAGAGTCACAAAAATGTTTCAAATCATAGACAGTTATAAGAATCAGTTTTCTTGTACTTAAGTCGGCATTGTGCCTTTTCTATTTAATTCCGATGCAATTTCTGTGTTTCATCGTCAATAAGAAGGTCAGAGGGATACAGTAAACATGAAGTGAAGCATCGGAATCTATATCTAGTGTCACAGGAATGGTTCAAAACATAGACGGTAAGAAGAGTCCGTTTTCTTGTAGTTAAGTCGGCATTGTGTCTTTTGTATTTAATTCCGATGCAATTTCTGTGTTTCATCGTCAATAAGAAGGTCAGAGCGATACAGTAAACCTGAAGTGAAGCATCGGAATCTATAACTAGTGTCACAGGAATGGTTCAAAACATAGACAGTGAGAAGGGTCAGTTTTCTTGTACTTAAGTCGGCATTGTGCCTTTTGTATTTAACTCCGATGCAATTTCTGTGTTTCATCGTCAATAAGAAGGTCAGAGGGATACAGTAAACCCGAAGTGAAGCATCGGAATCTATAACTAGTGTCACAGGAATGGTTCAAAACATAGACAGTAAGAAGAGTCAGTTTTCTTGTACTTAAGTTGGCATTGTGCCCTTTGTATTTAATTCCGATGCAATTTCTGTGTTTCATCGTCAACAAGAAGGTCAGAGGGATACAGTAAACCTGAAGTGAAGCATCAGAATCTGTAATTAATGTCACAGGAATGGTTCAAAACATAGACAGTAAGAAGAGTCACTTTTCCTGTACTTAAATCGGCATTGTGCCTTTTGTATTTAATTCCCATGCAATTTCAGTGTTTCATCGTCAATAAGAGGGTCAGAGGGATACAGTAAACATGAAGTGAAGCATCGGAATCTATAACTAGTGTCCCTGGAATGGTTCAAAACATAGACAGTAAGAAGAGTCAGTTTTCGTGTTCTTAGGTCGCCATTGTGCCTTTTGTATTTATTTCCGATGCAATCTCTGTGTTTCGTCTTCAATAAGAAGGTCCAAGGGATACAGTAAACCTGAAGTGAAGCTACGGAATCTAAAACCGGACTCACAGGAAAGGTTCTATACGAAGACAGTAAGAAGAGCCAATCTTCTTGTACTTGAGTTGGCATTGTGCCTTTTGTATTGAATTCCGATGCAATTTCTGTGTCAATAAGAAGGTCAGAGGGATACAGTAAACCTGAAGTGAAGCATCGGAATCTATAACTAGTGTCACAGGAATGGTTCAAAGCATAGCCAGTAAGAAGAGTTAGTATTCTTGCACTTAAGTCGGCATCGTGCCTTTTGTATTTAAATCCGATGCAATTTCTGTGTATCATCGTCAATACGAAGGTCAGGGGGATACAGTAAACCTGAAGTGAAGCATCGGAATCAATAACTGGTGTCACAGGAATGGTTCAAAACATAGACAGTAGGAAGA
This sequence comes from Schistocerca serialis cubense, assembly GCF_023864345.2. NCBI lineage: Eukaryota > Metazoa > Arthropoda > Insecta > Orthoptera > Acrididae > Schistocerca > Schistocerca serialis. Next base: position 554,329,692 of record NC_064646.1, read on the forward strand.
GTCAGTTTTCTTGTACTTAAGTCGGCATTGTGCCTTTTGTATTTAATTCCGATGCAATATCCGTGTTTCATCTTCAATAAGAAGGTCAGAGGGATACAGTAAACCTGAAGTGAAGCATCGGAATCTATAACTAGTGTCACAGGAATGGTTCAAAACATAGACAGTAAGAAGAGTCAGTTTTCTTGTACATAAGTTGGCATTGTGCCCATTGTATTTAATTACGATGCAATTTCTGTGTTTCATCGTCAACAAGAAGGTCAGAGGGATAGAGTAAACCTGAAGTGATGCATCGGAATCTATAACTAGTGTCACAGGAATGGTTCAAAACGTAGACAGTAAGAAGAGTCAGTTTTCTTCTACTTAAGTCGGCATTGTGCCTTTTGTATTTAACTCCGATGCAATTTCTGTGTTTCATCGTCAATAAGAAGGTCAGAGGGTTAAAGTAAACCCGAAGTGAAGCATCGGAATCTATAACTAGTGTCACAGGAATGGTTCAAAACATAGACAGTAAAAAGAGTCTGTTTTCTTGTACTTAAGTTTGCATTGTGCCTTTTGTATTTAATTCCGATGCAATTTCTGCGTTTCATAGTCAATAAGAAGTCAGTGGGATACAGTAAACCTGACGTGAAACATCGGAATCTATAAGTAGTGTCACAGGAATGGTTCGAAACTTAAACAGTAAGAAGAGTCAGTTTACTTGTACTTAAGTCGGCATTGTGCCTATTGTATTTAATTCCGATGCAATTTCTGTGTTTCATCGTCAATAAGAAGGTCAGAGGGATACAGTAAACCTGAAGTGAAGCATCGGAATCTATAAGTAGTGTCACAGGAATGGTTCAAAACATAGACAGTAAGAAGAGTCAGATTTCTTGTACATAAGTTGGCATTGTGCCCATTGTATTTAATTACGATGCAATTTCTGTGTTTCATCGTCAACAAGAAGGTCAGAGGGATAGAGTAAACCTGAAGTGAAGCATCAGAATCTGTAACTAATGTCACAGGAATGGTTCAAAACATAGACAGTAAGAAGAGTCAGTTTTCCTGTACTTAAATCGGCATTGTGCCTTTTGTATTTAATTCCCATGCAATTTCAGTGTTTCATCGTCAATAAGAGGGTCAGAGGGATATAGTAAACATGAAGTGAAGCATCGGAATCTATAACTAGTGTCCCTGGAATGGTTCAAAACGTAGACAGTAAAAAGAGTCAGTTTTCTTGTACTTAAGTATTCGTTGTGCCTTTTGTATTTAATTCCGATGCAAGTTCTGTGTTTCATCGTCAATAAGAAGGTCAGAGGGATGCAGTAAACCTGAAGTGAAGCATCGGAATCTATAACTAGTGTCACAGGAATGGTTTAAACATAGACATTAAGAGGAGACAGTTTTCTTGTACTTAAGTCGGCATCGTGCCTTTTGTATTTAAATCCGATGCAATTTCTGTGTATCATCGTCAATACGAAGTTCAGAGGGATACAGTAAACCTGAAGTGAAGCATCGGAATCAATAACTGGTGTCACAGGAATGGTTCAAAACATAGACAGTAGGAAGAGTCAGTTTTCTTGTACTTATGTCGGCATTGTTACTTTTCTATTTAATTCCGATGCAATATCTTTCTTTCATCGTCAATAAGAAGGTCAGAGGGATACAGTAAACCTGAAGTGAAGCATCGGACTCTATAACTAGTGTCACAGGCATGTTTCAAAACATAGACAGTAAGAAGAGTCAGTTTTCTTGTACTGAAGTCGGCACTGTGCCTTTTGTATTTAATTCCGATGCAATTTCTGTGTTTCATCGTCAATTAGAAGGTCAGAGGGATACAGTAAAGCTGACGTGAAGTTTCGGAATCTATAACTAGTGTCAAAGGAATTGTTCAAAACTTAGACAGTAAGAAGAATCAGTTTTCTTGTACTTAAGTCGGCATTGTGCCTTTTGTATTTAATTCCGATGCAATTTCTGTGTTTCATCGTCAATAAGAAGGTCAGTGGGATACAGTAAACCTGAAGTGAAGCATCGGAATCTATAACTAGAGTCACAGGAATGGTTCTAAACATAGACAGTAAGAAGAGTCAGTTTTCTTGTACTTAATTCGGCATTGTGCCTTTTGTATTTAATTCCGTTGCAATTTATGTGTTTCATAGTCAATAAGAAGGTCAGAGGGATACAGTAAACCTGAGGTGAAGCATCGGAATCTATAACTAGTGTCACAGGCATGGTTCAAAACATAGACAGTAAGAAGAGTCAGTTTTCATGTACTGAAGTCGGCATTGTGCCTTTTGTATTTAATTCCGATGCAATTTCTGTGTTTCATCGTCAATAAGAACGTCAGAGGGATACAGTATAGCTGACGTGAAGTTTAGGAATCTATAACTGGTGTCACAGGAATTGTTCAAAACTTAGACAGTAAGAAGAATCAGTTTTCTTGTACTTAAGTCGGCATTGTGCCTTTTGTATTTCATTCATATGCAATTTCTGTGTTTCATCGTCAATAAGAAGGTCAGAGGGATACAGTGAACCTGAAGTGAAGCATCGGAATCTATAACTAGAGTCACAGGAATGGTTCAAAACATAGACAGTAAGAAGAGTCAGTTTTCTTGTACTTAATTCGGCATTGTGCCTTTTGTATTTAATTCCGTTGCAATTTCTGTGTTTCATCGTCAATAAGACGGTCGGAGGGATACAGTAAACCTCAAGTGAAGCATCGGAATCTATAACTAGTGTCAAAGGAATGGTTCAAAACATAGACAGTAAGAAGAGTCAGTTTTCTTGTACTTAAGTCGGCATTGTGCCTTTTGTATTTAACTCCGATTCAATTTCTGTGTTTCATCGTCAATAAGAAGGCAGAGGTGTACAGTAAACCTGAAGTGAAGAATCGGAATCCACAACTAGTGTCATAGGAATGGTTCAAACATAGACTGTAAGAAGAGTCAGTTTTCTTGTACTTAAGTCGGCATTGTGCCTTTTGTATTTACTTTCGATGCAATTTCTGTGTTTCATCGTCAATAAGAAGGTCAGAGGGATACAGTAAACCTGAAGTGAAGCATCGGAGTCTATAACTAGTGTCACATCATTGGTTCAAACATAGACAGAAAGAAGAGTCAATTTCCTTGTACATAAGCCGGCATTGTGACTTTTGTATTTAATTCGGATGCAATTTCTGTGTTTCATCGTCATTAAGAAGGTCAGAGGGATACAGTAAACGTGAAGTGAAGCATCGGAATCTATAACTAGTGTCACAGGAATGGTTCAAAACTTAGACAGTAAGTAGAGTCAGTATTCTTGTACTTAAGTTGACATTGTGCCTTTTGTATTTAATTCCAATGCAATATCAGTGTTTCATCAACAATAAAAAGGTCAGAGGGATACAGCAAACCTGCAGTGAAGCATCGGAATCTATAACTAGTGTCACAGGAATGGTTCAAATCTTAGACAGTAAGAAGAGTCAGTTTTCTTGTACTTAAGTCGGTATTGTGCCTTTTGTATTTCATTCCAATGCAATTTCTGTGTATCATCGTCAATAAGAAGGTCAGAGGGATACAGTAAACCTGAAGTGAAGCATCGGAATCTATAACTAGTGTCACAGGAATGGTTCAAATCATAGACAGTAAAAAGAGTCAGTTTTCTTGTACTTAAGTATTCGTTGTGCCTTTTGTATTTAATTCCGATGCAAGTTCTGTGTTTCATCGTCAATAAGAAGGTCAGAGGGATACAGTAAACCTGAAGTGAAGCATCGGAATCTATAACTAGTGTCACAGGAATGGTTTAAACATAGACATTAAGAGGAGTCAGTTTTCTTGTACTTAAGTCGGCATTGTGCCTTTTGTATTTGATTCCGATGCAATTTAAGTGTTTCATCGTCAATAAGAAGGTCAGAGGGATAGAGTGAACCTGAAGTTAAGCTTCGGAATCGATAACTAGTGACACAGGAATGGTTCAAAACGTAGCGAGTAAGAAGAGTCAGTTTTCTTGTACTTAAGTCGGCATTGTGCCTTTTGTAGTTAATTCCGATGCAATATCTGTGTTTCAATGTCAATAAGAAGGTCAGAGGGATTCAGTAAACCTGAAGTGAAGCATCGGAAACTATAACTAGTGTCACAGGAATGGTTCAAAGCATAGACAGTAAGAAGAGTCAGTATTCTTGTACTTAAGTCAGCATCGTGACTTTTGTATTTAAATCCGATGCAATTTCTGTGTATCATCGTCAATAAGAAGGTCAGAGGGATACAGTAAACCTGAAGTGAAGCATCGGAATCTATAACTAGTGTCACAGGAATGGTTCAAAACATAGACAGTAGGAAGAGTCAGTTTTCTTGTACTTAAGTCGGCATTGTGCCTTTTGTATTTAATTTCGATGCAATTTCTGTGTTTCATCGTCAATAAGAAGGTCAGAGGGATACAGTAAATCTGAAGTGAAGCATCGGAAACTATAACTAGTGTCACAGGAATGGTTCAAAACATAGACAGTAAGAAGAGTCAGTTTTCTTGTACTTAAGTCGGCATTGTGCATTTTGTATTTAATTCCGATGAAATTTCTGTGTTTCATCGTCAATAAGAAGGTCGGAGGGACACAGTAAACCTGAAGTGAAGCATCGGAATCTATAACTAGAGTCACAAAAATGGTTCAAAACATAGACAGTTATAAGAGTCAGTTTTCTTGTACTTAAGTCGGCATTGTGCCTTTTCTATTTAATTCCGATGCAATTTCTGTGTTTCATCGTCAATAAGAAGGTCAGAGGGATACAGTAAACATGAAGTGAAGCATCGGAATCTATATCTAGTGTCACAGGAATGGTTCAAAACATAGACGGTAAGAAGAGTCAGTTTTCTTGTAGTTAAGTCGGCATTGTGCCTTTTGTATTTAATTCCGATGCAATTTCTGTGTTTCATCGTCAATAAGAAGGTCAGAGGGATACAGTAAACCTGAAGTGAATCATCGGAATCTATAACTAGTGTCACAGGAATGGTTCAAAACATAGACAGTAAGAGGAGTCAGTTTTCTTGTACTTAAGTCGGCATTGTGCCTTTTGTATTTAACTCCGATGCAATTTCTGTGTTTCATCGTCAATAAGAAGGTCAGAGGGATACAGTAAACCCGAAGTGAAGCATCGGAATCTATAACTAGTGTCACAGGAATGGTTCAAAACATAGACAGTAAGAAGAGTCAGTTTTCTTGTACTTAAGTTGGCATTGTGCCCTTTGTATTTAATTCCGATGCAATTTCTGTGTTTCATCGTCAACAAGAAGGTCAGAGGGATACAGTAAACCTGAAGTGAAGCATCAGAATCTGTAACTAATGTCACAGGAATGGTTCAAAACATAGACAGTAAGAAGAGTCACTTTCCTTGTACTTAAATCGGCATTGTGCCTTTTGTATTTAATTCCCATGCAATTCCAGTGTTTCATCGTCAATAAGAGGGTCAGAGGGATACAGTAAACATGAAGTGAAGCATCGGAATCTATAACTAGTGTCCCTGGAATGGTTCAAAACATAGACAGTAAGAAGAGTCTGTTTTCGTGTTCTTAGGTCGCCATTGTGCCTTTTGTATTTATTTCCGATGCAATCTCTGTGTTTCGTCTTCAATAAGAAGGTCCAAGGGATACAGTAAACCTGAAGTGAAGCTACGGAATCTAAAACCGGACTCACAGGAAAGGTTCTATATGAAGACAGTAAGAAGAGCCAATCTTCTTGTACTTGAGTTGGCATTGTGCCTTTTGTATTGAATTCCGATGCAATTTCTGTGTCAATAAGAAGGTCAGAGGGATACAGTAAACCTGAAGTGAAGCATCGGAATCTATAACTAGTGTCACAGGAATGGTTCAAAGCATAGCCAGTAAGAAGAGTCAGTATTCTTGTACTTAAGTCGGCATCGTGCCTTTTGTATTTAAATCCGATGCAATTTCTGTGTATCATCGTCAATACGAAGGTCAGAGGGATACAGTAAACCTGAAGTGAAGCATCGGAATCAATAACTGGTGTCACAGGAATGGTTCTAAACATAGACAGTAGGAAGAGTCAGTTTTCTTGTACTTAAGTCGGCATTGTGCCTTTTGTATTTAATTCCGATGCAATATCCGTGTTTCATCTTCAATAAGAAGGTCACAGGGATACAGTAAACCTGAAGTAAAGCATCGGAATCTATAACTAGTGTCACAGGAATGGTTCAAAACATAGACAGTAAGAAGAGTCAGTTTTCTTGTACATAAGTTGGCATTGTGCCCATTGTATTTAATTACGATGCAATTTCTGTGTTTCATCGTCAACAAGAAGGTCAGAATGATAGAGTAAACCTGAAGTGATGCACCGGAATCTATAACTAGTGTCACAGGAATGGTTCAAAACATAGACAGTAAGAAGAGTCAGTTTTCTTGTACTTAAGTCGGCATTGTGCCTTTTGTACTTAACTCCGATTCAATTTCTGTGTTCCATCGTCAATAAGAAGGTCAGAGGGATACAGTAAACCCGAAGTGAAGCATCGGAATCTATAACTAGTGTCACAGGAATGGTTCAAATCATAGACAGTAAGAAGAGTCAGTTTTCTTGTACATAAGTTGGCATTGTGCCCATTGTATTTAATTACGATGCAATTTCTGTGTTTCATCGTCAACAAGAAGGTCAGAGGGATAAAGTAAACCTGAAGTGAAGCATCAGAATCTGTAACTAATGTCACAGGAATGGTTCAAAACATAGACAGTAAGAAGAGTCAGTTTTCCTGTACTTAAATCGGCATTGTGCCTTTTGTATATAATTCCCATGCAATTTCAGTGTTTCATCGTCAATAAGAGGGTCAGAGGGATATAGTAAACATGAAGTGAAGCATCGGAATCTATAACTAGTGTCCCTGGAATGGTTCAAAACATAGACAGTAAAAAGAGTCAGTTTTCTTGTACTTAGGTATTCGTTGTGCCTTTTGTATTTAATTCCGATGCAAGTTCTGTGTTTCATCGTCAATAAGAAGGTCAGAGGGATGCAGTAAACCTGAAGTGAAGCATCGGAATCTAAAACTAGTGTCACAGGAATGGTTTAAACATAGACATTAAGAGGAGTCAGTTTTCTTGTACTTAAGTCGGCATCGTGCCTTTTGTATTTAAATCCGATGCAATTTCTGTGTATCATCGTCAATACGAAGTTCAGAGGGATACAGTAAACCTGAAGTGAAGCATCGGAATCAATAACTGGTGTCACAGGAATGGTTCAAAACATAGACAGTAGGAAGAGTCAGTTTTCTTGTACTTAAGTCGGCATTGTGCCTTTTGTATTTAATTCCGGTGCAATATCCGTGTTTCATCTTCAATAAGAAGGTCAGAGGGATACAGTAAACCTGAAGTGAAGCATCGGAATCTATAACTAGTGTCACAGGAATGGTTCAAAACATAGACAGTAAGAAGAATCAGTTTTCTTGTACTTAAGTCGGCATTGTTACTTTTCTATTTAATTCCGATGCAATATCTATGTTCCATCGTCAATAAGAAGGTCAGAGGGATACAGTAAACCTGAAGTGAAGCATCGGAATCTATAACTAGTGTCACAGGCATGGTTCAAAACATAGACAGTAAGAAGAGTCAGTTTTCTTGTACTGAAGTCGGCATTGTGCCTTTTGTATTTAATTCCGATGCAATTTCTGTGTTTCATCGTCAATAAGAAGGTCAGAGGGATACAGTAAAGCTGACGTGAAGTTTCGGAATCTATAACTAGTGTCACAGGAATGGTTCAAAACATAGACAGTAAGAAGAATCAGTTTTCTTGTACTTAAGTCGGCATTGTGCCTTTTGTATTTAATTCCGTTGCAATTTCTGTGTTTCATAGTCAATAAGAAGGTCAGAGGGATACAGTAAACATGAGGTGAAGCATCGGAATCTATAACTAGTGTCACTGGACTGGTTCAAAACATAGACAGTAAGAAGAGTCAGTTTTCTTGTACTTAAGTCGGCATTGTTCCGTTTGTACTTAATTCCGATGCAATTACTGTGTTTCATCGTCAATAAGACGGTCGGAGGGATACAGTAAACCTCAAGTGAAGCATCGGAATCTATAACTAGTGTCAAAGGAATGGTTCAAAACATAGACAGTAAGAAGAGTCAGTTTTCTTGTACTTAAGTCGGCATTGTGCCTTTTGTATTTAACTCCGATTCAATTTCTGTGTTTCATCGTCAATAAGAAGGCAGAGGGGTACAGTAAACCTGAAGTGAAGAATCGGAATCCATAACTAGTGTCATAGGAATGGTTCAAACATAGACTGTAAGAAGAGTCAGTTTTCTTGTACTTAAGTCGGCATCGTGCCTTTTGTATTTAAATCCGATGCAATTTCTGTGTATCATCGTCAATACGAAGTTCAGAGGGATACAGTAAACCTGAAGTGAAGCATCGGAATCAATAACTGGTGTCACAGGAATGGTTCAAAACATAGACAGTAGGAAGAGTCAGTTTTCTTGTACTTAAGTCGGCATTGTTACTTTTCTATTTAATTCCGATGCAATATCTTTGTTTCATCGTCAATAAGAAGGTCAGAGGGATACAGTAAACCTGAAGTGAAGCATCGGACTCTATAACTAGTGTCACAGGCATGTTTCAAAACATAGACAGTAAGAAGAGTCAGTTTTCTTGTACTGAAGTCGGCACTGTGCCTTTTGTATTTAATTCCGATGCAATTTCTGTGTTTCATCGGCAATAAGAAGGTCAGAGGGATACAGTAAACCTGGAGTGAAGAATCGGAATCTATAACTAGTGTCACAGTGATGGTTCAAACATAGACAGTAAGAAGTGTCAGTCTTCTTGTACTTAAGTCGGCATTGTGCTTTTTGTATTTACATCCGATGCAATTTCTGTGTTTCATCGTCAATAAGAGGGTCCAAGGGGTACAGTAAACCTGAAGTGAAGCATCGGAATCTATACTAGTGTCACTGGAATGGTTCAAAATATAGACAGTAAGAAGAGTCAGTCTTGTTGTACTTAAGTCGGCATTGTGCCTTTTGTATTTAATTCCAATGCAATTTCTGTGTTTCATCGTCAATAATAAGGTCAGTGGGATACAGTAAACCTGAAGTGAAGCATCGGAATCTATAACTAGTGTCACAGGTATTGTTCAAAAAATAGACTGTAAGAAGAGTCAGTCTTCTTGTACTTAAGTCGGCATTGTGCCTTTTGTATTTAATTCCGATGCAATTTCTGTGTTTCATCGTCAATAAGAAGGTCAGAGGGATACTGTAATCCTGGAGTGAAGCATCGGAATCTATAACTAATGTCCCAGGGATGGTTCAAAACATAGACAGTAAGATGAGTCAGTCTTCTTGTACTTATGTCGGCATTGTGCCTTTTCTATTTAATTCCGATGCAATTTCTGTGTTTCATCGTCAATAAGAAGGTCAGAGGGATACAGTAAACCTGAAATGAAGCATCGGAATCTATAACTAGTGTCACAGGAATTGTTCAAAAATAGACAGTAAGAAGAGTCAGTCTTCTTGTACTTAAGTCGGCATTGTGCCTTTTGTACTTAATTCCGATGCAATTTCTGTGTTTCATCGTCAATAAGAAGGTCAGAGGGATACAGTAAACCAGGAGCGAAGAATCGGAATCTATAACTAGTGTCACAGTGATGGTTCAAAACATAGACAGTAAGAAGAGTCAGTCTTCTTGTACTTAAGGGGATACGGAATCACCTATCCCCGCAATGTTAATATATGCCTACTATAGGGAACATTTTCTCACAAACTACTGGAGACAGAGAGGTAAAAATTTTACTGTATGTGCATTCATATGTTACAACAATACTGAAAGAACAGTTTATTGTCAAAGTATTTTCTTACAGAGATATTGTACATTTATTTTTAAGTAAATTTTTTCATCGCTTTTTACTAGACTATCACTCCTAAGTCTTTTGTAAATCAAGTAATTAAAAAATCGTTGTTTCAGTATGTAATAGGGACCTATGTCACTACGTCATAAAAATTTCAGACTTCTAGGTTGACCAGTACCTGAGATAATGTTCCTGGATGAAGTAAAAAGTAAACTTACGGGAAACGGAGAAAGAAGATTAAAACATTCCTGATCCGTAGCTAATACCCCCTTCACAGTCTTCATAATCATCTTCAAGTCTTCTTTTGGCACCCCTCTGCACCTGTCTTGCTTTTTTCACTAATGTCTTGATTATATTATCAGCATGCCTTAGTCTGTGCTGATCTAAAAAGAACATAGCACGTACCGTACGGGAACCAACACACATACCCAACTTTTGAAGGACCTGGCATTTAGTTATATTTCCAAGATTGAAGGTTGCCACAGCATCATACACACCAAAATGTAGTGTATTAATTCCGACAAACACTGTTTTTGGGAGACGATGCCATATCACACTATTCAAGCACTCGTTGGGGTTCTGCGTTTTTCCGTGAAGACATTTCATCAGAAGACTTCTGTCAGCCAGATCTCTGAAAATGGGCTTTATTTCTGCCATGATGGTTGATGGTAGACTGTGGTGGTGAATGTATTTCTCTCCTGTTGTTAGTCCCCTATTGTATTTACACCAGCTGTTTTCACCTTTGGGGCACAAACCATGTTGTGGATGCTCATCCGTGGATGCGGTGTGGAAATATAAAGCCCATATAGCTCTCCTCATTTCTTCAAGATTGCCAGTATTTTGCCTGATTGCAAGGCCATAGCAGTTCTGAATGAGGTCTATTATGGAATCAGTCAATCTTCCTCTGCCATCCAAAGTTTTCCCATCATCTAGTTTTTTCCCTTTCATAACTGATTTTAACCTTCTCAGCCTGGCACCCATTCTCTTCTGCACATGTCCTATACATTCAAGTTTGCTTATATTTACACTGTTCCCATATGGTTTGCTTTCCAAAACTTCTTTGAATGCTTTAGAGTCACCATCTCCCAGATATTTGACATAGCGAACATTATACCACTGTGAAGAGCGATGAAAAATTTTCTTCACCCCAGCAACCTCCATGCCACCACTACTACCATAATAATTAGCAATACAGTCATCACTGTGTTCATTTTTCAGCCTGCCTGTGCACCTACAGTATTTAGACTTTATTGCAACATCAATAACCTTGCCAGTATCAACACTAGTTGCTGTTACAACACCATTGTTGGAGGTGTGGCCCCTTTTCTGCCACGTGCTATCAAACGCCACTGTGAGGTCACGACTGCCGTCATTTTCTTCCACTGCTTCATCCACAGCAACCTGCATTGACTTCTGTGCTACATCTTCAACTGCAGATCCTAGTACATAATTGTAAGCTTCAAACTTTGAAGGTGCACTTGGAAGATTTAGAACACCACATAGCATATCACCAGCTGCTTTGCCCTTACCAATTGCTCGCAATCCATAAACTAACCTAATATTTACACTATAAAGTTCAGTTTTCTTGTATCCATTATTTACAATTACTGAAACCGAACTTGGAAACTTACAGCTGTATTTACAAACACTGCATATTAAATTAAACTGGGCAGCCAGGCCAACATGGGATTCTACTTTCAGAGAAACGTTTCCATGACATTTTTTGCAGCACAAACTGTTTTCAAGAGCTTCACACAATATATTCGTATCAATGAGTTCAAAAACTTCATTCCCTCTATCAAGTAAATTATATTTCTCTTCCAAATCTCTTAGTTTTTTATGAGAAGCACTGTTTTCATTTGGTGTAAGTTCGTTCGGCAAATCAGTAATAAGTGGATTCACATTTTCCAACAGTGATGATGATGAACTGCTTTGCTTTGCTAATGAATCATTACTTCTTTTCTTTTGCCAGTTCACACGCTTTTTAAATACTTTTGCTTTAGCTCTAGGCATTTTCACTGCGAAAAATGAAGCACTAAATACGAAATAACTCAACAACAACTACTTTCTTATATCACACTGTTTACAAAACAGTCCCGCCACAAAGTCAAAGAGTAACTTGAGGAAACCAGAGAGAAACATTTTCGGGCAACTAGTGTATAAATAGTCGCTGGAAACCGGGATATTTGAATTCATGTCACTTTAAAGGTACTGCCAAAAAGTTCATGGTCAGCCACGAGAGACGTGTATAACTAAAGCGCAATACCCGATCTCACAAATATATAAAAATAAAATAGATATAATTGTAGTAGAGCTATGTATGATACGTCATTTTAAAGAGGAAACATGGCAGAATATAATACGCCAATAAAAAAAATTCGATTTTTTAACCCAAAATCCGATTCCGTATACCCTTAATTGTAACTTTCAGGGCCTCCTAATGACGATGGTACACTCAAATTGCGTCGAGATTCATTACATCGTCATCCAGCCGACTTCTCTCCAAGCATCTATTGCAGGCTCGGGCACCTTATGGTCGTTCTCCTGTGAGTCTAGATTTTCTAATCCGACGCAAAAATGATAGTTTATTGTAACGTTCAGGGCCACCTAATGACGATGGAACATTAAAATTGCGTCGAGCTTCATCGGCCTAAAGCCGACTTGTCTCCAAGGGTCTATTGCTGCCTCGGGCACGATATGGTCGTTCTCCTGTGAGTCTAGATTTTCTAATCCGACACAAAACTGATTGTTAATTGTAACGTTCAGGGCCTCATAATGACGATGGAACACTCAAATTGCGTCGAGATTCAATATATCGTCCTCCAGCCGACTTGTATCCATGGGGATATTGCTGTCTCGGGCACCATATGATCCTTCTCCTGTGAGTAGACTTTCGAATCCCACGCAAAACTGATAGTTAATTGTAACGTTCAGAGCCTCCTAATGACGATGGAACAGTCTAATTGCGTCGAGATTAAATACATCGTCCTTCAGCCGACTTGTCTCCAAGGGTCTATTGCTGCCTCGGGCACCTTATCGTCGGTCTCCTGTGAGTCTAGATTTTCGAATCCGACGCAGAACTGATAGTTAATTGTAGTCTTCAGGGTCTCCTAATGACGAAGGAACACTCAAATTGCGTCGAGATTCAATACACCGTTCTCCAGCCGACTTGTCTCCAAGGGTCTATTGCAGCCTCGGGCACCGTATGATCGATCCCTGTGAGTCTAGATTTTCGAATCCTACGCAAAACTGATAGTTAATTGTAAGGTTCAGGGCCTCCTAATGACGATGGAGCACTCAAATTGCGTCGCGATTCAATACATCGTCCTCCAGCGGACTGGTCTCCAAGGGGATGTTGCTGCCTCGGGCACCTTATGGTCCGTCTCCAGTAAGTCTAGATTTTCGAATCCGACGCAAAACTGATAGTTACTTGTAACGTTCAATTCCTCCTAATGACGATGGAACACTCAAATTGCGTCGAGATTCAATATATCGTCCTTCAGTCGACTTGTCTCCAAGGGTCTACTGCTTCCTCGGGCACCTTATTGTCGTTCTCCTGTGAGTCTAGATTTTCGATTCCAACGCAAAACTTATTGTTAATTGTAACGTTCAGGGCCTCCTAAAGACGATGGAACACTCAAATTGCGTCGAGATTCAAAATATCGTCCTACAGGCGATTTGTCTCCAAGGGTATATTGCTGCCTCGGGCACCTTATGATCGTTCTCCTGTGAGTCTAGATTTTCGAACCCGACGCAAAATTGATAGATTAATTGTAACGTTCAGGGCCTCCTAATGACGATGGAACACTCATTTTGCGTCGCGATCGAATACATCGTCCTCCAACCGACTTGTCTCCACGGGTCAATAGCTGCCTCGGGCACCGTATGGTCGTACCCTGTGAGTTTAGATTATCGAATCCGACGCAAAAATGATAGTTAATTGTAACGTTTAGGGCCTCCTAATGACGATGGGACACTCAAATTGCGTCGAGATTCAATACATCGTCCTCCAGCCGACTTGTCTCCAAGGGGATATTGCTGTCTCGGGCACAATATGATCCTTCTCCTGTGAGTCTACATTTTCGAATCCGACGCAAAAATGATAGTCAATTGTAACGTTCAGCGCCTCCTAATGACGATAGAAGACTCAAATTGCGTCGGGATTCAATACATCGTCCTCCAGCCGATTTGTCTCCAAGGGTCTAATGCTGCCTCGGGCACTTTATGGTCGTTCTCTTGTAAGTCTAGATTTACGAATCCGACGCCAAAATGATAGTTAATTGTAACGTTCAGGGCCGCCTAATGACGATGGAACTCTCAAATTACGTCGACATTCAATACATTGTCCTCCAGCCGACTTGTCTCCAAGGGTCAATTGCTGCCTCGGGCACCTTATGGTCGTTCTCCTGTGAGTCTAGATTTTCGTATCCGACGCAAAAATGATAGTTAATTGTAACGTTCAGAGCCTTCTAATGACGATGGAACACTCAAATTGCGTCGAGATTCAATACATCGGCCTCCAGCCGACTTGTCGCCAAGTGGATATCGCTGCCTCGGGCACCACATGGTCCTTCTCCTGTGAGTCTAGATTCTCGAATCCGACGCAAAAATGATAGTGAATTGTAACGTTCAGCGCCTCTTAATGACGATAGAAGACTCAAATTGCGTCGCGATCCAATACATCGTCCTCCAGCCGACTTGTCTCCAAGGGTCTATTGCTGCCTCGGGCACCTTATGGTCGTTCTCCTGTGAGTCTAGATTTTCGAATCCGACGCAAAAATGATAGTTAATTGTAACGTTCAGGGCCTTGTAATAACGATGGAACACTCAAATTGGGTCGAGATTCAATACATCGTCCTCCAGCCGACTTGTCTCCAAGGGTCTATTGCTGCCTCGGGCACCTTATGGTCGTTCTCCTGTGAGTTTAGATTATCGAATCCGACGCAAAAATGATAATTATAACGTTCAGGGCCTCCTAATGCCGATGGAACACTCAAACTGCGTCGAGATTCAATACATCGGCCTCCAGCCGACTTGTCTCCAAGGGTCTATTGCTGCCTCGGGCACCTTACGGTCGTTGTCCTGTGAGTCTAGATTTTCGAATCCGACGCAAAAATGATAGTTAATTGTAACGTTCAGGGCCTTGTGATGACGATGGAACACTCAAATTGCGTCGAGATTCAATACATCGGCCTCCCGCCGACATGTCTCCAAGGGGATATTGCTGTCTCGAGCACCGTATGAACATCTCCTGTGAGTAGATTTTCGAATCCGACGCATAAATGATAGTTAATTGTAACGTTTAGGGCCTCCTAATGACGATGGGACACTCAAATTGCGTCGAGATTCAATACATCGTCCTCCAGCCGACTTGTCTACAAGGGGATATTACTGCCTCGGGCTCCATGTGGTCCGTCTCCTGTGAGTCTAGATTTTCGAGTCCGACGCGAAACTGATAGTTAATTGTAAGGTTCAGGGCCTCCTAATGACGATGGAACACTCTAATTGCGTCGAGATTCAATACATCGGCCTCCAGCGGACTTGTCACCAAGGGGATATTGCTGTCTCGGGCACCATATGATCCTTCTCCTGTGAGTCTAGATTTTCGAATCCGACGCAAAAATGATAGTGAATAGTAACGTTCAGCGCCTCCTGATGACGATAGAACTCTCAAATTGCGTCGAGATTCAATACATCGGCCTCCAGCCGACTTGTCTCCAATGGTTTATTGCTGCCTCGGGCACCGTGTGGTCGTTCCCCTGTGAGTCAACATTTTAGAATCCGACGCAAAAATGATAGTTAGTTGTAACGTTTTGGGCCTTGTAATGACGATGGAACACTCAAATTGCGTCGAGATTCAATACATCGGCCTCCAGCCGACTTGTCTCCAAGAGTCTATTGCTGCCTCGGGCACCTTATGGTCGTTCTCCCGTCAGTTTAGATTTTCGAATCCGACGAAAAACTGATAGTTAATTGTAACATTCAGGGCCTTCTAATGACGATGGAACACTCATTTTGCGTCGCGATCCAATACATCGTCCTCCAACCGACTTGTGTCCACGGGTCAATAGCTGCCTCGGCACCGTATGGTCGTTCCCCCTGTGAGTCAACATTTTCGAATCCGACGCAAAACTGATAGTAAAATGTAATGCTCAGGGCCTCCTAATGACGATGGAACACTGAAATTGCGTCGAGAGTCAATACATCTTCCTCCAGCCGACTTGCCTCCAAGGGGATATTGCTGTCTCGGGCACAATTTGATCCTTCTCCTGTGAGTCTAGATTTTCGAATCCGACCCAAAAATGATAGTGAATTGTAACGTTCAGCGCCTCCTAACGACGATAGAAGACTCAAATTGCGTCGAGATTCAATACATCCTCCTGCAGCCGATTTGTCTCCAAGGGGTATATTGCTGTCTCGAGCACCCTATGATTATCTCCTCTGAGTAGATTTTCGAATCCGACGCGAAACTGATAGTTAATCGTAAGGTTCAGGGCCTTGTAATGACGATGGAACACTCAAATTGCGTCGAGATTCAATACATCGGCCTCCAGCCGACTTGTCTCCAACGGTCTAATGCTGCCTCGGGCACCTTATGATCGTTCTCCTGTGAGTTTAGATTTTCGAATCCGACGAAAAACTGATAGTTAATTGTAACATTCAGGGCCTCCTAATGACGATGGAACACTCATTTTGCGACGCGATCCAATACATCGTCCTCCAACCGACTTGTCTCTAAGGGTCAATAGCTGCCTCGGTCACCGTATGGTCGTTCCCCTGTGAGTTTAGTTTATCGAATCCGACGCAAAAATGATAGTTAATTGTAACGTTTAGGGCCTCCTAATGACGATGGGACATTCAAATTGCGTCGAGATTCAATACATCGTCCTCCAGCCGACTTGGCTCCAAGGGGATATTGCTGTCTCGGGCACAATATGATCCTTCTCCTGTGAGTCTACATTTTCGAATCCGACGCAAAAATGATAGTGAATTGTAACGTGCAGCGCCTCCTAATGACGATAGAAGACTCAAATTGCGTCGAGATTCAATACATCGTCCTCCAGCCGATTTGTCTCCAAGGGTCTAATGCTGCCACGGGCACCTTATTCTCGTTCTCCTGTGAGTCTAGATTTTCGAATCCGACGCAAAAATGATAGTTAATTGTAACGTTCAGGGCCTTGTAATGACGATGGAACACTTAAATAGCGTAGAGATTCAATACATCGGCCTCCAGCCGACTTGTCTCCAAGGGTCTGTTGCTGCGTCGGGCACCATATGGTCGTTCTCCTGTGAGTTTAGATTATCGAATCCGACGCAAAAATGATAGTTAATTGTAACGTTCAGGGCCTTCTAATGACGATGGAACACTCAAATTGAGTAGAGATTCAATACATCGGCCTCCAGCCGACTTGTCTCCAAGGGTCTGTTGCTGCCTCGGGCACCTTATGGTCGTTCTCCTGTGAGTTTAGATTATCGAATCCGACGCAAAAATGATAGTTAATTGTAACGTTCAGGGCCTCCTAATGCCGATGGAACACTCAAATTGCGTCGAGATTCAATACATCGGTCTCCAGCCGACTTGTCTCCAAGGGTCTATTGCTGCCTCGAGCACCTTATGGTCGTTCTCCCGTCAGTTTAGATTTTCGAATCCGACGAAAAACTGATAGTTAATTGTAACATTCAGGGCCTTCTAATGACGATGGAACACTCATTTTGCGTCGCGATCCAATACATCGTCCTCCAACCGACTTGTGTCCACGGGTCAATAGCTGCCTCGGGCACCGTATGGTCGTTCCCCCTGTGAGTCAACATTTTCGAATCCGACGCAAAACTGATAGTTAAATGTAATGCTCAGGGCCTCCTAATGACGATGGAACACTGAAATTGCGTCGAGAGTCAATACATCTTCCTCCAGCCGACTTGCCTCCAAGGGGATATTGCTGTCTCAGGCACAATATGATCCTTCTCCTGTGAGTCTACATTTTCGAATCCGACCCAAAAATGATAGTGAATTGTAACGTTCAGCGCCTCCTAATGACGATAGAAGACTCAAATTGCGTCGAGATTCAATACATCGTCCTGCAGCCGATTTGTCTCCAAGGGGTATATTGCTGTCTCGAGCACCCTATGAATATCTCCTGTGAGTAGATTTTCGAATCCGACGCGAAACTGATAGTTAATTGTAAGGTTCAGGGCCTTGTAATGACGATGGAACACTCAAATTGCGTCGAGATTCAATACATCGGCCTGCAGCCGACTTGTCTCCAACGGTCTAATGCTGCCTCGGGCACCTTATGATCGTTCTCCTGTGAGTTTAGATTTTCGAATCCGACGAAAAACTGATAGTTAATTGTAACATTCAGGGCCTCCTAATGACGATGGAACACACATTTTGCGTCGCGATACAATACATCGTCCTCCAACCGACTTGTCTCCAAGGGTCAATAGCTGCCTCGGTCACCGTATGGTCGTTCCCCTGTGAGTTTAGATTATCAAATCCGACGCAAAAATGATAGTTAATTGTAACGTTTAGGGCCTCCTAATGACGATGGGACATTCAAATTGCGTCGAAATTCAATACATCGTCCTCCAGCCGCCTTGTCTCCAAGGGGATTTTGCTGTCTCGGGCACAATATGATCCTTCTCCTGTGAGTCTACATTTTCGAATCCGACGCAAAAACGATAGTGAATTGTAACGTGCAGCGCCTCCTAATGACGATAGAAGACTCAAATTGCGTCGAGATTCAATACATCGTCCTCCAGCCGAT
Organism: Schistocerca serialis cubense; assembly: GCF_023864345.2. NCBI lineage: Eukaryota > Metazoa > Arthropoda > Insecta > Orthoptera > Acrididae > Schistocerca > Schistocerca serialis. Next base: position 554,348,245 of record NC_064646.1, read on the forward strand.
TTGTCTCCAAGGGTCTATTGCTGCCACGGGCACCTTATTCTCGTTCTCCTGTGAGTCTAGATTTTCGAATCCGACGCCAAAATGTTAGTTAATTGTAACGTTCAGGGCCTTGTAATGACGATGGAACACTCAAATTGCGTAGAGATTCAATACATCGGCCTCCAGCCGACTTGTCTCCAAGGGTCTGTTGCTGCGTCGGGCACCTTATGGTCGTTCTCCTGTGAGTTTAGATTATCGAATCCGACGCAAAAATGATAGTTAATTGTAACGTTCAGGGCCTTCTAATGACGATGGAACACTCAAATTGCGTAGAGATTCAATACATCGGCCTCCAGCCGACTTGTCTCCAAGGGTCTGTTGCTGCCTCGGGCACCTTATGGTCGTTCTCCTGTGAGTTTAGATTATCGAATCCGACGCAAAAATGATAGTTAATTGTAACGTTCAGGGCCTCCTAATGCCGATGGAACACTCAAATTGCGTCGAGATTCAATACATCGGTCTCCAGCCGACTTGTCTCCAAGGGTCTATTGCTGCCTCGGGCACCTTATGGTTGTTCTCCCGTCAGTTTAGATTTTCGAATCCGACGAAAAACTGATAGTTAAATGTAATGCTCAGGGCCTCCTAATGACGATGGAACACTGAAATTGCGTCGAGAGTCAATACATCTTCCTCCAGCCGACTTGCCTCCAAGGGGATATTGCTGTCTCAGGCACAATATGATCCTTCTCCTGTGAGTCTACATTTTCGAATCCGACCCAAAAATGATAGTGAATTGTAACGTTCAGCGCCTCCTAATGACGATAGAAGACTCAAATTGCGTCGAGATTCAATACATCGTCCTGCAGCCGATTTGTCTCCAAGGGGTATATTGCTGTCTCGAGCACCCTATGAATATCTCCTGTGAGTAGATTTTCGAATCCGACGCGAAACTGATAGTTAATTGTAAGGTTCAGGGCCTTGTAATGACGATGGAACACTCAAATTGCGTCGAGATTCAATACATCGGCCTGCAGCCGACTTGTCTCCAACGGTCTAATGCTGCCTCGGGCACCTTATGATCGTTCTCCTGTGAGTTTAGATTTTCGAATCCGACGAAAAACTGATAGTTAATTGTAACATTCAGGGCCTCCTAATGACGATGGAACACACATTTTGCGTCGCGATACAATACATCGTCCTCCAACCGACTTGTCTCCAAGGGTCAATAGCTGCCTCGGTCACCGTATGGTCGTTCCCCTGTGAGTTTAGATTATCAAATCCGACGCAAAAATGATAGTTAATTGTAACGTTTAGGGCCTCCTAATGACGATGGGACATTCAAATTGCGTCGAAATTCAATACATCGTCCTCCAGCCGCCTTGTCTCCAAGGGGATTTTGCTGTCTCGGGCACAATATGATCCTTCTCCTGTGAGTCTACATTTTCGAATCCGACGCAAAAACGATAGTGAATTGTAACGTGCAGCGCCTCCTAATGACGATAGAAGACTCAAATTGCGTCGAGATTCAATACATCGTCCTCCAGCCGATTTGTCTCCAAGGGTCTATTGCTGCCACGGGCACCTTATTCTCGTTCTCCTGTGAGTCTAGATTTTCGAATCCGACGCCAAAATGTTAGTTAATTGTAACGTTCAGGGCCTTGTAATGACGATGGAACACTCAAATTGCGTAGAGATTCAATACATCGGCCTCCAGCCGACTTGTCTCCAAGGGTCTGTTGCTGCGTCGGGCACCTTATGGTCGTTCTCCTGTGAGTTTAGATTATCGAATCCGACGCAAAAATGATAGTTAATTGTAACGTTCAGGGCCTTCTAATGACGATGGAACACTCAAATTGCGTAGAGATTCAATACATCGGCCTCCAGCCGACTTGTCTCCAAGGGTCTGTTGCTGCCTCGGGCACCTTATGGTCGTTCTCCTGTGAGTTTAGATTATCGAATCCGACGCAAAAATGATAGTTAATTGTAACGTTCAGGGCCTCCTAATGCCGATGGAACACTCAAATTGCGTCGAGATTCAATACATCGGTCTCCAGCCGACTTGTCTCCAAGGGTCTATTGCTGCCTCGGGCACCTTATGGTTGTTCTCCCGTCAGTTTAGATTTTCGAATCCGACGAAAAACTGATAGTTAAATGTAATGCTCAGGGCCTCCTAATGACGATGGAACACTGAAATTGCGTCGAGAGTCAATACATCTTCCTCCAGCCGACTTGCCTCCAAGGGGATATTGCTGTCTCGGGCACAATATGATCCTTCTCCTGTGAGTCTAGATTTTCGAATCCGACCCAAAAATGATAGTGAATTGTAACGTTCAGCGCCTCCTAATGACGATAGAAGACTCAAATTGCGTCGAGATTCAATACATCGTCCTGCAGCCGATTTGTCTCCAAGGGGTATATTGCTGTCTCGAGCATCCTATGAATATCTCCTGTGAGTAGATTTTCGAATCCGACGCGAAACTGATAGTTAATTGTAAGGTTCAGGGCCTTGTAATGACGATGGAACACTCAAATTGCGTCGAGATTCAATACATCGGCCTGCAGCCGACTTGTCTCCATCGGTCTAATGCTGCCTCGGGCACCTTATGATCGTTCTCCTGTGAGTTTAGATTTTCGAATCCGACGAAAAACTGATAGTTAATTGTAACATTCAGGGCCTCCTAATAACGATGGAACCCTCATTTTGCGTCGCGATACAATACATCGTCCTCCAACCGACTTGTCTCCAAGGGTCAATAGCTGCCTCGGTCACCGTATGGTCGTTCCCCTGTGAGTTTAGATTATTGAATCCGACGCAAAAATGATAGTTAATTGTAACGTTTAGGGCCTCCTAATGACGATGGGACATTCAAATTGCGTCGAGATTCAATACATCGTCCTCCAGCCGACTTGTCTCCAAGGGGATATTGCTGTCTCGGGCACAATATGATCCTTCTCCTGTGAGTCTACATTTTCGAATCCGACGCAAAAATGATAGTGATTTGTAACGTGCAGCGCCTCCTTATGACGATAGAAGACTCAAATTGCGTCGAGATTCAATACATCGTCCTCCAGCCGATTTGTCTCCAAGGGTCTATTGCTGCCACGGGCACCTTATTCTCGTTCTCCTGTGAGTCTAGATTTTCGAATCCGACGCAAAAATGATAGTTAATTGTAACGTTCAGGGCCTTGTAATGACGATGGAACACTCAAATTGCGTCGAGATTCAATACATCGTCCTCCAGCCGACTTGTCTCCAAGGGTCTGTTGCTGCCTCGGGCACCGTATGGTCGTTCTCCTGTGAGTTTAGATTATCGAATCCGACGCAAAAATGATAGTTAATTATAACGTTCAGGGCCTCCTAATGCCGACGGAACACTCAAATTGCGTCGATATTCAATACATCGGCCTCCAGCCGACTTATCTCCAAGGGGCTATTGCTGCCTCGGACACTTTATGGTCGTTCTCCTGTGAGTCTAGATTTTCGAATCCGACGCAAAAATGATTGTTAATTGTAACGTTCAGGGCCTTCTAATGACGATGGAACACTCAAATTGCGTCGAGATTCAATACATCGGCCTCCATCCGACTTGCCTCCAAGGGTCTATTGCTGCCTCGGGCACCTTATGTTCGTTCTCCTGTGAGTTTAGATTATCGAATCCGACGCAAAAATGATAGTTAATTTTAACGTTCAGGGCCTCCTAATGCCGATGGAACACTCAAATTGCTTCGAGATTCAATACATCGGCCTCCAGCCTACTTGTCTCCAAGGGTCTATTGCTGCCTCGGGCACCTTATGGTCGTTCTCCTGTGAATCTAGATATTCGAATGCGACGCAAAAATGATAGTTAATTGTAACGTTCAGGGCCTTGTAATGACGATGGAACACTCAAATTGCGTCGAGATTCAATACATCGTCCTCCAGCCGACTTGTCTCCAACGGTCTGTTGCTGCCTCGGGCACCGTATGGTCGTTCTCCTGTGAGTTTAGATTATCGAATCCGACGCAAAATTGATAGTTAATTTTAACGTTCAGGACCTCCTAATGCCGATGGAACACTCAAATTGCGTCGAGATTCAGTACATTGGCCTCCAGCCGACTTGTCTCCAAGGGGCTATTGCTGCCTCGGGCACCTTATGGTCGTTCTCCTGTGAGTTTAGATTTTCGAATCCGACGAAAAACTGATAGTTAATTGTAACATTCAGGGCCTCCTAATGACGATGGAACACTCATTTTGCGTCGCGATCCAATACATCGTCTTCCAACCGACTTGTTTCCAAGGTTCAATAGCTGCCTCGGGCACCGTATGGTCGTACCCCTGTGAGTCAACATTTTCGAATCCGACGCAAAACTGATACTCAAATGTAATGCTCAGGGCCTCTTAATGACGATGGAACACTGAAATTGCGTCGAGAGTCAATACATATTCCTCCAGCCGACTTGTCTACAAGGGGATATTACTGCCTCGGGCTCCATGTGGTCCGTCTCCTGTGAGTCTAGATTTTCGAGTCCGACGCGAAACTGATAGTTAATTGTAAGGTTCAGGGCTTCCTAATGACGATGGAACACTCTAATTGCGTCGAGATTCTATACATCGGTCTCCAGCGGACTTGTCTCCAAGGGGATATTGCTGTCTCGGGCACCATTTGAACCTTCTCCTGTGAGTCTAGATTTTCGTATCCGACGCAAAAATGATAGTGAATAGTAACGTTCAGCGCCTCCTGAAGACGATAGAACTCTCAAATTGCGTCGAGATTCAATACATCGGCCTCCAGCGGACTTGTCTCCAAGGGTCTAATCCTGCCTCGGGCACCGTGTGGTCGTTCCCCTGTGAGTCAACATTTTAGAATCCGACGCAAAAATGATAGTTAATTGTAACGTTCAGGGCCTTGTAATGACGATGGAACTCTCAAATTGCGTCGAGATTCAATACATCGGCCTCCAGCCTACTTGTCTCCAAGGGTCCATTGCTGCCTCGGGCACCTTATGTTCGTTCTCCTGTGAGTCTAGATTTTCGAATCCGACGCAAAAATGATAGTTAATTGTTACGTTCAGGGCCTTGTAATGACGATGGAACACTCAATTTGCGTAGAGATTCAATACATCGGCCTCCAGCCGACTTGTCTCCAAGGGTCTGTTGATGCCTCGGGCACCTTATGGTCGTTCTCCTGTGAGTTTAGATTATAGAATCCGACGCAAAAACGATAGTTAATTTTAACGTTCAGGGCCTCCTAATGCCGATGGAACACTCAAATCGCGTCGAGATTCAATACATCGGCCACCCGCGGACTTGTCTCCAAGGGGATATTGCTGTCTCGGGCACAATATGATCCTTCTCCTGTGAGTCTAGATTTTCGAATCCGACGCAAAAATGATAGTGAATTGTAACGTGCAGCGCCTCCTAATGGCGATAGAAGACTCAAATTGCGTCGAGATTCAATACATCGTCCTCCAGCCGATTTGTCTCCAAGGGTCTATTGCTGCCACGGGCACCTTATTCTCGTTCTCCTGTGAGTCTAGATTTTCGAATCCGACGCAAAAATGATTGTTAATTGTAACGTTCAGGGCCTTGTAATGACGATGGAACACTCAAATTGCGTCGAGATTCAATACATCGTCCTCCAGCCGACTTGTCTCCAAGGGTCTGTTGCTGCCTCGGGCACCGTATGGTCGTTCTCCTGTGAGTTTAGATTATCGAATCCGACGCAAAAATGATAGTTAATTATAACGTTCAGGGCCTCCTAAAGCCGATGGAACACTCAAATTGCGTCGATATTCAATACATCGGCCTCCAGCCGACTTATCTCCAAGGGGCTATTGCTGCCTCGGACACCGTATGGTCGTTCTCCTGTGAGTGTAGATTTTCGAATCCGACGCAAAAATGATTGTTAATTGTAACGTTCAGGGCCTTCTAATGACGATGGAACACTCAAATTGCGTCGAGATTCAATACATCGGCCTCCATCCGACTTGCCTCCAAGGGTCTATTGCTGCCTCGGGCACCTTATGTTCGTTCTCCTGTGAGTTTAGATTATCGAATCCGACGCAAAAATGATAGTTAATTGTAACGTTCAGGGCCTCCTAATGCCGATGGAACACTCAAATTGCGTCGAGATTCAATACATCGGCCTCCAGGCGACTTGTCTCCAAGGGTCTGTTTCTGCCTCGGGCACCTTATGGTCGTTCTCCTGTGAGTTTAGATTATCGAATCCGACGCAAAATTGATAGTTAATTTTAACGTTCAGGGCCTCCTAATGCCGATGGAACACTCAAATTGCTTCGAGATTCAATACATCGGCCTCCAGCCGACTTGTCTCCAAGGGTCTATTGCTGCCTCGGGCACCTTATGGTCGTTCTCCTGTGACTCTAGATATTCGAATCCGACGCAAAAATGATAGTTAATTGTAACGTTCAGGGCCTTGTAATGACGATGGAACACTCAAATTGCGTCGAGATTCAATACATCGTCCTCCAGCCGACTTGTCTCCAACGGTCTGTTGCTGCCTCGGGCAACGTGTGGTCGTTCTCCTGTGAGTTTAGATTATCGAATCCGACGCAAAATTGATAGTTAATTTTAACGTTCAGGACCTCCTAATGCCGATGGAACACTCAAATTGCGTCGAGATTCAGTACATCGGCCTCCAGCCGACTTGTCTCCAAGGGGCTATTGCTGCCTGGGGCACCTTATGGTCGTTCTCCTGTGAGTTTAGATTTTCGAATCCGACGAAAAACTGATAGTTAATTGTAACATTCAGGGCCTCCTAATGACGATGGAACACTCATTTTGCGTCGCGATCCAATAAATCGTCTTCCAACCGACTTGTTTCCAAGGTTCAATAGCTGCCTCGGGCACCGTATGGTCGTACCCCTGTGAGTCAACATTTTCGAATCCGACGCAAAACTGATAGTTAAATGTAATGCTCAGGGCCTCTTAATGACGATGGAACTCTCAAATTGCGTCGAGATTCAATACATCGGCCTCCAGCCTACTTGTCTCCAAGGGTCCATTGCTGCCTCGGGCACCTTATGTTCGTTCTCCTGTGAGTCTAGATTTTCGAATCCGACGCAAAAATGATAGTTAATTGTTACGTTCAGGGCCTTGTAATGACGATGGAACACTCAATTTGCGTAGAGATTCAATACATCGGCCTCCAGCCGACTTGTCTCCAAGGGTCTGTTGATGCCTCGGGCACCTTATGGTCGTTCTCCTGTGAGTTTAGATTATAGAATCCGACGCAAAAACGATAGTTAATTTTAACGTTCAGGGCCTCCTAATGCCGATGGAACACTCAAATCGCGTCGAGATTCAATACATCGGCCACCCGCGGACTTGTCTCCAAGGGGATATTGCTGTCTCGGGCACAATATGATCTTTCTCCTGTGAGTCTAGATTTTCGAATCCGACGCAAAAATGATAGTGAATTGTAACGTGCAGCGCCTCCTAATGGCGATAGAAGACTCAAATTGCGTCGAGATTCAATACATCGTCCTCCAGCCTTTTTGTCTCCATAGGTCTATTGCTGCCACGGGCACCTTATTCTCGTTCTCCTGTGAGTTTAGATTATAGAATCCGACGCAAAAACGATAGTTAATTTTAACGTTCAGGGCCTCCTTATGCCGATGGAACACTCAAATTGCGTCGATATCAATACATCGGCATCCAGCCGACTTATCTCCAAGGGGCTATTGCTGCCTCGGACACCGTATGGTCGTTCTCCTGTGAGTGTAGATTTTCGAATCCGACGCAAAAATGATTGTTAATTGTAACGTTCAGGGCCTTCTAATGACGATGGAACACTCAAATTGCGTCGAGATTCAATACTTCGGCCTCCATCCGACTTGCCTCCAAGGGTCTATTGCTGCCTCGGGCACCTTATGTTCGTTCTCCTGTGAGTTTAGATTTTCGAATCCGACGAAAAACTGATAGTTAAATGTAATGCTCAGGGCCTCTTAATGACGATGGAACACTGAAATTGCGTCGAGAGTCAATACATATTCCTCCAGCCGACTTGTCTACAAGGGGATATTACTGCCTCGGGCTCCATGTGGTCCGTCTCCTGTGAGTCTAGTTTTCGAGTCCAACGCGAAACTGATAGTTAATTGTAAGGTTCAGGGCCTCGTAATGACGATGGAACACTCATTTTGCGTCGCGATCCAATACATCGTCTTCCAACCGACTTGTTTCCAAGGTTCAATAGCTGCCTCGGGCACCGTATGGTCGTACCCCTGTGAGTCAACATTTTCGAATCCGACGCAAAACTGATAGTTAAATGTAATGCTCAGGGCCTCTTAATGACGATGGAACACTGAAATTGCGTCGAGAGTCAATACATATTCCTCCAGCCGACTTGTCTACAAGGGGATATTACTGCCTCGGGCTCCATGTGGTCCGTCTCCTGTGAGTCTAGTTTTCGAGTCCGACGCGAAACTGATAGTTAATTGTAAGGTTCAGGGCCTCGTAATGACGATGGAACATTCTAATTGCGTCGAGATTCTATACATCGGTCTCCAGCGGACTTGTCTCCAAGGGGATATTGCTGTCTCGGGCACCATATGATCCTCCTCCTGTGAGTCTAGATTTTCGAATCACACGCAAAAATGATAGTGAATAGTAACGTTCAGCGTCTCCTGATGACGATAGAACTCTCAAAATGCGTCGAGATTCAATACATCGTTCTCAAGCCGACTTGTCTCCAAGGGTCTGTTGCTGCCTCGGGCACCTTATGGTCGTTCTCCTGTGAGTTTAGATTATCGAATCCGACGCAAAAATGATAGTTAATTTTAACGTACAGGGCCTCCTAATGCCGATGGAACACTCAAATTGCGTCGAGATTCAATACATCGTCCTCCAGCCGATTTGTCTCCAAGGGTCTATTGCTGCCACGGGCACCTTATTCTCGTTCTCCTGTGAGTCTAGAATTTCGAATCCGACGCAAAAATGATAGTTAATTGTAACGTTCAGGGCCTTGTAATGACGATGGAACACTCAAATTGCGTAGAGATTCAATACATCGGCCTCCAGCCGACTTGTCTCGAAGGGTCTGTTGCTGCCTCGGGCACCTTATGGTCGTTCTCCTGTGAGTTTAGATTATCGAATCCGACGCAAAAATGATAGTTAATTGTAACGTTCAGGGCCTTCTAATGACGATGGAACACTCAAATTGCGTAGAGATTCAATACATCGGCCTCCAGCCAACTTGTCTCCAAGGGTCTGTTGCTGCCTCGGGCACCTTATGGTCGTTCTCCTGTGAGTTTAGATTATCGAATCCGACGCAAAAATGATAGTTAATTGTAACGTTCAGGGCCTCCTAATGCCAATGGAACACTCAAATTGCGTCGAGATTCAATACATCGGCCTCCAGCCGACTTGTCTCCAAGGGTCTATTGCTGCCTCGAGCACCTTATGGTCGTTCTCCCGTCAGTTTAGATTTTCGAATCCGACGAAAAACTGATAGTTAATTGTAACATTCAGGGCCTTCTAATGACGATGGAACACTCATTTTGCGTCGCGATCCAATACATCGTCCTCCAACCGACTTGTGTCCACGGGTCAATAGCAGCCTCGGGCACCGTATGGTCGTTCCCCCTGTGAGTCAACATTTTCGAATCCGACGCAAAACTGATAGTTAAATGTAATGCTCAGGGCCTCCTAATGATGATGGAACACTGAAATAGCGTCGAGAGTCAATACATCTTCCTCCAGCCGACTTGCCTCCAAGGGGATATTGCTGTCTCGGGCACAATATGATCCTTCTCCTGTGAGTCTAGATTTTCGAATCCGACCCAAAAATGATAGTGAATTGTAACGTTCAGCGCCTCCTAATGACGATAGAAGACTCAAATTGCGTCGAGATTCAATACATCGTCCTGCAGCCGATTTGTCTCCAAGGGGTATATTGCTGTCTCGAGCACCCTATGAATATCTCCTGTCAGTAGATTTTCGAATCCGACGCGAAACTGATAGTTAATTGTAAGGTTCAGGGCCTTGTAATGACGATGGAACACTCAAATTGCGTCGAGATTCAATACATTGGCCTCCAGCCGACTTGTCTCCAACGGTCTAATGCTGCCTCGGGCACCTTATGATCGTTCTCCTGTGAGTTTAGATTTTCGAATCCGACGAAAAACTTATAGTTAATTGTAACATTCAGGGCCTCCTAATGACGATGGAACATTCAAATTGCGTCGAGATTCAATACATCGTCCTCCATCCGACTTGTCTCCAAGGGTCAATAGCTGCCTCGGTCACCGTATGGTCGTTCCCCTGTGAGTTTAGATTATCGAATCCGACGCAAAAATGATAGTTAATTGTAACGTTTAGGGCCTCCTAATGACGATGGGACATTCAAATTGCGTCGAGATTCAATACATCGTCCTCCATCCGACTTGTCTCCAAGGGGATATTGCTGTCTCGGGCACAATATGATCCTTCTCCTGTGAGTCTACATTTTAGAATCCGACGCAAAAATGATAGTTAATTGTAACGTTCAGGGCCTTGTAATGACGATGGAACACTCAAATTGCGTCGAGATTCAATACATCGTCCTCCAGCCGACTTGTCTCCAACGGTCTGTTGCTGCCTCGGGCACCGTATGGTCGTTCTCCTGTAAGTTTAGATTATCGAATCCGACGCAAAATTGATAGTTAATTTTAACGTTCAGGGCCTCCTAATGCCAATGGAACACTCAAATTGCGTCGAGATTCAGTACATCGGCCTCCAGCCGACTTGTCTCCAAGGGGCTACTGCTGCCTCGGGCACCTTATGGTCGTTCTCCTGTGAGTTTAGATTTCCGAATCCGACGAAAAACTGATAGTTAATTGTAACATTCAGGGCCTCCTAATGACGATGGAACACTCATTTTGCGTCGCGATCCAATACATCGTCTTCCAACCGACTTGACTCCAAGGTTCAATAGCTGCCTCGGGCACCGTATGGTCGTTCCCCTGTGAGTCAACATTTTCGAATCCGACGCAAAACTGATAGTTAAATGTAATGCTCAGGGCCTCTTAATGACGATGGAACACTGAAATTGCGTCGAGAGTCAATACATATTCCTCCAGCCGACTTGTCTACAAGGGGATATTAATGCCTCGGGCTCCATGTGGTCCGTCTCCTGTGAGTATAGATTTTCGAGTCCGACGCGAAACTGATAGTTAATTGTAAGGTTCAGGGCCTCCTAATGCCGATGGAACACTCAAATCGCGTCGAGATTCAATACATCGGCCACCCGCGGACTTGTCTCCAAGGGGATATTGCTGTCTCGGGCACAATATGATCCTTCTCCTGTGAGTCTAGATTTTCGAATCCGACGCAAAAATGATAGTGAATTGTAACGTGCAGCGCCTCCTAATGGCGATAGAAGACTCAAATGGCTTCGGGATTCTAAACATCGTCCTAAAGCCGATTTGTCTCCAAGGGGATATTGCTGCCTGGGGCACCAAATAGTCGTTCCCCTTTGAGTCAACATTTTCGAATCCGACGCAAAACTGATAGTTAAATGTAATGCTCAGGGCCTCTTAATGACGATGAAACACTGAAATTGCGTCGAGAGTCAATACATCTTTCTCCAGCCGACTTGTCTCCAAGGTTCTATTGCTGCCTCGGGCACAATATGGTCGTTCTCCTGTGATTCTAGATTTTCGAATCCGACGCAAAAATGATAGTTAATTGTAACGTTCAGGGCCTTCTAATGACGATAGAACACTCAAATTGCGTCGAGATTCAATACATCGGCCTCCAGCCGACTTGTCTCCAAGGGTCTATTGCTACCTCGGGCACCTTATGGTCGTTCTCCTGTGAGTTTAGATTATCGAATCCGACGCAAAAATGATAGTTAATTGTAACGTTCAGGGCCTCCTAATGCCGATGGAACACTCAAATTGCGTCGAGATTCAATACATCGGCCTCCAGCAGACTTGTCTCCAAGGGTCTGTTGATGCCTCGGGCACCTTATGGTCGTTCTCCTGTGAGTTTAGATTATCGAATCCGACGCAAAAATGATAGTTAATTGTAACGTTTAGGGCCTCCTAATGCCGATGGAACAGTCAAATTGCGTCGAGATTCAATACATCGGCCTCCAGCCGACTTGTCTCCAAGGGACTATTGCTGCCTCGGGCACCTTATGGTCGTTCTCCTGTGAGTGTAGATTTTCGAATCCGACGCAAAAATGATGGTTAATTGTAACATTCAGGGCCTCCTAATGACGATGGAACACTCATTTTGCGTCGCGATCCAATACATCGTCCTCCAACCGACTTGTGTCCAAGGGTCAATAGCTGCCTCGGGCACCGTATGGTCGTACCCCCTGTGAGTCAACATTTTCGAATCCGACGCAAAACTGATAGTTAAATGTAATGCTCAGGGCCTCCTAATGACGATGGAACACTGAAATTGCGTCGAGAGTCAATACGTCTTCCCCCAGCCGACTTGTCTCCAAGGGGATATTGCTGTCTCGAGCACCGTATGAACTTCTCCTGTGAGTAGATTTTCGAATCCGACGCGAAACTGATAGTTAATTGTAAGATTCAGGGCCTTGTAATGACGATGGAACACTCAAATTGCGTCGATATTCAATACATCGGTCTCCAGCCGACTTGTCTCCAACGGTCTATTGCTGCATCGGGCACCTTATGATCGTTCTCCTGTGAGTTAAGATTTTCGAATCCGACGAAAAACTGATAGTTAATTGTAACATTCAGGGCCTCCTAATGACGATGGAACACTCATTTTGCGTCGCGATCCAATACATCGTCCTCCAACCGACTTGTTTCCAAGGGTCAATAGCTGTCTCGGGCAGAATATGATCCTTCTCCTGTGAGTCTAGATTATCGAATCCGACGTAAAAATGATAGTGAATTGTAACGTGCAGCGCCTCCTAATGGCAATACAAGACTCAAATGGCTTCGGGATTCAATACATCGTCCTAAAGCCGATTTGTCTCCAAGGGGATATTGCTGCCTCGGGCACCAAATGGTCGTTCCCCTGTGAGTCAACATTTTCGAATCCGAATAATGAGGTCGATGCAGCAATATCCCCTTGGAGACAAGTCAGCTGGAGGTCGACGTATTGAATCTCGACGCAATTTGAGAGTTCCATTGTCATTAGTAGGCCCTGAACGTTACAATTAACTATTATTTTTGCGTCGGATTCGAAAATCTAGACTTACAAGAGAACGACCATAAGGTGCCCGAGGCAGCATTAGACCCTTGGAGACAAGTCGGCTGGAGGCCGATGTATTGAATCTCGACGCAATTTGAGTGTTCCATCGGCATTAGGAGGCCCTGAACGTTACAATTGACTATCATTTTTGCGTCGGATTCGATAATCTAATCTCACAGGAGAACGACCATAAGGTGCCCGAGGCAGCAATAGACCCTTGGAGACAATTCGGCTGGATGACGATGTATTGAATCTCGACGCAATTTGAGTGTTCCATCGTCATTACAAGGCCCTGAACGTTACAATTAACTATCATTTTTGCGTCGGATTCGAATATCTAGACTCACAGGAGAACGACCATAAGGTGCCCGAGGCAGCAATAGACCCTTGGAGACAAGTCGGCTGGAGGACGATGTATTGGATCGCGACGCAATTTGAGTCTTCTGTCGTCATTAGGAGGCGCTGAACGTTACAATTCACTATCAGTTTTTCGTCGGATTCGAAAATCTAGACTCACAGCAGACGAACCATTTGGTGCCCGAGGCAGCAATATCCCCTTGGAGACAAATCGGCTTTAGGACGATGTATTGAATCCCGACGCCATTTGAGTCTTCTATCGTCATTAGGAGGCGCTGAACGTTACAATTCACTATCATTTTTGGGTCGGATTCGAAAATCTAGACACACAGGAGAAGGATCATATTGTGCCCGAGACAGCAATATCCCCTTGGAGACAAGTCGGCTGGAGGAAGATGTATTGACTCTCGACGCAATTTCAGTGTTCCATCGTCATTAGGAGGCCCTGAACGTTACAATTAACCATCATTTTTGCGTCGGATTCGAAAATCTAGACTCACAGGAGAACGACCATAAGGTGCCCGAGGCAGCAATAGACCCTTGGGGACAAGTCGGCTGGAGGCCGATGTATTGAATCTCGAAGCAATTTGAGTGTTCCATCGTCATTAGGAGGCACTGAATGTTACAATTAACTATCAGTTTTTCGTCGGATTCGAAAATCTAAACTCACGGGAGAACGACCATAAGGTGCCCGAGGCAGCAATAGACCCTTGGAGACAAGTCGGCAGGAGGACGATGTATTGAATCTCGACGCAATTTGAGTGTTCCATCGTCATAAGAAGGCCCTGAACGTTACAATTAACCATCATTTTTGCGTCGGATTCGAAAATCTAGACTCACAGGAGAACGACCATAAGGTGCCCGAGGCAGCAATAGACCCTTGGAGACAAGTCGGCTGGAGGCCGATGTATTGAATCTCGAAACAATTTGAGTGTTCCATCGGCATTAGGAGGCCCTAAACGTTACAATTAACTATCATTTTTGAGTCGGATTCGATAATCTAAACTCACAGGAGAACGACCATAAGGTGCAAGAGGCATCAACAGACCCTTGGAGACAAGTCTGCTGGAGGCCGATGTATTGAATCTCGACGCAATTTGAGTGTTCCATCGGAATTAGGAGGCCCTGAACGTTACAATTAACTATCATTTTTGCGTCGGATTCGATAATCTAAACTCACAGGAGAACGACCATAAGGTGCCCGAGGCAGCAATAGACCCTTGGAGACAAGTCGGCTGGAGGCCGATGTATTGAATCTCGACGCAATTTGAGTGTTCCATCGTCATTAGAAGGCCCTGAGCGTTACAATTAACTATCATTTTTGCGTCGGATTCGAAAATCTAGGCTGGAGAAAGATGTATTGACTCTCGACGCAATTTCAGTATTCCATCGTCATTAAGAGGCCCTGAGCATTACATTTAACTATCAGTTTTGCGTCGGATTCGAAAATGTTGACTCACAGGGGAACGACCATACGGTGCCCGAGGCACCTATTGACCCTTGGAGACAAGTCGGTTGGAGGACGATGTATTGGATCGCGACGCAAAATGAGTGTTCCATCGTCATTAGGAGGCCCTGAATGTTACAATTAACTATCAGTTTTTCGTCGGATTCGAAAATCTAAACTCACAGGAGAACGATCATAAGGTGCCCGAGGCAGCAATAGACCGTTGGAGACAAGTCGGCTGGAGGACGATGTATTGAATCTCGACGCAATTTGAGTGTTCCATCGTCATTACAAGGCCTTGAACCTTACAATTAACTATCAGTTTCGCGTCGGATTCGAAAATCCACTCTCAGGAGAAGTTCATACGGTGCTCGAGACAGCAATATGCCCCTTGGAGACAAATCGGCTGGAGGACGATGTATTGAATCTCGACGCAATTTGAGTCTTCTATCGTCATTAGGAGGCGCTGAACGTTACAATTCACTATCATTTATGCGCCGGATTCGAAAATCTAGACTCACGGGAGAAGGATCATATTGTGCCCGAGACAGCAATATCCCCTTGGAGACAAGTCGGCTGGAGGACGATGTATTGAATCTCGACGCAATTTGAGTGTCCCATCGTCATTAGGAGGGCCTAAACGTTACAATTAACTATCATTTTTGCGTCGGATTCGATAATCTAAACTCACAGGAGAACGACCATAAGGTGCCCGAGGCATCAACAGACCCTTGGAGACAAGTCTGCTGGAGGCCGATGTATAGAATCTCGACGCAATTTGAGTGTTCCATCGGCATTAGGAGGCCCTGAACGTTACAATTAACTATCATTTTTGCGTCGGATTCGATAATCTAAACTCACAGGAGAACGACCATAATGTGCCCGAGGCAGCAATAGACCCTTGGAGACAAGTCGGCTGGAGGCCGATGTATTGAATCTCGACGCAATTTGAGTGTTCCATCGGCATCAGGAGACGCTGAACGTTACTATTCACTATCATTTTTGCGTCGGATTCGAAAATCTAGACTCACAGGAGAAGGATCATATGGTGCCCGAGACAGCAATATCCCCTTGGAGACAAGTCCGCTGGAGGCCGATGTATTGAATCTCGACGCAATTAGAGTGTTCCATCGTCATTAGGCGGCCCTGAACCTTACAATTAACTATCAGTTTCGCGTCGGATTCGAAAATCTAGACTCACAGGAGACGGACCACATGGAGCCCGAGGCAGTAATATCCCTTTGTAGACAAGTCGGCTGGAGAAAGATGTATTGACTCTCGACGCAATTTCAGTATTCCATCGTCATTAAGAGGCCCTGAGCATTACATTTAACTATCAGTTTTGCGTCGGATTCGAAAATGTTGACTCACAGGGGAACGACCATACGGTGCCCGAGGCACCTATTGACCCTTGGAGACAAGTCGGTTGGAGGACGATGTATTGGATCGCGACGCAAAATGAGTGTTCCATCGTCATTAGGAGGCCCTGAATGTTACAATTAACTATCAGTTTTTCGTCGGATTCGAAAATCTAAACTCACAGGAGAACGATCATAAGGTGCCCGAGGCAGCAATAGACCGTTGGAGACAAGTCGGCTGGAGGCCGATGTATTGAATCTCGACGCAATTTGAGTGTTCCATCGTCATTAGAAGGCCCTGAACGTTACAATTAACTATCATATTTGCGTCGGATTCGAAAATCTAGGCTCACACGAGAACGACCATAATGTGCCCGAGGCAGCAATAGACCCTTGGAGACAAGTCGGCTGGAGGAAGATGTATTGACTCTCGACGCAATTTCAGTGTTCCATCGTCATTAAGAGGCCCTGAGCATTACATTTAACTATCAGTTTTGCGTCGGATTCGAAAATGTTGACTCACAGGGGAACGACCATACGGTGCCCGAGGCAGCTATTGACCCTTTGAGACAAGTCGGTTGGAAGAGGATGTATTGGATCGCGACGCAAAATGAGTAATCCATCGTCATTAGTAGAAATGAATGTTACAATTAACTATCAGTTTTTCGTCGGATTCGAAAATCTAAACTGACAGGAGAACGACCATAAGGTGCCCGAGGCAGCAATAGCCCCTTGGAGACAAGTCGGCTGGAGGCCGATGTATTGAATCTCGACGCATTTTTGAGTGTTCCATCGGCATTAGGAGGCCCTGAACGTTAAAATTAACTATCAATTTTGCGTCGGATTCGATAATCTAAACTCATAGGAGAACGACCATACGGTGCCCGAGGCAGCAACAGACCCTTGGAGACAAGTCGGCTGGAGGACGATGTATTGAATCTCGACGCAATTTGAGTGTTCCATCGTCATTACAAGGCCCTGAACGTTACAATTAACTATCATTCTTGCGTCGGATTCGAAAATCTAGACTCACAGGAGAACGACCATAAAGTGCCCGAGGCAGCAATAGACCCTTGGAGACAAGTCGGCTGGAGGCCGATGTATTGAATCTCGAAGCAATTTGAGTGTTGCATCGGCATTAGGAGGCCCTGAACGTTAAATTTAACTATCATTTTTGCGTCGGATTCGATAATCTAAACTCACAGGAGAACGACCATAAGGTGCCCGAGGCAGAAACAGACCCTTGGAGACAAGTCGGCTGGAGGTCGATGTATTGAATCTCGACGCAACTTGAGTGTTCCATCGGCATTAGGAGGCCCTGAACGTTACAATTAACTATCATTTTTGCGTCGGATTCGATAATCTAAACTCACAGGAGAACGACCATAAGGTGCCCGAGGCAGCAATAGACCCTTGGAGGCAAGTCGGATGGAGGCCGATGTATTGAATCTCGACGCAATTTGAGAGTTCCATCGTCATTAGAAGGCCCTGAACGTTACAATTAACAATCATTTTTGCTTCGGATTCGAAAATCTAGACTCACAGGAGAACGACCATAAGGTGCCCGAGGCAGCAATAGCCCCTTGGAGACAAGTCGGCTGGAGGACGATGTATTGAATCCCGACGCAATTTGAGTCTTCTATCGTCATTAGGAGGCGCTGCACGTTACAATTCACTATCATTTTTGCGTCGGATTCGAAAATGTAGACTCACAGGAGAAGGATCATATTGTGCCCGAGACAGCAATATGCCCTTGGAGACAAGTCGGCTGGAGGACGATGTATTGAATCTCGACGCAATTTCAGTGTCCCATCGTCATTAGGAGGCCCTAAACGTTACAATTAACTATCATTTTTGCGTCGGATTCGATAATCTAAACTCACAGGGGAACGACCATACGGTGACCGAGGCAGCTATTGACCCTTGGAGGCAAGTCGGTTGGAGGACGATGTATTGGATCTCGACGCAAAATGAGTGTTCCATCGTCATTAGGAGGCCCTGAATGTTACAATTAACTATCAGTTTTTCGTCGGATTCGAAAATCTAAACTCACGGGAGAACGACCATAATGTGCCCGAGGCAGCAATAGACCCTTGGAGACAAGTCGGCTGGAGGCCGATGTATTGAATCTCGACGCAATTTGAGTGTTCCATCGGCATTAGGTGGCCCTGAACGTTACAATTAACTATCATTTTTGCGTCGGATTCGATAATCTAAACTCACAGGAGAACGACCATAAGGTGCCCGAGGCAGCAACAGACCCTTGGAGACAAGTCG
Organism: Schistocerca serialis cubense; assembly: GCF_023864345.2. Taxonomy (NCBI): domain Eukaryota; kingdom Metazoa; phylum Arthropoda; class Insecta; order Orthoptera; family Acrididae; genus Schistocerca; species Schistocerca serialis. Next base: position 554,366,819 of record NC_064646.1, read on the forward strand.
GCTTGAGGCCGATGTATTGAATCTCTACGCAATTTGAGTGTTCCATCGTCATTACAAGGCCCTGAACGTTACAATTAACTATCATTTTTGGGTCGGATTCGAAAATCTAGACTCACAGGAGAACGACCATAAGGTGCCCGAGGCAGCAATAGACCCTTGGAGACAAGTCGGCTGGAGGCCGATGTATTGAATCTCGACGCAATTTGAGAGTTCTATCGTCATCAGGAGGCGCTGATTGTTACTATTCACTATCATTTTTGCGTCGGATTCGAAAATCTTGTTTCACAGGAGAAGGATCATATGGTGCCCGAGACAGCAATATCCCCTTGGTGACAATTCCGCTGAAGGCCGATGTATTGAATCTCGACGCAATTAGAGTGTTCCGTCGTCATTAGGAGGCCCTGAACCTTACAATTAACTATCAGTTTCGCGTCGCACTCGAAAATCTAGACTCACAGGAGACGGACCACATGTAGCCCGAGGCAGTAATAACCCCATGTAGACAAATCGGCTGGAGGAAGATGTATTGACTCTCGACGCAATTTCAGTGTTCCATCGTCATTAGGAGGCCCTGAGCATTACATTTAACTATCAGTTTTGCGTCGGATTCGAAAATGTTGACTCACAGGGGGAACGACCATAAGGTGCCCGAGGCAGCAATAGACCCTTGGAGACAAGTCGGCTGGAGGCCGATGTATTGGATCTCGACGCGATTTGAGTGTTCCATCGGCATTAGGAGGCCCTGAACGATAAAATTAACCATCGTTTTTGCGTCGGATTCGATAATCTAAACACACAGGAGAACGACCATAAGGTGCCCGAGGCATCAACAGACCCTTGGAGACAAGTCTGCTGGTGACCGATGTATTGAATCTCGACGCAATTTGAGTGTTCCATCGGCATTAGGAGGCCCTGAACGTTACAATTAACTATCATTTTTGCGTCGGATTCGATAATCTAAAGTCACAGGAGAACGACCATAAGGTGCCCGAGGCAGCAACAGACCTTTGGAGACAAGTCGGCTGGAGGCCGATGTATTGAATCTCTACGCAATTTGAGTGTTCCATCGTCATTACAAGGCCCTGAACGTTACAATTAACTATCATTTTTGCGTCGGATTCGTAAATCTAGACTCACAGGAGAACGAACATAAGGTGCCCGAGGCAGCAATGGAACCTTGGAGACAAGTCGGCTGGAGGCCGTTGTATTGAATCTCGACGCAATTTGAGTGTTCCATCGTCATTACAAGGCCCTGAACGTTACAATTAACTATCATTTTTGCGTCGGATTCTAAAATGTTGACTCACAGGGGAACGACCACACGGTGCCCGAGGCAGCAATAGACCCTTGGAGACAAGTCGGCTGGAGGCCGATGTATTCAATCTCGACGCAATTTGAGAGTTCTATCGTCATCAGGAGGCGCTGAACGTTACTATTCACTATCATTTTTGCGTCGGATACGAAAATCTAGACTCACTGGAGAAGGATCATATGGAGCCCGAGACAGCAATATCCCCTTGGAGACAAGTCCGCTGGAGGCCGATGTATTGAATCTCGACGCAATTTGAGAGTTCTATCGTCTTCAGGATGCGCTGAACGTTACTATTCACTATCATTTTTGCGTCGGATACGAAAATCTAGACTCACAGGAGAAGGATCATATGGTGCCCGAGACAGCAATATCCCCTTGGAGACAAGTCCGCTGGAGACCGATGTATTGAATCTCGACGCAATTACAGTGTTCCATCGTCATTAGGAGGCCCTGAACCTTACAATTAACTATCAGTTTCGCGTCGGACTCGAAAATCTAGACTCACAGGAGACTGACCACATGGAGCCCGAGGCAGTAATATCCCCTTGTAGACAAGTCGGCTGGAGGAATATGTATTGACTCTCTACGCAATTTCAGTGTTCCATCGTCATTAAGAGGCCCTGAGCATTACATTTAACTATCAGTTTTGCGTCGGATTCGAAAATGTTGACTCACAGGGGAACGACCATACGGTGCCCGAGGCAGCAATTGACCCTTTGAGACAAGTCGGTTGGAAGACGATGTATTGGATGGCGACGCAAAATGAGTGTTCCATCGTCATTAGTAGCCCTGAATGTTACAATTAACTATCAGTTTTTCGTCGGATTCGAAAATCTAAACTCACAGGAGAACGACCACAAGGTGCCCGAGGCAGCAATAGCCCCTTGGAGACAAGTCGGCTGGAGGCCGATGTATTGAATATCGACGCAATTTGAGTGTTCCATCGTCATTACAAGACCCTGAACCTTACAATTAACTATCAGTATCGCGTCGGATTCGAAAATCTACTCACAGGAGAAGTTCATAGGGTGCTCGAGACAGCAATATACCCCTTGGAGACAAATCGGCTGCAGGACGATGTATTGAATCTCGACGCAATTTGAGTCTTCTATCGTCATCAGGAGGCGCTGAACGTTACTATTCACTATCATTTTTGCGTCGGATTCGAAAATCTAGTCTCACAGGAGAAGGATCATATTGTGCCCGAGACAGCAATATCCCCTTGGAGGCAAATCGGCTGGAGGAAGATGTATTGACTCTCGACGCAATTTCAGTGTTCCATCGTCATTAGGAGGCCCTGAGCATTACATGTAACTATCAGTTTTTCGTCGGATTCGAAAATGTTGACTCACAGGGGGAACGACCATAAGGTGCCCGAGGCAGCTATTGACCCGTGGACACAAGTCGGTTGGAGGACGATGTATTGGATCGCGACGCAAAATGAGTGTTCCATCGTCATCAGAAGGCCCTGAATGTTACAATTAACTATCAGTTTTTCGTCGGTTACGAAAATCTAAACTCACAGGAGAACGAGAATAAGGTGCCCGAGGCAGCAAGAGACCCTTGGAGACAAATCGGCTGGAGGCCGATGTATTGAATCTCGACGCAATTTGAGTGTTCCATCGGCATTAGGAGGCCATGAACGTTACAATTAACTATCATTTTTGCGTCGGATTCGATAATCTAAACTCACAGGAGAACGACAATAAGGTGCCCGAGGCAGCAACAGACCCTTGGAGACAAGTCATCTGGAGGCCGATGTATTGAATCTCGACGCAATTTGAGTGTTCCATCGTCATTACAAGGCCCTGAACGTTACAATTAACTATCATTTTTGGGTCGGATTCGAAAATCTAGACTCACAGGAGAACGACCATAAGGTGCCCGAGGCAGCATAGACCCTTGGAGACAAGCCGGCTGGAGGCCGATGTATTGAATCTCGACGCAATTTGAGAGTTCTATCGTCATCAGGAGGCGCTGAACGTTAATATTCACTATCATTTTTGCGTCGGATTCGAAAATCTAGACTCACAGGAGAAGGATCATATGGTGCCCGAGATAGCAATATCCCCTTGGTGACAAGTCCGCTGGAGGCCGATGTATTGAATCTCGACGCAATTAGAGTGTTCCGTCGTCATTAGGAGGCCCTGAACCTTACAATTAACTATCAGTTTCGCGTCGGACTCGAAAATCTAGACTCACAGGAGACGGACCACATGGAGCCCGAGGCAGTAATAACCCCTTGTAGACAAATCGGCTGGAGGAAGATGTATTGACTCTCGACGCAATTTCAGTGTTCCATCGTCATTAAGAGGCCCTGAGCATTACATTTAACTATCAGTTTTGCTTCGGATTCGAAATTGTTGACTCACAGGGGCGCGACCATACGGTGCCCGAGGCAGCAACAGACCCTTGGAGACAAGTCGGCTGGAGGACGATGTATTGAATCTCGACGCAATTTGAGTGTTCCATCGTCATTACAAGGCCCTGAACGTTACAATTAACTATCATTTTTGCGTCGGATTCGAATATCTAGACTCACAGGAGAACGAGAATAAGGTGCCCGAGGCAGCAATAGACCCTTGGAGACAAGTCGGCTGGAGGACGATGTATTGAATCCCGACGCAATTTGAGTCTTCTATCGTCATTAGGAGGCGCTGCACGTTACAATTCAATATCATTTTTGCGTCGGATTCGAAAATGTAGACTCACAGGAGAAGGTTCATATTGTGCCCGAGACAACAATATCCCCTTGGAGACAAGTCGGCTGGAGGACGATGTATTGAATCTCGACGCAATTTCAGTGTCCCATCGTCATTAGGAGGCCCTAAACGTTACAATTAACTATCATTTTGCGTCGGATTCGATAATCTAAACTCACAGGGGAACGACCATACGGTGACCGAGGCAGCTATTGACCCTTGGAGACAAGTCGGTTGGAGGACGATGTATTGTATCTCGACGCAAAATGAGTGTTCCATCGTCATTAGGAGGCCCTGAATGTTACAATTAACTATCAGTTTTTCGTCGGATTCGAAAATCTAAACTCACAGGAGAACGATCATAAGGTGCCCGAGGCAGCATTAGACCGTTGGAGACAAGTCGGCTGGAGGCCGATGTTTTGAATCTCGACGCAATTTGAGTGTTCCATCGTCATTACAAGGCCCTGAACCTTACAATTAACTATCAGTTTCGCGTCGGATTCGAAAATCTACTCACAGGAAAAGTTCATAGGGTGCTCGAGACAGCAATATACCCCTTGGAGACAAATCGGCTGCAGGACGATGTATTGAATCTCGACGCAATTTGAGTCTTCTATCGTCATTAGGAGGCGCTGAACGTTACAATTCACTATCATTTTTGGGTCGGATTCGAAAATCTAGTCTCACAGGAGAAGGATCATATTGTGCCCGAGACAGCAATATCCCCTTGGAGGCAAGTCGGCTGGAGGAAGATGTATTGACTCTCGACGCAATTTCAGTATTCCATCGTCATTAGGAGGCCCTGAGCATTACATTTAACTATCAGTTTTGCGTCGGATTCGAAAATGTTGACTCACAGGGGGAACGACCATAAGGTGCCCGAGGCAGCAACAGACCCTTGGAGACAAGGCGGCTGGAGGCCGATGTATTGAATCTGTACGCAATTTGAGTGTTCCATCGTCATTACAAGGCCCTGAACGTTACAATTAACTATCATTTTTGGGTCGGATTCGAAAATCTAGACTCACAGGAGAACGACCATAAGGTGCCCGAGGCAGCAATAGACCCTTGGAGACAAGTCGGCTGGAGGCCGATGTATTGAATCTCGACGCAATTTGAGTGTTCCATCGTCATTACAAGGCCCTGAACGTTACAATTAACTATCATTTTTGCGTCGGATTCTAAAATGTTGACTCACTGGGGAACGACCACACGGTGCCCGAGGCAGCAATAGACCCTTGGAGACAAGTCGGCTGGAGGCCGATGTATTGAATCTCGACGCAATTTGAGAGTTCTATCGTCATCAGGAGGCGCTGAACGTTACTATTCACTATCATTTTTGCGTCGGATTCGAAAATCTAGACTCACAGGAGAAGGATCATGTGGTGCCCGAGACAGCAATATCCCCTTGGTGACAAGTCCGCTGGAGGCCGATGTATTGAATCTCGACGCAATTAGAGTGTTCCGTCGTCATTAGGAGGCCCTGAACCTTACAATTAACTATCAGTTTCGCGACGGACTCGAAAATCTAGACTCACAGGAGACGGACCACATGGAGCCCGAGGCAGTAATAACCCCATGTAGACAAATCGGCTGGAGGAAGATGTATTGACTCTCGACGCAATTTCAGTGTACCATCGTCATTAAGAGGCCCTGAGCATTACATTTAACCATCAGTTTTGCGTCGGATTCGAAATTGTTGACTCACAGGGGAGCGACCATACGGTGCCCGAGGCAGCAACAGACCCTTGGAGACAAGTCGGCTGGAGGCCGATGTATTGAATCTCGACGCAATTAGAGTGTTCCATCGTCATTACAAGGCCCTGAACGTTACAATTCACTATCATTTCTGCGTCGGATTCGAAAATGTAGACTCACAGGAGAAGGATCATATTGTGCCCGAGACAGCAATATCCCCTTGGAGACAAGTCGGCTGGAGGACGATGGATTGAATCGCGACGCAATTTGAGTGTCCCATCGTCATTAGGAGGCCCTAAACGTTACAATTAACTATCATTTATGCGTCGGATTCGAAAATCTACTCACAGGAGATGTTCATACGGTGCTCGAGACAGCAATATCCCCTTGGAGACAATTCCGCTGGAGGCCGATGTATTGAATCTCGACGCAATTTGAGAGTTCCATCGGCATTAGGAGGCCATGAACGTTACAATTAACTATCATTTTTGCGTCGGATTCGAAAATCTAGACTAACAAGAGAACGACCATAAGGTGCCCGAGGCAGCATAAGACCCCTGGAGACAAGTCGGCGGGAGGCCGATGTATTGAATCTCGACGCAATTTGAGTGTTCCATCGTCATTACAAGGCCCTGAACGTTACAATGAACTATCATTTTTGCGTCGGATTCGAAAATCAAGACTCACAGGACAACGACCATAAGGTGCCCGAGGCAGCAAGAGACCCTTGGAGACAAGTCGGCTGGAGGCCGATGTATTGTATATCGACGCAATTTGAGTGTTCCATCGCCATTAGGAGGCCCTAAACGTTACAATTAACTATCATTATTGCGTCGGATTCGAAAATCAAGACTCACAGGACAACGACCATAAGGTGCCCGAGGCAGCAAGAGACCCTTGGAGACAAGTCGGCTGGAGGCCGATGTATTGAATATCGACGCAATTTGAATGTTCCATCGTCATTACAAGGCCCTGAACCTTACAATTAACTATCAGTTTCGCGTCGGATTCGAAAATCTACTCACAGGAGAAGTTCATAGGGTGCTCGAGACAGCAATATACCCCTTGGAGACAAATCGGCTGCAGGACGATGTATTGAATCTCGACGCAATTTGAGTCTTCTATCGTCATCAGGAGGCGCTGAACGTTACTATTCACTATCATTTTTGCGTCGGATTCGAAAATCTAGTCTCACAGGAGAAGGATCATATTGTGCCCGAGACAGCAATATCCCCTTGGAGGCAAGTCGGCTGGAGGAAGATGTATTGACTCTCGACGCAATTTGAGTGTTCCATCGTCATTAGGAGGCCCTGAGCATTACATGTAACTATCAGTTTTGCGTCGGATTCGAAAATGTTGACTCACAGGGGGAACGACCATAAGGTGCCCGAGGCAGCTATTGACCCGTAGACACAAGTCGGTTGGAGGACGATGTATTGGATCGCGACGCAAAATGAGTGTTCCATCGTCATTACAAGGCCCTGAACGTTACAATTAACTATCATTTTTGCGTCGGATTCGAAAATCTAGACTCACAGGAGAACGAGAATAAGGTGCCCGAGGCAGCAATAGACCCTTGGAGACAAATCGGCTGGAGGACGATGTATTGAATCCCGACGCAATTTGAGTCTTCTATCGTCATTAGGAGGCGCTGAACGTTACAATTCACTATCATTTCTGCGTCGGATTCGAAAATGTAGACTCACAGGAGAGGGATCATATTGTGCCCGAGACAGCAATATCCCCTTGGAGACAAGTCGGCTGGAGGACGATGTATTGAATCTCGACGCAATTTGAGTATCCCATCGTAATTAGGAGGCCCTAAACGTTACAATTAACTATCATTTATGCGTCGGATTCGAAAATCTACACACAGGAGATGTTCATACGGTGCTCGAGACAGCAATATCCCCTTGGAGACAATTCCGCTGGAGGCCGATGTATTGAATCTCGACGCAATTTGAGAGTTCCATCGGCATTAGGAGGCCTTGAACGTTACAATTAACTATCATTTTTGCGTCGGGTTCGAGAATCTAGACTAACAAGAGAACGACCATTAGGTGCCCGAGGCAGCATTAGACCCTTGGAGACAAGTCGGCGGGAGGCCGATGTATTGAATCTCGACGCAATTTGAGTGTTCCATCGTCATTACAAGGCCCTGAACGTTACAATTAACTATCATTTTTGCGTCGGATTCGAAAATCTAGACTCACAGGACAACGACCATAAGGTGCCCGAGGCAGCAAGAGACCCTTGGAGACAAGTCGGCTGGAGGCCGATGTATTGAATCTCGACGCAGTTTGAGTGTTCCATCGGCATTAGGAGGCCCTGAACGTTATAATTAACTATCATTTTTGCGTCGGATTCGATAATCTAAACTCACAGGAGAATGACCATAAGGTGCCCGAGGCAGCAATAGACCCTTGGAGACAAGTCGGCTGGAGGCCGATGTATTGAATCTCGACCCAATTTGAGTGTTCCATCGTCATTACAAGGCCCTGAACGTTACAATTAACTATCATTTTTGCGTCGGATTCGAAAATCTAGACTCACAGGAGAACGACCATAAGGTGCCCGAGGCAGCAATAGACCCTTGGAGACAAGTCGGCTGGAGGCCGATGTATTGAATCTCGACGCAATTTGAGTGTTCCATCGGCATTAGGAGGCCATGAACGTTACAATTAACTATCATTTTGGCGTCGGATTCGTAAATCTAGACTCACAGGAGAACGACCATAAGGTGCCCGAGGCAGCAATAGATCCTTTGGAGACAAGTCGGCTGGAGGCCGATGTATTGAATCTCGACGCAATTTGAGTGTTCCATCGTCATTAGAAGGCCCTGAACGTTACAATTAACTATCATTTTTGCGTCGGATACGAAAATCTAGACTCACAGGAGAACGACCATAAGGTGCCCGAGGCAGCAATTGACCCTTGGAGACAAGTCGGCTGGAGGACGATGTATTGAATCTCGACGCAATTTGAGTGTTCCATCGTCATTACAAGGCCCTGAACGTTACAATTAACTATCATTTTTGCGTCGGATTCGAAAATCTAAACTCACAGGAGAACGAGAATAAGGTGCCCGAGGCAGCAATAGACCCTTGGAGACAAATCGGCTGGAGGCCGATGTATTGAATCTCGACGCAATTTGAGTGTTCCATCGGCATTAGGAGGCCATGAACGTTACAATTAACTATCATTTTTGCGTCGGATTCGATAATCTAAACTCACAGGAGAACGACCATAAGGTGCCCGAGGCAGCAACAGACCCTTGGAGACAAGTCGGCTGGAGGCCGATGTATTGAATCTCGACGCAATTTGAGTGTTCCATCGTCATTACAAGGCCCTGAACGTTACAATTAACTATCATTTTTGCGTCGGATTCGAAAATCTAGACTCACAGGACAACGACCATAAGGTGCCCGAGGCAGCAGGAGAACCTTGGAGACAAGTCGGCTGGAGGCCGATGTATTGAATCTCGACGCAATTTGAGTGTTCCATCGTCATTACAAGGCCCTGAACGTTACAATTAACTATCATTTTTGCGTCGGATTCGAAAATCTAGACTCACAGGACAACGACCATAAGGTGCCCGAGGCAGCAAGAGACCCTTGGAGACAAGTCGGCTGGAGGCCGATGTATTGAATCTCGACGCAATTTGAGTGTTCCATCGTCATTACAAGGCCCTGAACCTTACAATTAACTATCAGTTTCGCGTCGGATTCGGAAATCTACTCACAGGAGAAGTTCATAGGGTGCTCGAGACAGCAATATACCCCTTGGAGACAAATCGGCTGCAGGACGATGTATTGAATCTCGACGCAATTTGAGTCTTCTATCGTCATTAGGAGGCGCTGAACGTTACAATTCACTATCATTTTTGGGTCGGATTCGAAAATCTAGTCTCACAGGAGAAGGATCATATTGTGCCCGAGACAGCAATATCCCCTTGGAGGCAAGTCGGCTCGAGGAAGATGTATTGACTCTCGACGCAATTTCAGTGTTCCATCGTCATTAGGAGGCCCTGAGCATTACATTTAACTATCAGTTTTGCGTCGGATTCGAAAATGTTGACTCACAGGGGGAACGACCATACGGTGCAGCTATTGACCCGTGGACACAAGTCGGTTGGAGGACGATGTATTGGATCGCGACGCAAAATGAGTGTTCCATCGTCATCAGAAGGCCCTGAATGTTACAATTAACTATCAGTTTTTCGTCGGTTTCGAAAATCTAAACTCACGGGAGAACGACCATAATGTGCCCGAGGCAGCAATAGACCCTTGGAGACAAGTCGGCTGGAGGACGATGTATTGAATCTCGACGCAATTTGAGTGTTCCATCGTCATTACAAGGCCCTGAACGTTACAATTAACTATCATTTTTGCGTCGGATTCGAAAATCTAGACTCACAGGAGAACGAGAATAAGGTGCCCGAGGCACCAATAGACCCTTGGAGACAAATCTTCTGGAGGCCGATGTATTGAATCTCGACGCAATTTGAGTGTTCCATCGGCATTAGGAGGCCATGAACGTTACAATTAACTATCATTTTTGCGTCGGATTCGATAATCTAAACTCACAGGAGAACGACCATAAGGTGCCCGAGGCAGCAACAGACCCTTGGAGACAAGTCGGCTGGAGGCCGATGTATTGAATCTCGACGCAATTTGAGAGTTCTATCGTCATCAGGAGGCGCTGAACGTTACTATTCACTATCATTTTTGCGTCGGATTCGAAAATCTAGACTCACAGGAGAAGGATCACATGGTGCCCGAGACAAGTCCGCTGGAGGCCGATGTATTGAATCTCGACGCAATTAGAGTGTTCCGTCGTCATTAGGAGGCCCTGAACCTTACAATTAACTATCAGTTTCGCGACGGACTCGAAAATCTAGACTCACAGGAGACGGACCACATGGAGCCCGAGGCAGTTTTAACCCCTTGTAGACAAATCGGCTGGAGGAAGATGTATTGACTCTCGACGCAATTTCAGTGTTCCATCGTCATTACAAGGCCCTGAACGTTACAATTAACTATCATTTTTGCGTCGGATTCGAAAAACTAGACTCACAGGAGAACGAGAATAAGGTGCCCGAGGCAGCAATAGACCTTTGGAGACAAATCGGCTGGAGGACGATGTATTGAATCCCGACGCAATTTGAGTCTTCTATCGTCATTAGGAGGCGCTGAACGTTACAATTCACTATCATTTCTGCGTCGGATTCGAAAATGTAGACTCACAGGAGAAGGATCAATTTGTGCCCGAGACAGCAATATCCCCTTGGAGACAAGTCGGCTGGAGGACGATGTATTGAATCTCGACGCAATTTGAGTGTCCCATCGTCATTAGGAGGCCCTAAACGTTACAATTAACTATCATTTATGCGTCGGATTCGAAAATCTACTCACAGGAGATGTTCATACGGTGCTCGAGACAGCAATATCCCCTTGGTGACAATTCCGCTGGAGGCCGATGTATTGAATCTCGACGCAATTTGAGAGTTCCATCGGCATCAGGAGGCCATGATCGTTACAATTAACTATCATTTTTGCGTCGGATTCGAAAATCTAGACTAACAAGAGAACGACCATAAGGTGCCCGAGGCAGCATTAGACCCTTGGAGACAAGTCGGCGGGAGGCCGATGTATTGAATCTCTACGCAATTTGAGTGTTCCATCGTCATTACAAGGCCCTGAACGTTACAATTAACTATCATTTTTGCGTCGGATTCGAAAATCTAGACTCACAGGACAACGACCATAAGGTGCCCGTGGCAGCAAGACACCCTTGGAGACAAGTCGGCTGGAGGCCGATGTATTGAATCTCGACCCAATTTGAGTGTTCCATCGTCATTACAAGGCCCTGAACGTTACAATTAACTATCATTTTGGCGTCGGATTCGTAAATCTAGACTCACAGGAGAACGACCATAAGGTGCCCGAGGCAGCAATAGATCCTTTGGAGACAAGTCGGCTGGAGGCCGATGTATTGAATCTCGACGCAATTTGAGTGTTCCATCGTCATTAGAAGGCCCTGAACGTTACAATTAACTATCATTTTTGCGACGGATACGAAAATCTAGACTCACAAGAGAACGACCATAAGGTGCCCGAGGCAGCAATTGACCCTTGGAGACAAGTCGGCTGGAGGACGATATATTGAATCTCGACGCAATTTGAGTGTTCCATCGGCATTGGGAGTCCCTGAACGTTACAATTAACTATCATTTTTGCGTCGGATTCGATAATCTAAACTCACAGGAGTACGACCATAAGGTGCCCGAGACAGCAACAGACCCTTGGAGACAAGTCGGCTGGAGGCCGATGTATTGAATCTCTACGCAATTTGAGTGTTCCATCGTCATTACAAGGCACTGAACGTTACAATTAACTATCATTTTTGCGTCGGATTCGAAAATCTAGACTCACAGGACAACGACCGTAAGGTGCCCGAGGCAGCAAGAGACCCTTGGAGACAAGTCGGCTGGAGGCCGATGTATTGAATCTCGACCCAATTTGAGTGTTCCATCGTCATTACAAGGCCCTGAACGTTACAATTAACTATCATTTTTGCGTCGGATTCGTAAATCTAGACTCACAGGAGAACGACCATAAGGTGCCCGAGGCAGCAATAGATCCTTTGGAGACAAGTCGGCTGGAGGCCGATGTATTGAATCTCGACGCAATTTGAGTGTTCCATCGGCATTAGGAGTCCCTGAACGTTACAATTAACTATCATTTTTGCGTCGGATTCGATAATCTAAACTCACAGGAGAACGACCATAAGGTGCCTGAGGCAGCAACAGACCCTTGGAGACAAGTCGGCTGGAGGCCGATGTATTGAATCTCGACGCAATTTGAGTGTTCCATCGGCATTAGGAGGCCATGAACGTTACAATTAACTATCATTTTGGCGTCGGATTCGTAAATCTAGACTCACAGGAGAACGACCATAAGGTGCCCGAGGCAGCAATAGATCCTTTGGAGACAATTCGGCTGGAGGCCGATGTATTGAATCTCGACGCAATATGAGTGTTCCATCGTCATTAGAAGGCCCTGAACGTTACAATTAACTATCATTTTTGCGTCGGATACGAAAATCTAGACTCACAAGAGAACGACCATAAGGTGCCCGAGGCAGCAATTGACCCTTGGAGACAAGTCGGCTGGAGGACGATATATTGAATCTCGACGCAATTTGAGTGTTCCATCGGCATTAGGAGTCCCTGATCGTTACAATTAACTATCATTTTTGCGTCGGATTCGATAATCTAAACTCACAGGAGAACGACCATAAGGTGCCCGAGGCAGCAACAGACCCTTGGAGACAAGTCGGCTGGAGGCCGATGTATTGAATCTCTACGCAATTTGAGTGTTCCATCGTCATTACAAGGCCCTGAACGTTACAATTAACTATCATTTTTGGGTCGGATTCGAAAATCTAGACTCACAGGACAACGACCATAAGGTGCCCGAGGCAGCAAGAGACCCTTGGAGACAAGTCGGCTGGAGGCCGATGTATTGAATCTCGACGCAGTTTGAGTGTTCCATCGGCATTAGGAGGCCCTGAACGTTATAATTAACTATCATTTTTGCGTCGGATTCGATAATCTAAACTCACAGGAGAATGACCATAAGGTGCCAGAGGCAGCAATAGACCCTTGGAGACAAGTCGGCTGGAGGCCGATGTATTGAATCTCGACCCAATTTGAGTGTTCCATCGTCATTACAAGGCCCTGAACGTTACAATTAACTATCATTTTTGCGTCGGATTCGAAAATCTAGACTCACAGGAGAACGACCATAAGGTGCCCGAGGCAGCAATAGACCCTTGGAGACAAGTCGGCTGGAGGCCGATGTATTGAATCTCGACGCAATTTGAGTGTTCCATCGGCATTAGGAGGCCATGAACGTTACAATTAACTATCATTTTGGCGTCGGATTCGTAAATCTAGACTCACAGGAGAACGACCATAAGGTGCCCGAGGTAGCAATAGATCCTTTGGAGACAAGTCGGCTGGAGGCCGATGTATTGAATCTCTTCGCAATTTGAGTGTTCCATCGTCATTAGAAGGCCCTGAACGTTACAATTAACTATCATTTTTGCGTCGGATACGAAAATCTAGACTCACAGGAGAACGACCATAAGGTGCCCGAGGCAGCAATTGACCCTTGGAGACAAGTCGGCTGGAGGACGATATATTGAATCTCGACGCAATTTGAGTGTTCCATCGGCATTAGGAGTCCCTGAACGTTACAATTAACTATCATTTTTGCGTCGGATTCGATAATCTAAACTCACAGGAGAACGACCATAAGGTGCCCGAGGCAGCAACAGACCCTTGGAGACAAGTCGGCTGGAGGCCGATGTATTGAATCTCGACGCAATTTGAGTGTTCCATCGTCATTACAAGGCCCTGAACGTTACAATTAACTATCATTTTTGGGTCGGATTCGAAAATCTAGACTCACAGGAGAACGACCATAAGGTGCCCGAGGCAGCAATAGACCCTTGGAGACAAATCGGCTGGAGGACGATATATTGAATCCCGACGCAATTTGAGTCTTCTATCGTCATTAGGAGGCGCTGAACGTTACAATTCACTATCATTTCTGCGTCGGATTCGAAAATGTAGACTCACAGGAGAAGGATCAATTTGTGCCCGAGACAGCAATATCCCCTTGGAGACAAGTCGGCTGGAGGACGATGTATTGAATCTCGACGCAATTTGAGTGTCCCATCGTCATTAGGAGGCCCTAAACGTTACAATTAACTATCATTTATGCGTCGGATTCGAAAATCTACTCACAGGAGATGTTCATACGGTGCTCGAGACAGCAATATCCCCTTGGAGACAATTCCGCTGGAGGCCGATGTATTGAATCTCGACGCAATTTAAGAGTTCCATCGGCATTAGGAGGCCATGAACGTTACAATTAACTATCATTTTTGCGTCGGATTCGAAAATCTAGACTAACAAGAGAACGACCATAAGGTGCCCGAGGCAGCAAGAGACCCTTGGAGACAAGTCGGCTGGAGGCCGATGTATTGAATCTCGACGCAATTTGAGTGTTCCATCGTCATTACAAGGCCCTGAAATTTACAATTAACTATCATTTTTCCGTCGGATTCGAAAATCTAGACTCACAGGACAACGACCATAAGGTGCCCGAGGCAGCAAGAGACCCTTGGAGACAAGTCGGCTGGAGGCCGATGTATTGAATCTCGACGCAATTTGAGTGTTCCATCGTCATTACAAGGCCCTGAACCTTACAATTAACTATCAGTTTCGCGTCGGATTCGAAAATCTACTCACAGGAGAAGTTCATAGGGTGCTCGAGACAGCAATATACCCCTTGGAGACAAATCGGCTGCATGACGATGTATTGAATCTCGACGCAATTTGAGTCTTCTATCGTCATTAGGAGGCGCTGAACGTTACAATTCACTATCATTTTTGGGTCGGATTCGAAAATCTAGTCTCACAGGAGAAGGATCATATTCTGCCCGAGACAGCAATATCCCCTTGGAGGCAAGTCGGCTGGAGGAAGATGTATTGACTCTCGACGCAATTTCAGTGTTCCATCGTCATTAGGAGGCCCTGAGCAATACATTTAACTATCAGTTTTGCCTCGGATTCGAAAATGTTGACTCACAGGGGGAACGACCATACGGTGCCCGAGTCAGCTATTGACCCGTGGACACAAGTCGGTTGGAGGACGATGTATTGGATCGCGACGCAAAATGAGTGTTCCATCGTCATCAGAAGGCCCTGAATGTTACAATTAACTATCAGTTTTTCGTCGGTTTCGAAAATCTAAACTCAGGGAGAACGACCATAATGTGCCCGAGGCAGCAATAGACCCTTGGAGACAAGTCGACTGGAGGCCGATGTATTGAATCTCGACGCAATTTGAGTGTTCCATCGGCATTAGGAGGCCCTGAACGTTACAATTAACTATCATTTTTGCGTCGGATTCGATAATCTAAACTCACAGGAGAACGACCATAAGGTGCCCGAGGCAGCAACAGACCCTTGGAGACAAGTCGGCTGGAGGCCGATGTATTGAATCTCTACGCAATTTGAGTGTTCCATCGTCATTACAAGGCCCTGAACGTTACAATTAACTATCATTTTTGGGTCGGATTCGAAAATCTAGACTCACAGGAGAACGATTATAAGGTGCCCGAGGCAGCAATAGACACTTTGAGACAAGTCGGCTGGAGGCCGATGTATTGAATCTCGACGCAATTTGAGTGTTCCATCGTCATTACAAGGCCCTGATCGTTACAATTAACTATCATTTTTGCGTCGGATTCTAAAATGTTGACTTACAGGGGAACGACCACACGGTGCCCGAGGCAGCAATAGACCCTTGGAGACAAGTCGGCTGGAGGCCGATGTATTGAATCTCGACGCAATTTGAGAGTTCTATCGTCATCAGGAGGCGCTGAACGTTACTATTCACTATCATTTTTGCGTCGGATTCGAAAATCTAGACTCACAGGAGAAGGATCATATGGTGCCCGAGACTGCAATATCCCCTTGGTGACAAGTACGCTGGAGGCCGATGTATTGAATCTCGACGCAATTAGAGTGTTCCGTCGTCATTAGGAGGCCCTGAACCTTACAATTAACTATCAGTTTCGCGTCGGACTCGAAAATCTAGACTCACAGGAGACGGACTACATGGAGCCCGAGGCAGTAATAACCCCTTGTAGACAAATCGGCTGGAGGAAGGTGGATTGACTCTCGACGCAATATCAGTGTTCCATCGTCATTAAGAGGCCCTGAGCATTACATTTAACTATCAGTTTTGCGTCGGATTCGAAATTGTTGACTCACAGGGGCGCGACCATACGGTGCCCGAGGCAGCAACAGACCCTTGGAGACAAGTCGGCTGGAGGACGATGTATTGAATCTCGACGCAATTTGAGTGTTCCATCGTCATTACAAGGTCCTGAACGTTACAATTAACTATCATTTTTGCGTCGGATTCGAAAATCTAGACTCACAGGAGAACGAGAATAAGGTGCCCGAGGCAGCAATAGACCCTTGGAGACAAATCGGCTGGAGGACGATGTATTGAATCCCGACGCAATTTGAGTCTTCTATCGTCATTAGGAGGCGCTGAACGTTACAATTCACTATCATTTCTGCGTCGGATTCGAAAATGTAGACTCACAGGAGAAGGATCATATTGTGCCCGAGACAGCAATATCCCCTTGGAGACAAGTCGGCTGGAGGACCATGTATTGAATCTCGACGCAATTTGAGTGTCCCACCGTCATTAGGCTGCCCTAAACGTTACAATTAACTATCATTTATGCGTCGGATTCGAAAATCTACTCACAGGAGATGTTCATACGGTGCTCGAGACAGCAATATCCCCTTGGAGACAATTCCGCTGGAGGCCGATGTATTGAATCTCGACGCAATTTGAGAGTTCCATCGGCATTAGGAGGCCATGAACGTTACAATTAACTATCATTTTTGCGTCGGATTCGAAAATCTAGACTAACAAGAGAACGACCATAAGGTGCCCGAGGCAGTATTAGACCCTTGGAGACAAGTCGGCGGGAGGCCGATGTATTGAATCTCGACGAAATTTGAGTGTTCCATCGTCATTACAAGGCCCTGAACGTTACAATTAACTATCATTGTTGCGTCGGATTCGAAAATCTAGACTCACAGGACAACGACCATAAGGTGCCCGAGGCAGCAAGAGACCCTTGGAGACAAGTCGGCTGGAGGCCGATGTATTGAATCTCGACGCAGTTTGACTGTTCCATCGGCATTAGGAGGCCCTAAACGTTACAATTAACTATCATTTTTGCGTCGGATTCGATAATCTAAACTCACAGGGGAACGACCATACGGTGCCCGAGGCAGCTATTGACCCGTGGAGACAAGTCGGTTGGAGGACGATGTATTCGATCGCGACGCAAAATGAGTGTTCCATCGTCATTACGAGGGCCTGAATTTTACAATTAACTATCAGTTTTTCGTCGGATTCGAAAATCTAAACTCACAGGAGAACGACCATAAGGTGCCCGAGGCAACAATAGACCGTTGGAGACAAGTCGGCTGGAGGCCGATGTATTGAATCACGACGCAATTTGAGTGTCCCATCGTCATTAGGAGGCCCTAAACGTTACAATTAACTGTCATTTATGCGTCGGATTCGAAAATCTACTCACAGGAGAAGTTCATACGCTGCTCGAGACAGCAATATCCCCTTGGAGACAAATCGGCTGGAGGACGATGTATTGAATCTCGACGGAATTTGAGTCTTCTATCGTCATTAGGAGGCGCTGAACGTTACAATTCACTATCATTTTTGCGTCGGATTCGAAAATCTAAACTCACAGGAGAAGGACCATGTGGTGCCCGAGGCAGCGATATCCACTTGGAGACAAGTCGGCTGGAGACCGATGTATTGAATCTCGACGCAATTTGAGAGTTCTATCGTCATCAGGAGGCGCTGAACGTTACTATTCACTATCATTTTTGCGTCGGATTCGAAAATCTAGACTCACAGGAGAAGGATCATATGGTGCCCGAGACAGCAATATCCCCTTGGTGACAAGTCCGCTGGAGGCCGATGTATTGAATCTCGACGCAATTTGAGTGTCCCATCGTCATTAGGAGGCCCTAAACGTTACAATTAACTATCATTTAGGCGTCGGATTCGAAAATCTACTCACAGGAGATGTTCATACGGTGCTCGAGACAGCAATATCCCCTTGGAGACAATTCCGCTGGACGCCGATGTATTGAATCTCGACGCAATTTGAGAGTTCCATCGGCATTAGGAGGCCATGATCGTTACAATTAACTATTATTTTTGCGTCGGATTCAAAAATCAAGACTAACAAGAGAACGACCATAAGGTGCCCGAGGCAGCATTAGACCCTTGGAGACAAGTCGGCGGGAGGCCGATGTATTGAATCTCGACGCAATTTGAGTGTTCCATCGTCATTACAAGGCCCTGAGCGTTACAATTAACTATCATTTTTGCGTCGGATTCGAAAATCTAGACTCACAGGACAACGACCATAAGGTGCCCGAGGCAGCAAGAGACCCTTGGAGACAAGTCGGCTGTAGGGCCGATGTATTGAATCTCGACGCAGTTTGAGTGTTCCATCGGCATTAGGAGGCCCTGAACGTTATAATTAACTATCATTTTTGCGTCGGATTCGATAATCTAAACTCACAGGAGAACGAAGATAAGGTGCCCGAGGCAGCAATAGACCCTTGGAGACAAGTCGGCTGGAGGCCGATGTATTGAATCTCGACCCAATTTGAGTGTTCCATCGTCATTACAAGGCCCTGAACGTTACAATTAACTATCATTTTTGCGTCGGGTTCGAAAATCTAGACTCACAGGAGAACGACCATAAGGTGCCCGAGGCAGCAATAGACCCTTGGAGACAAGTCGGCTGGAGGCCGATGTATTGAATCTCGACGCAATTTGAGTGTTCCATCGGCATTAGGAGGCCATGTACGTTACAATTAACTATCATTTTGGCGTCGGATTCGTAAATCTAGACTCACTGGAGAACGACCATATGGTGCCCGAGGCAGCAATAGACCCTTTGGAGACAAGTCGGCTGGAGGACGATGTATTGGATCGCGACGCAATTTGAGTCTTCTATCGTCATTCGGAGGCGCTGAACGTTACAATTCACTATCATTTTTGCGTCGGATTCGAAAATCTAGACTCACAGGAGAAGGACCATGTGGTGCCCGAGGCAGCAATAGACCCTTGGAGACAAGTCGGCTGGAGGCCGATGTATTGAATCTCGACGCAATTTGAGTGTTCCATCGGCATTAGGAGGCCATGTACGTTACAATTAACTATCATTTTGGCGTCGGATTCGTAAATCTAGACTCACAGGAGAACGACCATAAGGTGCCCGAGGCAGCAATAGACCCTTTGGAGACAAGTCGGCTGGAGGACGATGTATTGGATCGCGACGCAATTTGAGTCTTCTATCGTCATTAGGAGGCGCTGAACGTTACAATTCACTATCATTTTTGCGTCGGATTCTAAAATGTTGACTCACAGGGCAACGACCACACGGTGCCCGAGGCAGCAATAGACCCTTGGAGACAAGTAGGCTGGAGGCCGATGTATTGAATATCGACGCAATTTGAGAGTTCTATCGTCATCAGGAGGCGCTGAACGTTACTATTCACTATCATTTTTGCGTCGGATTCGAAAATCTAGACTCACAGGAGATGGATCATATGGTGCCCGAGACAGCAATATCCCCTTGGAGACAAGTCCGCTGGAGTTCGATGTATTGAATCTCGACGCAATTAGAGTGTTCCATCGTCATTAGGAGGCCCTGAATCTTACAATTAACTATCAGTTTCGCGTCGGACTCGAAAATCTAGACTCACAGGAGACGGACCACATGGAGCCCGAGGCAGTAATATCCCCTTGTAGACAAGTCGGCTGGAGGAAGATGTATTGACTCTCGACGCAATTTCAGTGTTCCATCGTCATTAAGAGGCCCTGAGCATTACATTTCACTATCAGTTTTGCGTCGGATTCTAAAATGTTGACTCACAGGGGAGCGACCATACGGTGCCCGAAGCAGCTATTGACCCTTGGAGACAAGTCAGTTGGAAGACGATGTATAGGATCGCGACGTAAAATGAGTGTTCCATCGTCATTAGAAGGCCCTGAATGTTACAATTAACTATCAGTTTTTCGTCGGATACGAAAATCTAAACTCACGGGAGAACGACCATAAGGTGCCCGAGGCAGCAATAGACCCTTGGAGACAAGTCGGCTGGATGCCGATGTATTGAATCTCGACGCAATTTGAGTGTTCCATCGTCATAAGAACGCCCTGAACGTTACAATTAACCATCATTTTTGCGTCGAATTCGAAAATCTAGACTCACAGGAGAACGACCATAAGGTGCCCGAGGCAGCAATAGACCCTTGGAGACAAGTCGGCTGGAGGCCGATGTATTGAATCTCGACGCAATTTGAGTGTTCCATCGTCATTACAAGGCCCTGAACGTTACAATTAACTATCATTTTCGCGTCGGATTCTAAAATGTTGACTCACAGGGGAACGACCACACGGTGCCCGAGGCAGCAATAGACCCTTGGAGACAAGTCGGCTGGAGGCCGATGTATTGAATCTCGACGCAATTTGAGAGTTCTATCGTCATCAGGAGGCGCTGAACGTTACTATTCACTATCATTTTTGCGTCGGATTCGAAAATATAGACCCACAGGAGAAGGATCATATGGTGCCCGAGACAGCAAAATCCCCTTGGTGACAAGTCCGCTGGAGGCCGATGTATTGAATCTCGACGCAATTAGAGTGTTCCGTCGTCATTAGGAGGCCCTGAACCTTACAATTAACTATCAGTTTCGCGTCGGACTCGAAAATCTAGACTCACAGGAGACGGACCACATGGAGCCCGAGGCAGTAATAACCCCTTGTAGACAAATCGGCTGGAGGAAGATGTATTGACTCTCGACGCAATTTCATTGTTCCATCGTCATTAAGAGGCCCTGAGCATTACATTTAACTATCAGTTTTGCGTCGGATTCGAAATTGTTGACTCACAGGGGAACGACCATACGGTGCCCGAGGCAGCTATTGACCGTTGGAGACAAGTCGGTGGGAAGACGATGTATTGGATCGCGACGCAAAATGAGTGTTCCATCGTCATTAGGAGGCCCTGAATGTTACAATTAACTATCAGTTTTTCGTCGGATTCGAAAATCTAAACTCACAGGAGAACGACCATAAGGTGCCCGAGGCAGCAATAGCCCCTTGGAGACAAGTCGGCTGGAGGCCGATGTATTGAATCTCGACGCAATTTGAGTGTTCCATCGGCATTAGGAGGCCCTGAACGTTAAAATTAACTATCATTTTTGCGTCGGATTCGATAATCTAAACTCACAGGAGAACGAGAATAAGGTGCCCGAGGCAGCAATAGACCCTTGGAGACAAATCGGCTGGAGGATGATGTATTCAATCCCGACGCATTTTGAGTCTTCTATCGTCATTAGGAGGCGCTGAACGTTACAATTAACTATCATTTATGCGCCGGATTCGAAAATGTAGACTCACAGGAGAAGGATCATATTGTGCCCGAGACAGCAATATCCCCTTGGAGACAAGGCGGCTGGAGGACGATGTATTGAATCTCGACGCAATTTGAGTGTACCATCGTCATTAGGAGGCCCTAAACGTTACAATTAACTATCATTTATGCGCCGGATTCGAAAATGTACTCACAGGAGATGTTCATACGGTGCTCGAGACAGCAATATCCCCTTGGAGACAATTCCGCTGGAGGCCGATGTATTGAATCTCGACGCAATTTGAGAGTTCCATCGCACATTAGGAGGCCATGAACGTTACAATTAACTATCATTTTTGCGTCGAATTCGAAAATCTAGACTAACAAGAGAACGACCATAAGGAGCCCGAGGCAGCATTAGACCCTTGGAGACTAGTCGGCGGGAGGCCGATGTATTGAATCTCGACGCAATTTGAGTGTTCCATCGTCATTACAAGGCCCTGAACGTTACAATTAACTATCATTTTTGCGTCGGATTCGAAAATCTAGACTCACAGGACAACGACCATAAGGTGCCCGAGGCAGCAATAGACCCTTGGAGACAAGTCGGCTGGAGGCCGATGTATTGAATCTCGACGCAGTTTGAGTGTTCCATCAGCATTAGGAGGCCCTGAACGTTATAATTAACTATCATTTTTGCGTCGGATTCGATAATCTAAACTCACAGGAGAACGACCATAAGGTGCCCGAGGCAGCAATAGACCCTTGGGGACAAGTCGGCTGGAGGCCGATGTATTGAATCTCGACCCAATTTGAGTGTTCCATCGTCATTACAAGGCCCTGAACGTTACAATTAACTATCATTTTTGCGTCGGATTCGAAAATCTAGACTCACAGGAGAACAACCATAAGGTGCACGAGGCAGCAATAGACCCTTGGAGACATGTCGGCTGGAGGCCGATGTATTGAATCTCGACGCAATTTGAGTGTTCCATCGGCATTAGGAGGCCCAGAACGATACAATTAACTATCATTTTGGCGTCGGATACGAAAATCTAGACTCACAGGAGAACGACCATAAGGTGCCCTAACCAGCAATTGACCCTTGGAGACAAGTCGGTTGGAAGACGATGGTTTGGATCGCGACGCAAAATGAGTGTTCCATCGTCATTAGGAGGCCCTGAATGTTACAATTAACTAACAGTTTTTCGTCGGATTCGAAAATCTAAACTCACAGGAGAACGACCATAAGGTGCCCGAGGCAGCAATTGACCCTTGTAGACAAGTCGGCTGGAGGAAGATGTATTGACTCTCGACGTAATTTCAGTGTTCCATCGTCATTAAGAAGCCCTGAGCATTGCATTTCACTATCAGTTTTGCGTCGGATTCTAAAATGTTGACACACAGGGGAGCGACCATACGGTGCCCGAAGCAGCTATTGACCCTTGGAGACAAGTCTGTTGGAAGACGATGTATTGGATCGCGACGCAAGATGAATGTTCCATCGTCATTAGGAGGCCCTGAATGTTACAATTAACTAACAGTTTTTCGTCGGATTCGATAATCTAAACTCACAGGAGAACGACCATAAGGTGCCCGAGGCAGCAATAGCCCCTTGGAGACAAGTCGGCTGGAGGCCGATATATTGAATCTCGACGCAATTTGAGTGTTCCATCGGCATTAGGAGGCCCTGAACGTTAAAATTAACTATCATTTTTTGCGTCGGATTCGATAATCTAAACTCACAGGAGAACGACCATACGGTGCCCGAGGCAGCAACAGACCCTTGGAGACAAGTCGGCTGGAGGACGATGTATTGATTCTCGACGCAATTTGAGTGTTCCATCGTCATTACAAGGCCCTGAACGTTACAATTAACTATCATTTTTGCGTCGGATTCGAAAATCAAGACTCACAGTAGAACGACCATAAGGTGCCCGAGGCAGCAATAGATCCTTGGAGACAAGTCGGCTGGAGGCCGATGTATTGAATCTCGAAGCAATTTGAGTCTTGCATCGGCATTACAAGGCCCTGAACGTTAAAATTAACTATCATTTTTGCGTCGGATTTGAAAATCTAGACTCACAGGAGAACGACCATAAGGTGCCCGAGGCAGCAATAGCCCCTTGGAGACAAGTCGGCTGGAGGCCGATGTATTGAATCTCGACGCAATTTGAGTGTTCCATCGGCATTAGGAGGCCCTGAACGTTACAATTAACTATCATTTTTGCGTCGGATTCGAAAATCTAGACTCACAGGAGAACGAGAATAAGGTGCCCGGGGCACCAATAGACCCTTGGAGACAAATCGGCTGGAGGCCGATGTATTGAATCTCGACGCAATTTGAGTGTTCCATCGTCATTAGAAGGCCCTGAGCGTTACAATTAACTATCATTTTTGCGTCGGATTCGATAATCTAAACTCACAGGAGAACGACCATAAGGTGCCCGAGGCAGCAATAGACGATTGGAGAAAAGTCGGCTGGAGGCCGATGTATTGAATCTCGACGCAATTTGAGTGTTCCATCGGCATTAGGAGGCCCTGAACGTTACAATTAACTATCATTTTTGCGTCGGATTCGATAATCTAAACTCACAGTAGAACGACCATAAGGTGCCCGAGGCAGCAATAGATCCTTGGAGACAAGTCTGCTGGAGGCCGATCTATTGAATCTCGAAGCAATTTGAGTGTTGCATCGGCATTACAAGGCCCTGAACGTTAAAATTAACTATCATTTTTGCGTCGGATTCGATAATCTAAACTCACAGGAGAACGACCATAAGGTGCCCGAGGCAGCAACAGACCGTTGGAGACAAGTCGGCTGGAGGCCGATGTATTGAATCTCTACGCAATTTGAGTGTTCCATCGTCATTACAAGGCCCGGAACGTTACAATTAAATATCATTTTTGCGTCGGATTCGAAAATCTAGACTCACAGGAGAAGGACCATGTGGTGCCCGAGGCAGCGATATCCCCTTGGAGACAAGTCGGCTGGAGGCCGATGTATTGAATCTCGACGCAATTTGAGTGTTTCATCGTCATTAGAAGGCCCTGAACGTTACAATTAACTATCATTTTTGCGTCGGATACGAAAATCTAGACTCACAGGAGAACGACCATAAGGTGCCCGAGGCAGCAATAGCCCCTTGGAGACAAGTCGGCTGGAGGCCGATATATTGAATCTCGACGCAATTTGAGTGTTCCATCGGCATTAGGAGGCCCTGAACGTTAAAATTAACTATCATTTTTGCGTCGGATTCGAAAATCTAGACTCACAGGAGAACGAGAATAAGGTGCCCGGGGCACCAATAGACCCTTGGAGACAAATCGGCTGGAGGCCGATGTATTGAATCTCGACGCAATTTGAGTGTTCCATCGTCATTAGAAGGCCCTGAGCGTTACAATTAACTATCATTTTTGCGTCGGATTCGATAATCTAAACTCACAGGAGAACGACCATAAGGTGCCCGAGGCAGCAATAGATCCTTGGAGACAAGTCGGCTGGAGGCCGATCTATTGAATCTCGAAGCAATTTGAGTGTTGCATCGGCATTACAAGGCCCTGAACGTTAAAATTAACTATCATTTTTGCGTCGGATTCGATAATCTAAACTCACAGGAGAACGACCATACGGTGCACGAGGCAGAAACAGACCCTTGGAGACAAATCGGCTGGAGGACGATGTATTGAATCTCGCCGCAATTTGAGTGTCCCATCGTCATTAGGAGACCCTAAACGTTACAATTAACTATCATTTTTGTGTCGGATTCGATAATCTAAACTCACAGGAGAACGACCATAAGGTGCCCGAGGCAGCAATAGACCGTTGGAGACAAGTCGGCTGGAGGCCGATGTATTGAATCTCGACGCAATTTGAGTGTTCCATCGGCATTAGAAGGCCCTGAACGTTACAATTAACTATCATTTTTGCGTCGGATTCGATAATCTAAACTCACAGTAGAACGACCATAAGGTGCCCGAGGCAGCAATAGATCCTTGGAGACAAGTCGGCTGGAGGCCGATCTATTGAATCTCGAAGCAATTTGAGTGTTGCATCGGCATTACAAGGCCCTGAACGTTAAAATTAACTATCATTTTTGCGTCGGATTCGATAATCTAAACTCACAGGAGAACGACCATACGGTGCACGAGGCAGAAACAGACCCTTGGAGACAAATCGGCTGGAGGACGATGTATTGAATCTCGCCGCAATTTGAGTGTCCCATCGTCATTAGGAGACCCTAAACGTTACAATTAACTATCATTTTTGTGTCGGATTCGATAATCTAAACTCACAGGAGAACGACCATAAGGTGCCCGAGGCAGCAATAGACCGTTGGAGACAAGTCGGCTGGAGGCCGATGTATTGAATCTCGACGCAATTTGAGTGTTCCATCGGCATTAGGAGGCCCTGAACGTTACAATTAACTATCATTTTTGCGTCGGATTCGATAATCTAAACTCACAGTAGAACGACCATAAGGTGCCCGAGGCAGCAATAGATCCTTGGAGACAAGTCGGCTGGAGGCCGATGTATTGAATCTCGAAGCAATTTGAGTGTTGCATCGGCATTACAAGGCCCTGAACGTTAAAATTAACTATCATTTTTGCGTCGGATTCGATAATCTAAACTCACAGGAGAACGACCATACGGTGCCCGAGGCAGAAACAGACCCTTGGAGACAAATCGGCTGGAGGACGATGTATTGAATCTCGACGCAATTTGAGTGTCCCATCGTCATTAGGAGACCCTAAACGTTACAATTAACTATCATTTTTGTGTCGGATTCGATAATCTAAACTCACAGGGGAACGACCATACGGTGCCCGAGGCAGCTATTGACCCTTGAAGACAAGTCGGTTGGAGGACGATGTATTGGATCGCGACGCAAAATGAGTGTTCCATCGTCATTAGGAGGCCCTGAATTTTACAATTAACTATCAGTTTTTCGTCGGATTCGAAAATCTATACACAGGAGAAGTTCATAAGGTGCCCGAGGCAGCAATAGACCGTTGGAGACAAGTCGGCTGGAGGCCGATGTATTGAATCTCGACGCAATTTGAGTGTTCCATCGTCATTAGAAGGCCCTGAACGTTACAATTAACCGTCATTTTTGCGTCGGATTCGAAAATCTAGACTCACAGGAGAACGAACATAAGGTGCCCGAGGCAGCAATATACCCTTGGAGACAAGTCGGCTGGAGGCCGATGAATTGAATCTCGACGCAATTTGAGTGTTCCATCGGCATTAGGAGGCCCTGAACGTTAAAACTAACTATCATATTTGCGTCGGATTCGATAATCTAAACTCACAGGAGAACGACCTTAAGGTGCCCGAGGCATCAACAGACCCTTGGAGACAAGACGGCTGGAGGCCGATGTTTTGAATCTCGACGCAATTTGAGTGTTCCATCGGCATTAGGAGGCCCTGAACGTTACAATTAACTATCATTTTTGCGTCGGATTCGATAATCTAAACTCACAGGAGAACGACCATAAGGTGCCCGAGGCAGCAATAGATCCTTGGAGACAAGTCGGCTGGAGGCCGATCTATTGAATCTCGACGCAATTTGAGTGTTCCAACGTCAGTAGAAGGTCCTGAACGTTACAATTAACTATCATTTTTGCGTCGGATTCGAAAATCTAGGCTCACAGGAGAACGACCATAAGGTGCCCGAGGCAGCAATAGACCCTTGGAGACAAGTCGGCTGGAGGCCGATGTATTGAATCTCGACGCAATTTGAGTGTTCCATCGGCATTAGGAGGCCCTGAACGTTAAAATTAACTATCATTTTTGCGTCGGATTCGATAATCTAAACTCACAGGAGAACGACCATAAGGTGCCCGAGGCAGCAACGGACCGTTGGAGACAAGTCGGCTGGAGGCCGATGTATTGAATCTCTACGCAATTTGAGTGTTCCATCGTCATTACAAGGCCCTGAACGTTACAATTAACTATCATTTTTGCGTCGGATACGAAAATCTAGACTCACAGGAGAACGACCATAAGGTGCCCGAGGCAGCAGTAGACCCTTGGAGACAAGTCGGCTGGAGGACGATGTATTGAATCTCGACGCAATTTGAGAGTTCCATTGTCATTAGGCGGCCCTGAACGTTACAATTAACTATCATTTTGGCGTCGGATTCGTAAATCTAGACTTACAAGAGAACGACCATAAAGTGCCCGAGGCAGCATTAGACCCTTGGAGTCAAGTCGGCTGGAGGACGATGTATTGGATCGCTACGCAATTTGAGTGTTCCATCGTCATTAGGATGCCCTGAATGTTACAATTAACTATCAGTTTTTCGTCGGATTCGAAAATCTAGACTCACAAGAGAACGACCATAAGGTGCCCGAGGTAGCAATAGACCCTTGGAGACAAATCGGCTGGAGGACGATGTATTGAATCCCGACGCAATTTGAGTCTTCTATCGTCATTAGGAGGCGCTGAACGTTACAATTCACTACATTTTTGCGTCGGATTCGAAAATCTAGACTCACAGGAGAAAGATCATATTGTGCCCGAGACAGCAATATCCCCTTGGAGACAAGTCGGCTGGAGGACGATGTATTGAATCTCGACGCAATTTGTGTGTCCCATCGTCATTAGGAGGCCCTAAACGTTACAATTAGCTATCATTTTTGAGTCGGATTCGATAATCTAAACTCACAGGAGAACGACCATAAGGTGCCCGAGGCAGCTATTGACCCTTGGAGACAAGTCGGTTGGAGGACGATGTATTGGATCGCGACGCAAAATGAGTGTTCCATCGTCATTAGGAGGCCCTGAATGTTACAATTAACTATCAGTTTTTCGTCGGATTCGAAAATCTAAACTCACAGGAGAACGACCATAAGGTGCCCGAGGCAGCAATACACCGTTGGAGACAAGTCGGCTGGAGACCGATGTATTGAATCTCGACGCAATTTGAGTGTTCCATCGTCATTACAAGGCCCTGAACCTTACAATTAACTATCAGTTTCGCGTCGGATTCGAAAATCTACTCACAGGAGAAGTTCATACGGTGCTCGAGACAGCAATATACCCCTTGGAGACAAATCGGCTGGAGGACGATGTATTGAATCTCGACGCAATTTGAGTCTTCTATCGTCATTAGGAGGCGCTGAACGTTACAATTCACTATCATTTTTGCGTCGGATTCGAAAATCTAGACTCACAGGAGAAAGATCATATTGTGCCCGAGACAGCAATATCCCCTTGGAGACAAGTCGGCTGGAGGACGATGTATTGAATCTCGACGCAATTTGAGTGTCCCATCGTCATTAGAAGGCCCTGAACGTTACAATTAACTATCATTTATGCGTCGGATTCGAAAATCTAATCACAGGACAAGTTCATACGGTGCTCGAGACAGCAATATCCCCTTGGAGACAATTCCGCTGGAGGCCGATTTATTGAATCTCGACTCAATTTGAGAGTTCCATCGGCATTAGGAGGCCATGAACGTCACAATTAACTATCATTTTTGCGTCGGATTCGAAAATCTAGACTTACAAGAGAACGAACATAAGGTGCCCGAGGCAGCATTAGAACCTTGGAGACAAGTCCGCTGGAGACCGATGTATTGAATATCGACGCAATTTGAGTGTTCCATCGTCATTAGGAGGCCCTAAACGTTACAATTAACTATCATTTTTGCGTCGGATTCGATAATCTAGACTCACAGGAGAAGGATCATATGGTGCCCGAGGCAGCAACAGACCCTTGGAGACAAGTCGGCTGGAAGACGATGTATTGAATCTCGATGCAATTTGAGTGTTCCATCGTCATTAGGAGGCTCTGAATGTTACAATTAACTATCATATTTGCGTCGGATTCGAAAATCTAGACTCACAGGAGAACGACCATAAGGTGCCCGAGGCAGCAATAGACCCTTGGAGACAAGTCGGCTGGAGGCCGATGTATCGAATCTCACGCAATTTGAGTCTTCTATCGTCATTAGGAGGCGCTGAACGTTACAATTCACTATATTTTTGCGTCGGATTCGAAAATCTAGACTCACAGGAGAAGGATCATATTGTGCCCGAGACAGCAATATCCCCTTGGAGACAAGTCGGCTGGAGGACGATGTATTGAATCTCGACGCAATTTGTGTGTCCCATCGTCATTAGGAGGCCCTAAACGTTACAATTAACTATCATTTTTGCGTCGGATTCGATAATCTAAACTCACAGGAGAACGACCATAAGGTGCCCGAGGCAGCTATTGACCCTTGGAGACAAGTCGGTTGGAGGACGATGTATTGGATCGCGACGCAATTTGAGTGTTCCATCGTCATTAGGGTGCCCTGAATGTTACAATTAACTATCAGTTTTTCGTCGGATTCGAAAATCTAGACTCACAAGAGAACGACCATAAGGTGCCCGAGGTAGCAATAGACCCTTGGAGACAAATCGGCTGGAGGACGATGTATTGAATTCCGACGCAATTTGAGTCTTCTATCGTCATTAGGAGGCGCTGAACGTTACAATTCACTACATTTTTGCGTCGGATTCGAAAATCTAGACTCACAGGAGAAGGATCATATTGTGCCCGAGACAGCAATATCCCCTTGGAGACAAGTCGGCTGGAGGACGATGTATTGAATCTCGACGCAATTTGTGTGTCCCATCGTCATTAGGAGGCCCTAAACGTTACAATTAACTATCATTTTTGCGCCGGATTCGATAATCTAAACTCACAGGAGAACGACCATAAGGTGCCCGAGGCAGCTATTGACCCTTGGAGACAAGTCGGTTGGAGGACGATGTATTGGATCACGACGCAAAATGAGTGTTCCATCGTCATTACAAGGCCCTGAACGTTACAATTAACTATCATTTTTGCGTCGGGTTCGAAAATCTAGACTCACAGGAGAACGACCATAAGGTACCCTAGGTAGCAATAGACCCTTGGAGACAAGTCGGCTGGAAGACGATGTATTGAATCTCGACGCAATTTGAGTGTCCCATCGTCATTACAAGGCCCTAAACGTTACATTTAACTATCATTTTTGCGTCGGATTCGAAAATCTAGACTCACAGGAGAACGACCATAAGGTGCCCGAGGCAGCAATTGACCCTTGGAGACAAGTCGGCTGGAGGTCGATGTATTGAATCTCGACACAATTTGAGTGTTCCATCGGCATTAGGAGGCCCTGAACGTTAAAATTAACTATCACTTTTGCGTCGGATTCGATAATCTAAACTCACAGGAAAACGACCATACGGTGCCCGAGGCAGCAACAGACCCTTGGACACAAGTCGGCTGGAGGACGATGTATTGAATCTCGACGCAATTTGAGTGTTCCATCGTCATTACAAGGCCCAGAACGTTACAATTAACTATCATTTTTGCGTCGGATTCGAAAATCTAGACTCACAGGAGAACGTCCATAAGGTGCCCGAGGCAGCAATAGACCCTTGGAGACAAGTCGGCTGGAGGAAGATGTATTGGATCGCGCCGCAATTTGAGTCTTCTATCGTCATTAGGAGGCGCTGAACGTTACAATTCACTATCATTTTAGCGTCGGATTTGAAAATCTAGACTCACAGGAGAAGGACCATGTGGTGCCCGAGGCAGCAATATCCCCTTGGAGACAAGTCGGCTGGAGGCCGATGTATTGAATCTCGACGCAATTTGAGTGTTCCATCGTCATTAGAAGGCCCTGAACGTTACAATTAACTATCATTTTTGCGTCGGATAGGAAAATCTAGACTCACAGGAGAACGACCATAAGGTGCCCGAGGCAGCAATTGACCATTGGAGACAAGTGGGCTGGAGGACGATGTATTGAATCTCGACGTAATTTGAGAATTCCATCGTCATTAGGCGACCCAGAACGTTACAATTAACTATCATTTTGGCGTCGGATTCGTAAATCTAGACTTACAAGAGAACGCCCATAAAGTGCCCGAGGCAGCATTAGACCCTTGGAGACAAGTCGGCTGTAGGACGATGTATTGAATCCCGACGCAATTTAAGTCTTCTATCGTCATTAGGAGGCCCTAAACGTTACAATTAACTATCGTTTTTGCGTCGGATTCGATAATCTAGACTCACAGGAGAAGGACCATATGGTGCCCGAGGCAACAACAGACCCTTGGAGACAAGTCGGCTGGAGGACGATGTTTTGAATCTCGACGCAATTTGAGTGTCCCATCGTCATTACAAGGCCCTAAACGTTACAATTAACTATCATTTTTGCGTCGGATTCGATAATCTAAACTCACAGGAGCACGACCATAAGGTGCCCGAGGCAGCAACAGACCCTTGGAGACAAGTCGGCGGCAGGCCGATGTATTGAATCTCTACGCAATTTGAGTGTTCCATCGTCATTACAAGGCCCTGAACGTTACAATTAACTATCATTTTTGCGTCGGATTCGAAAATCTAGACTCACAGGACAACGACCATAAGGTGCCCGAGGCAGCAATAGACCCTTGGAGACAAGTCGGCTGGAGGCCGATGTATTGAATCTCGACGCAATTTGAGTGTTCCATCGGCATTAGGAGGCCCTGAACGTTATAATTAACTATCATTTTTGCGTCGGATTCGATAATCTAAACTCACAGGAGAACGACCATAAGGTGCCCGAGGCAGCAATAGACCCTTGGAGACAAGTCGGCTGGAGGACGATGTATTGGATCGCGACGCAATTTGAGTGTTCCATCGTCATTAGGAAGCCCTAAATGTTACAATTAACTATCATTTTTGCGTCCGATTCGAAAATCTAGACTCACAGGAGAACGACCATAAGGTGCCCGAGGCAGCAATATACCCTTGGAGACAAGTCGGCTGGAGGACGATGTATTGGATCGCGACGCAATTTGAGTCTTCTATCGTCATTAGGAGGCGCTGAACGTTACAATTCGCTATCATTTTTGCGTCGGATTCGAAAATCTAGACTCACAGGAGAAGGACCATGTGGTGCCCGAGGCAGCGATATCCCCTTGGAGACAAGTCGGCTGGAGGCCGATGTATTGAATCTCGACGCAATTTGAGTGTTCCATCGTCATTAGAAGGCCCTGAACGTTACAATTAACTATCATTTTTGCGTCGGATACGAAAATCTAGACTCACAGGAGAACGACCATCAGGTGCCCGAGGCAGCAATTGACCCTTGGAGACAAGTCGGCTGGAGGACGATGTATTGAATCTCGACGCAATTTGAGAGTTCCATCGTCATTAGGCGACCCTGAACGTTACAATTAACTATCATTTTGGCGTCGGATTCGTAAATCTAGACTTACAAGAGAACGCCCATAAAGTGCCCGAGGCAGCATTAGACCCTTGGAGACAAGTCGGCTGGAGGACGATGTATTGAATCCCGACGCAATTTGAGTCTTCTATCGTCATTAGGAGGCCCTAAACGTTACAATTAACTATCATTTTTGCGTCGGATTCGATAATCTAGACTCACAGGAGAAGGACCATATGGTGCCCGAGGCAGCAACAGACCCTTGGAGACAAGTCGGCTGGAGGACGATGTATTGAATCTCGACGCAATTTGAGTGTCCCATCGTCATTACAAGGCCCTAAACGTTACAATTAACTATCATTTTTGCGTCGGATTCGATAATCTAAACTCACAGGAGAACGACCATAAGGTGCCCGAGGCAGCAACAGACCCTTGGAGACAAGTCGTCGGGAGGCCGATGTATTGAATCTCTACGCAATTTGAGTGTTCCATCGTCATTACAAGGCCCTGAACGTTACAATTAACTATCATTTTTGCGTCGGATTCGAAAATCTAGACTCACAGGACAACGACCATAAGGTGCCCGAGGCAGCAATAGACCCTTGGAGACAAGTCGGCTGGAGGCCGATGTATTGAATCTCGACGCAATTTGAGTGTTCCATCGGCATTAGGAGGCCCTGAACGTTATAATTAACTATCATTTTTGCGTCGGATTCGATAATCTAAACTCACAGGAGAACGACCATAAGGTGCTCGAGGCAGCAATAGACCCTTGGAGACAAGTCGGCTGGAGGACGATGTATTGAATCTCGACGCAATTTGAGAGTTCCATCGTCATTAGGCGGCCCTGATCGTTACAATTAACTATCATTTTGGCGTCGGATTCGTAAATCTAGACTTACAAGAGAACGACCATAAAGTGCCCGAGGCAGCATTAGATCCTTGGAGACAAGTCGGCTGGAGGACGATGTATTGGATCGCGACGCAATTTGAGTCTTCTATCGTCATTAGGAGGCGCTCAACGTTACAATTCACTATCATTTTTGCGTCGAATTCGAAAATCTAGACTCACAGGAGAAGGACCATGTGGAGCCCGAGGCAGCGATATCCCCTTGGAGACAAGTCGGCTGGAGGCCGATGTATTGAATCTCGACGCAATTTGAGTGTTCCATCGTCATTAGAAGGCCCTGAACGTTACAATTAACTATCATTTTGGCGTCGGATTCGTAAATCTAGACTTACAAGAGAACGACCATAAAGTGCCCAAGGCAGCATTCGACCCTTGGAGACAAGTAGCCTGGAGGACGATGTATTGAATCTCGACGCAATTTGAGAGTTCCATCGTCATTAGGCGGCCCTGAACGTTACAATTAACTATCATTTTGGCGTCGGATTCGTAAATCTAGACTTACAAGAGAACGACCATAAAGTGCCCGAGGCAGCATTTGACACTTGGAGACAAGTCGGCTGGAGGGCGATGTATTGGATCGCGACGCAATTTGAGTCTTCCATCGTCACTAGGAGGCCCTGAATGTTACAATTAACTATCAGTTTTTCGTCGGATTCGAAAATCTAGACTCACAGCAGACGAACCATTTGGTGCCCGAGGCAGCAATATCCCTTTGGAGAAAATCGGCTGGAGGAGGATGTATTGAATCCCGACGCAATTTGAGTCTTCTATCGTCATTAGGAGGCGCTGAACGTTACAATTCACTATCATTTTTGCGTCGGATTCGAGAATCTAGACTCACAGGAGAAGGATCATATTGTGCCCGAGACAGCAATATCCCCTTGGAGACAAGTCGGCTGGAGGACGATGTATTCAATCTCGACGCAATTTGAGTGTCCCATCGTCATTAGGAGGCCCTAAACGTTACAATTAACTATCATTTTTGCGTCGGATTCGATAATCTAAACTCACAGGGGAACGACCATACGGTGCCCGAGGCAGCTATTGACCCTTGGAGACAAGTTGGTTGGAGGATGATGTATTGGATCGCGACGCAAAATGAGTGTTCCATCGTCATTAGGAGGCCCTGAATGTTACAATTAACTATTAGTTTTTCGTCGGATTCGAAATTCTAAACTCACAGGAGAACGACCATAAGGTGCCCGAGGCAGCAATTGACCGTTGGAGACAAGTCGGCTGGAGGACGATGTATTGAATCTCGACGCAATTTGAGTGACCCATCGTCATTAGAAGGACTTGAACGTTACAATTAACTATCAGTTTCGCGTCGGATTCGAAAATCTACTCACAGGAGAAGTTCATACGGTGCTCGAGACAGCAATATACCCCTTGGAGACAAATCGGCTGGAGGACGATGTATTGATCTCGACGCAATTTGAGTCTTCTATCGTCATTAGGAGGCGCTGAACGTTACAATTCACTATCATTTTTGCGTCGGATTCGAAAATCTAGACTCACAGGAGAAAGATCATGTTGTGCCCGAGACAGCAATATCCCCTTGGAGACAAGTCGGCTGGAGGACGATGTATTGAATCTCAACGCAATTTGATTGTCCCATCGTCATTAGGAGGCCCTGAACGTTACAATTAACTATCATTTTTGCGTCGGATTCGATAATCCAAACTCACAGGAGAACGACCATAAGGTGCCCGAGGCAGCATTAGACCCTTGGAGACAAGTCGGCTGGAGGACGATGTATTGGATCGCGACGCAATTTGAGTCTTCTATCGTCATTAGGAGGCGCTGAACGTTACAATTCACTATCATTTTTCCGTCGGATTTGAAAATCTAGACTCACAGGAGAAAGACCATGTGGTGCCCGAGGCTGCAATATCCCCTTGGAGAGAAGTCGGCTGGAGGCCGATGTATTGAATCTCGACGCAATTTGAGAGTTCCATCGTCATTAGGCGGCCCTGAACGTTACAATTAACTATCATTTTTGCGTCGGATTCGAAAATCTAGACTCACAAGAGAACGACCATAAAGTGCCCGAGGCAGCAATAGTTCCTAGGAGACAAGTCGGCTGGAGGACGATGTATTGGATCGCGACGCAATTTGAGTGTTCCATCGTCATTAGGAAGCCCTAAATGTTACAATTAACTATCACTTTGGCGTCGGATTCGAAAATCTAGACTCACAGGAGAACGACCATAAGGTGCTTGAGGCAGCAATAGACCCTTGGAGACAAGTCGGCTGGAGGCCGATGTATTGAATCTCGACGCAATTTGAGTGTTCCATCGGCATTAGGAGGCCCTGAACATTAAAATTAACTATCATTTTTGCGTCGGATTCGATAATCTAAACTCACAGGAGAACGACCATACGGTGCCCGAGGCAGCAACAGACCCTTGGAGACAAGTCGGCTGGAGGACGACGTATTGAATCTCAACGCACTTTGAGTGTTCCATCGTCATTACAAGGCCCTGAACGTTAAAATTAACTATCATTTTTGCGTCGGATTCGAAAATCTAGACTCACAGGAGAACGACCATAAGGTGCCCGAGGCAGCAATAGACCCTTGGAGACAAGTCGGCTGGAGGACGATGTATTGGATCGCGACGCAATTTGAGTCTTCTATCGTCATTAGGAGGCACCGAACGTTACAATTCGCTATCATTTTTGCGTCGGATTCGAAAATCTAGTCTCACAGGAGAAGGACCATGTGGTGCCCGAGGCAGCGATATCCCCTTGGAGACAAGTCCGCTGGAGGCCGATGTATTGAATCTCGACGCAATTTGAGTGTTCCATCGTCATTAGAAGGCCCTGAACGTTACAATTAACTATCATTTTTGCGTCGGATACGAAAATCTAGACTCACAGGAGAACGACCATAAGGTGCCCGAGGCAGCAATTGACCCTTGGAGACAAGTGGGCTGGAGGACGATGTATTGAATCTCGACGCAATTTGAGAGTTCCATCGTCATTACGCGGCCCTGAACGTTACAATTAACTATCATTTTGGCGTCGGATTCGTAAATCTAGACTTACAAGAGAACGACCATAAAGTGCCCGAGGCAGCATTAGACCCTTGGAGACAAGTAGCCTGGAGGACGATGTATTGAATCTCGACGCAATTTGAGAGTTCCATCGTCATTAGGCGGCCCTGAAATTTACAATTAACTATCATTTTGGCGTCGGATTCGTAAATCTAGACTTACAAGAGAACGACCATAAAGTGCCCGAGGCAGCATTAGACCCTTGGAAACAAGTCGGCTGGAGGGCGATGTATTGGATCGCGACGCAATTTGAGTGTTCCATCGTCATTAGCAGGCCCTGAATGTTACAATTAACTATCAATTTTTCGTCGGATTCGAAAATCTAGACTCACAGCAGACGAACCATTTGGTGCCCGAGGCAGCAATATCCCCGTGGAGAAAATCGGCTGGAGGACGATGTATTGAATCCCGCCGCAATTTGAGTCTTCTATCGTCATTAGGAGGCGCTGAACGTTACAATTCACTATCATTTTTGCGTCGGATTCTTAAATCTAGACTCACAGGACAACGACCATAAGGTGCCCGAGGCAGCAATAGACCCTTGGAGACAAGTCGGCTGGAGGCCGATGTATTGAATCTCGACGCAATTTGAGTGTTCCATCGTCATTAGCAGGCCCTGAATGTTACAATTAACTATCAATTTTTCGTCGGATTCGAAAATCTAGACTCACAGCAGACGAACCATTTGGTGCCCGAGGCAGCAATATCCCCGTGGAGAAAATCGGCTGGAGGACGATGTATTGAATCCCGCCGCAATTTGAGTCTTCTATCGTCATTAGGAGGCGCTGAACGTTACAATTCACTATCATTTTTGCGTCGGATTCTTAAATCTAGACTCACAGGACAACGACCATAAGGTGCCCGAGGCAGCAATAGACCCTTGGAGACAAGTCGGCTGGAGGCCGATGTATTGAATCTCGACGCAATTTGAGTGTTGCATCGTCATTACAAGGCCCTGAACGTTACAATTAACTATCATTTTTGCGTCGGATTCGAAAATCTAGACTCACAGGAGAACGACCATAAGGTGCCCGAGGCAGCAATAGACCCTTTGAGACAAGTCGGCTGGAGGCCGATGTATTGAATCTCGACGCAATTTGAGTGTTCCATCGTCATTAGGAGGCCATGAACGTTACAATTAACTATCATTTTTGCGTCGGGTTCGAAAATCTAGACTCACAGGAGAACGACCATAAAGTGCCCGAGGCAGCAATAGACCCTTGGAGACAAGTAGCCTGGAGGACGATGTATTGAATCTCGTCGCAATTTGAGTGCTCCATCGTCATTAGGCGGCCCTGAAAGTTACAATTAACTATCAATTTGGCGTCGGATTCGTAAATCTATACTTACAAGAGAACGACCATAAAGTGCCCGAGGCAGCATTAGACCCCTGGAAACAAGTCGGCTGGAGGGCGATGTATTGGACCGCGACGCAATTTGAGTGTTCCATCGGCATTAGGAGGCCCTGAACGTTAAAATTAACTATCATTTTTGCGTCGGATTTGATAATCTAAACTCACAGGAGAATGACCATACGGTGCCCGAGGCAGCAACAGACCCTTGGAGACAAGTCGGCTGGTGGACGACGTACTGAATCTCAACGCAATTTGAGTGTTCCATCGTCATTACAAGGCCCTGAACGTTACAATTAACTATCTTTTTTGCGTCGGATTCGAAAATCTAGACTCACAGGAGAACGACCATAAGGTGCCCGAGGCAGCAATAGACTCTTGGAGACAAGTCGGGTGGAGGACGATGTATTGGATCGCGACGCAATTTGAGACTTCTATCGTCATTAGGAGGCGCTGAACGTTACAATTCACTATCATTTTTGCGTCGGATTCGAAAATCTAGACTCACAGGAGAAGGAACATGTGGAGCCCGAGGCAGCGATATCCCCTTGGAGACAAGTCGGCTGGAGGCCGATGTATTGATTCTCGACGCAATTTGAGTGTTCCATCGTCATTAGAAGGCCCTGAACGTTACAATTAACTATCATTTTGGCGTCGGATACGAAAATGTAGACTCACAGGAGAACGACCATAAGGTGCCCGAGGCAGCAATTGACCCTTGGAGACAAGTGGGCTGGAGGACGATGTATTGAATCTCGACGCAATTTGAGAGTTCCATCGTCATTACGCTTCCCTGAACGTTACAATTAACTATCATTTTGGCGTCGGATTCGTAAATCTAGACTTACAAGAGAACGACCATAAAGTGACCGAGGCAGCATTAGACCCTTGGAGACAAGTAGCCTGGAGGACGATGTATTGAATCTCGACGCAATTTGAGAGTTCCATCGTCATTAGGCGGCCCTGAACGTTACAATTAACTATCTTTTTGGCGTCGGATTCGTAAATCTAGACTTACAAGAGAACGACCATAAAGTGCCCGAGGCAGCATTAGACCCTTGGAGACAAGTCGGCTGGAGGGCGATGTATTGGATCGCGACGCAATTTGAGTGTTCCATCGTCACTAGGAGGCCCTGAATGTTACAATTAAATATCAGTTTTTCGTCGGATTCGAAAATCTAGACTCACAGCAGACGAACCATTTGGTGCCCGAGGCAGCTATATCCCCTTGGAGAAAATCGGCTGGAGGAGGATGTATTGAATTCCGACGCAATTTGAGTCTTCTATCGTCATTAGGAGGCGCTGAACGTTACAATTCACTATCATTTTTGCGTCGGATTCGAAAATCTAGACTCACAGGAGAAGGATCATATTGTGCCCGAGACAGCAATATCCCCTTGGAGACAAGTCGGCTGGAGGACGATGTATTGAATCTCGACGCAATTTGAGTGTCCCATCGTCATTAGGAGGCCCTAAACGTTGCAATTAACTATCATTTTTGCGTCGGATTCGATAATCTAAACTCACAGGGGAACGACCATACGGTGCCCGAGGCAGCTATTGACCCTTGGAGACAAGTCGGTTGGAGGACGATGTATTGGATCGCGACGCAAAATGAGTGTTCCATCGTCATTAGGAGGCCCTGAATGTTACAATTAACTATCAGTTTTTCGTCGGATTCGAAATTCTAAACTCACAGGAGAACGACCATAAGGTGCCCGAGGCAGCAATAGACCGTTGGAGACAAGTCGGCTGGAGGCCGATGTATTGAATCTTGACGCAATTTGAGTGTTCCATCGTCATTACAAGGCCCTGAACCTTACAATTAACTATCAGTTTCGCGTCGGATTCGAAAATCTACTCACAGGAGAAGTTCATACGGTGCTCGAGACAGCAATATACCCCTTGGAGACAAATCGGCTGGAGGACGATGTATTGAATCTCGACGCAATTTGAGTCTTCTATCGTCATTAGGAGGCGCTGAACGTTACAATTCACTATCATTTTTGCGTCGGATTCGAAAATCTAGACTCACAGGAGAAAGAACATATTGTACCCGAGACAGCAATATCCCCTTGGAGACAAGTCGGCTGGAGGACGATGTATTGAATCTCGACGCAATTTGAGTCTCCCATCGTCATTAGAAGGCCCTGAACGTTACAATTAACTATCATTTATGCGTCGGATTCGAAAATCTAATCACAGGACAAGTTCATACGGTGCTCGAGACAGCAATATCCCCTTGGAGACAATTCCGCTGGAGGCCGATTTATTGAATCTCGACTCAATTTGAGAGTTCCATCGGCATTAGGAGGCCATGAACGTCACAATTAACAATCATTTTTGCGTCGGATTCGAAAATCTAGACTTACAAGGGAACGAACATAAGGTGCCCGAGGCAGCATTAGAACCTTGGAGACAAGTCCGCTGGAGGCCGATGTATTGAATATCGACGCAATTTGAGTGTTCCATCGTCATTAGGATGCCCTAAACGTTACAATTAACTATCATTTTTGCGTCGGATTCGATAATCTAGACTCACAGGAGAAGGATCATATGGTGCCCGAGGC
Organism: Schistocerca serialis cubense; assembly: GCF_023864345.2. Taxonomy (NCBI): domain Eukaryota; kingdom Metazoa; phylum Arthropoda; class Insecta; order Orthoptera; family Acrididae; genus Schistocerca; species Schistocerca serialis. The sequence goes on from NC_064646.1 coordinate 554,407,690, forward strand.
AGCAACAGACCCTTGGAGACAAGTCGGCTGGAGGACGATGTATTGAATCTCGATGGAATTTGAGTGTCCCATCGTCATTACAAGGCCCTAAACGTTACAATTAACTATCATTTTTGCGTCGGATTCGATAATCTAAACTCACAGGAGAACGACCATGAGGTGCCCGAGGCAGCAACAGACCCTTGGAGACAAGTCGGCGGGAGGCCGATGTATTGAATCTCGACGCAATTTGAGTGTTCCATCGTCATTAGAAGGCCCTGAACGTTACAATTAACTATCATTTTTGCGTCGGATAGGAAAATCTAGACTCACAGGAGAACGACCATAAGGTGCCCGAGGCAGCAATTGACCCTGGGAGCCAAGTCGGCTGGAGGACGATGTATTGGATCGCGACGCAATTTGAGTCTTCATCGTCATTAGGAGGCGCTGAACGTTACAATTCACTATCATTTTTGCGTCGGATTCGATAATCTAGACTCACAGGAGAAGGATCATATGGTGCCCGAGGCAGCAATATCCCCTTGGAGACAAGTCGGCTGGAGGCCGATGTATTGAATCTCGACGCAATTTGAGTGTTCCATCGTCATTAGAAGGCCCTGAACGTTACAATTAACTATCATTTTTGCGTCGGATAGGAAAATCTAGACTCACAGGAGAACGACCATAAGGTGCCCGAGGCAGCAATTGACCCTGGGAGCCAAGTCGGCTGGAGGACGATGTATTGAATCTCGACGCAATTTGAGAGTTCCATCGTCATTAGGCGACCCTGAACGTTACAATTAACTATCATTTTGGCGTCGGATTCGTAAATCTAGACTTACAAGAGAACGCCCATAAAGTGCCCGAGGCAGCACTAAATCCTTGGAGACAAGTCGGCTGGAGGACGATGTATTGAATCCCGACGCAATTTGAGTCTTCTACCGTCATTAGGAGGCCCTAAACGTTACAATTAACTATCATGATTGCGTCGGATTCGATAATCTAGACTCACAGGAGAAGGACCATATAGTGCCCGAGGCAGCAACAGACCCTTGGAGACAAGTCGGCTGGAGGACGATGTATTGAATCTCGACGCAATTTGAGTGTCCCATCGTCATTACAAGGCCCTAAACGTTACATTTAACTATCATTTTTGCGTCGGATTCGATAATCTAAACTCACAGGAGAACGACCATAAGGTGCCCGAGGCAGCAACAGACCCTTGGAGACAAGTCGGCGGGAGGCCGATGTATTGAATCTCGATGCAATTTGAGTGTTCCATCGTCATTACAAGGCCCTGAACGTTACAATTAACTATCATTTTTGCGTCGGGTTCGAAAATCTAGACTCACAGGAGAACGACCATAAGGTACCCTAGGCAGCAATAGACCCTTGGAGACAAGTCGGTTGGAGGACGATGTATTGTATCTCGACGCAATTAGAGAGTTCCATCGTCATTAGGCGGCCATGAACGTTACAATTAACTATCATTTTTGCGTCGGATTCGAAAATCTAGACTTACAAGAGAACGCCCATAATGTGCCTGAGGCAGCATTAGACCCTTGGAGACAAGTCGGCTGGAGGCCGATGTATTGAATCTCGACGCAATTTGAGTGTTCCATCGGCATTAGGAGGCCCTGAACGTTATAATTAACTATCATTTTTGCGTCGGATTCGATAATCTAAACTCACAGGAGAACGACCATAAGGTGCCCGAGGCAGCACTAGACCCTTGGAGACAAGTCGGCTGGAGGACGATGTATTGGATCGCGACGCAATTTGAGTGTTCCATCGTCATTAGGAAGCCCTAAATGTTACAATTAACTATCATTTTTGCGTCGGATTGGAAAATCTAGACTCACAGAAGAACGACCATAAGGTGCCCGAGGCAGCAATATACCCTTGGAGACAAGTCGGCTGGAGGACGATGTATTGGATCGCGACGCAATTTGAGTCTTCTATCGTCATTAGGAGGCGCTGAACGTTACAATTCGCTATCATTTTTGCGTCGGATTCGAAAATCTAGACTCACAGGAGAAGGACCATGTGGTGCCCGAGGCAGCGATATCCCCTTGGAGACAAGTCGGCTGGAGGCCGATGTATTGAATCTCGACGCAATTTGAGTGTTCCATCGTCATTAGAAGGCCCTGAACGTTACAATTAACTATCATTTGTGCGTCGGATTCGATAATCTAGACTCACAGGAGAAGGACCATATGGTGCCCGAGGCAGCAACAGACCCTTGGAGACAAGTCGGCTGGAGGACGATGTATTGAATCTCGACGCAATTTGAGTGTCCCATCGTCATTACAAGGCCCTAAACGTTACAATTAACTATCATTTTTGCGTCGGATTCGATAATCTAAACTCACAGGAGAACGACCATAAGGTGCCCGAGGCAGCAACAGACCCTTGGAGACAAGTCGGCGGGAGGCCGATGTATTGAATCTCTACGCAATTTGAGTGTTCCATCGTCATTACAAGGCCCTGAACGTTACAATTAACTATCATTTTTGCGTCGGATTCGAAAATCTAGACTCACAGGACAACGACCATAAGGTGCCCGAGGCAGCAATAGACCCTTGGAGACAAGTCGGCTGGAGGCCGATGTATTGAATCTCGACGCAATTTGAGTGTTCCATCGGCATTAGGAGGCCCTGAACGTTATAATTAACTATCATTTTTGCGTCGGATTCGATAATCTAAACTCACAGGAGAACGACCATAAGGTGCCCGAGGCAGCAATAGACCCTTGGAGACAAGTCGGCTGGAGGATGATGTATTGAATCTCGACGCAATTTGAGAGTTCCATCGTCATTAGGCGTCCCTGAACGTTACAATTAACTATCATTTTGGCGTCGGATTCGTAAATCTAGACTTACAAGAGAACGACCATAAAGTGCCCGAGGCAGCATTCGACCCTTGGAGACAAGTAGCCTGGAGGACGATGTATTGAATCTCGACGCAATTTGAGAGTTCCATCGTCATTAGGCGGCCCTGAACGTTACAATTAACTTTCATTTTGGCGTCGGATTCGTAAATCTAGACTTACAAGAGAACGACCATAAAGTGCCCGACGCAGCATTTGACCCTTGGAGACAAGTAGGCTGGAGGGCGATGTATTGGATCGCGACGCAATTTGAGTGTTCCATCGTCACTAGGAGGCCCTGAATGTTACAATTCACTATCATTTTTGCGTCGGATTCGAAAATCTAGACTCACAGGAGAAGGATCATATTGTGCCCGAGACAGCAATATTCCCTTGGAGACAAGTCGGCTGGATGACGATGTATTGAATCTCGACGCAATTTGAGTGTCCCATCGTCATTAGGAGGCCCTAAACGTTGCAATTAACTATCATTTTTGCGTCGGATTCGATAATCTAAACTCACATGGGAACGACCATACGGTGCCCGAGGCAGCTATTGACCCTTGGAGACAAGTCGGTTGGAGGACGATGTATTGGATCGCGACGCAAAATGAGTGTTCAATCGTCTTTAGGAGGCCCTGAATGTTACAATTAACTATTAGTTTTTCGTCGGATTCGAAATTCTAAACTCACAGGAGGACGACCATAAGGTGCCCGAGGCAGCAATAGACCGTTGGAGACAAGTCGGCTGGAGGACGATGTATTGAATCTCGACGCAATTTGAGTGACCCATCGTCATTAGAAGGCCTAGAACGTTACAATTAACTATCAGTTTCGCGTCGGATTCGAAAATCTACTCACAGGAGAAGTTCATACGGTGCTCGAGACAGCAATATACCCCTTGGAGACAAATCGGCTGGAGGACGATGTATTGATCTCGACGCAATTTGAGTCTTCTATCGTCATTAGGAGGCGCTGAACGTTACAATTCACTATCATTTTTGCGTCGGATTCGAAAATCTAGACTCACAGGAGAAAGATCATGTTGTGCCCGAGACAGCAATATCACCTTGGAGACAAGTCGGCTGGAGGACGATGTATTGAATCTCGACGCAATTTGATTGTCCCATCGTCATTAGGAGGCCCTGAACGTTACAATTAACTATAATTTTTGCGTCGGATTCGATAATCCAAACTCACAGGAGAACGACCATAAGGTGCCCGAGGCAGCATTAGACCCTTGGAGACAAGTCGGCTGGAGGACGATGTATTGAATCTCGACGCAATTTGAGTGACCCATCGTCATTAGAAGGCCCTGAAGGTTACAATTAACTATCATTTTTGCGTCGGATTCGAAAATCTAGACTTACAAGAGAACGACCATAAGGTGCCCGAGGCAGCATTAGACCCATGGAGACAAGTCGGCTGGAGGACGATGTATTAGATCGCGACGCAATTTGAGTCTTCTATCGTCATTAGGAGGCGCTGAACGTTACAATTCACTATCATTTTTGCGTCGGATTTGAAAATCTAGACTCACAGGAGAAAGACCATGTGGTGCCCGAGGCAGCAATATCCCCTTGGAGACAAGTCGGCTGGAGGCCGATGTATTGAATCTCGACGCAATTTGAGTGTTCCATCGGCATTAGGAGGCCCTGAACGTTATAATTAACTATCATTTTTGCGTCGGATTCGATAATCTAAACTCACAGGAGAACGACCATAAGGTGCCCGAGGCAGCAATAGACCCTTGGAGACAAGTCGGCTGGAGGACGATGTATTGGATCGCGACGCAATTTGAGTCTTCTATCGTCATTAGGAGGCGCCGAACGTTACAATTCGCTATCATTTTTGCGTCGGATTCGAAAATCTAGACTCACAGGAGAAGGACCATGTGGTGCCCGAGGCAGCGATATCCCCTTGGAGACAAGTCGGCTGGAGGCCGATGTATTGAATCTCGACGCAATTTGAGGGTTCCATCGTCATTAGAAGGCCCTGAACGTTACAATTAACTATCATTTTTGCGTCGGATACGAAAATCTAGACTCACAGGAGAACGACCATAAGGTGCCCGAGGCAGCAATTGACCTTGGAGACAAGTGGGCTGGAGGACGATGTATTGAATCTCGACGCAATTTGAGAGTTCCATCGTCATTACGCGTCCCTGAACGTTACAATTAACTATCATTTTGGCGTCGGATTCGTAAATCTAGACTTACAAGAGAACGACCATAAAGTGCCCGAGGCAGCATTAGACCCTTGGAGACAAGTAGCCTGGAGGACGATGTATTGAATCTCGACGCAATTTGAGAGTTCCATCGTCATTAGGCGGCCCTGAAAGTTACAATTAACTATCATTTTGGCGTCGGATTCGTAAATCTAGACTTACAAGAGAACGACCATAAAGTGCCCGAGGCAGCATTAGACCCTTGGAAACAAGTCGGCTGGAGGGCGATATATTGGATCGCGACGCAATTTGAGTGTTCCATCGTCATTAGGAGGCCGTGAATGTTACAATTAACTATCAGTTTTTCGTCGGATTCGAAAATCTAGACCCACAGCAGACGAACCGTTTGGTGCCCGAGGCAGCAATATCCCCGTGGAGAAAATCGGCTGGAGGACGATGTATTGAATCCCGACGCAATTTGAGTCTTCTATCGTCATTAGGAGGCGCTGAACGTTTCAATTCACTATCATTTTTGCGTCGGATTCTTAAATCTAGACTCACAGGACAACGACCATAAGGTGCCCGAGGCAGCAATAGACCCTTTGAGACAAGTCGGCTGGAGGCCGATGTATTGAATCTCGACGCAATTTGAGTGTTCCATCGGCATTAGGAGGCCATGAACGTTACAATTAACTATCATTTTTGCGTCGGGTTCGAAAATCTAGACTCACAGGAGAACGACCATAAAGTGCCCGAGGCAGCAATAGACCCTTGGAGACAAGTCGGCTGGAGGACGATGTATTGATCTCGACACAATTTGAGGGTTCCAATGTCATTAGGCGGCCCTGAACGTTACAATTAATTATCATTTTTGCGTGGGATTCGAAAATCTAGACTCACAAGGGAACGACCATAAAGTGCCCGAGGCAGCAATAGACCCTTGGAGACAAGTCGGCTGGAGGCCGATATATTGAATCTCGACGCAATTTGAGTGTTCCATCGGCATTAGGAGGCCCTGAACGTTAAAATTAACTATCATTTTTGCGTCGGATTCGATAATCTAAACTCACAGGAGAACGACCATAAGGTGCCCGAGGCAGCAATAGACCCTTGGAGACAAGTCGGCTGGAGGACGTCGTATTGAATCTCGACGCAATTTGAGAGTTCCATCGTCATTAGGTGGCCCTGAACGTTACAATTAACTATCATTTTTGCGTCGGATTCGAAAATCTAGACTCACAAGAGAACGACCATAAAGTGCCCGAGGCAGCATTAGATCCTAGGAGACAAGTCGGCTGTAGGACGATGTATTGGATCGCGACGCAATTTGAGTGTTCCATCGTCATTAGGAAGGCCTAAATGTTACAATTAACTATCATTTTGGCGTCGGATTCGAAAATCTAGACTCACAGGAGAACGACCATAAGGTGCTTGAGGCAGCAATAGACCCTTGGAGACAAGTCGGCTGGAGGCCGATGTATTGAATCTCGACGCAATTTGAGTGTTCCATCGGCATTAGGAGGCCCTGAACATTAAAATTAACTATCATTTTTGCGTCGGATTCGATAATCTAAACTCACAGGAGAACGACCATACGGTGCCCGAGGCAGCAACAGACCCTTGGAGACAAGTCGGCTGGAGGACGACGTATTGAATCTCAACGCAATTTGAGTGTTCCATCGTCATTACAAGGCCCTGAACGTTACAATTAACTATCATTTTTGCGTCGGATTCGAAAATCTAGACTCACAGGAGAACGACCATAAGGTGCCCGAGGCAGCAATAGACCCTTGGAGACAAGTCGGCTGGAGGACGATGTATTGGATCGCGACGCAATTTGAGTCTTCTATCGTCATTAGGAGGCGCCGAACGTTACAATTCGCTATCATTTTTGCGTCGGATTCGAAAATCTAGACTCACAGGAGAAGGACCATGTGGTGCCCGAGGCAGCGATATCCCCTTGGAGACAAGTCGGCTGGAGGCCGATGTATTGAATCTCGACGCAATTTGAGTGTTCCATCGTCATTAGAAGGCCCTGAACGTTACAATTAACTATCATTTTTGCGTCGGATACGAAAATCTAGACTCACAGGAGAACGACCATAAGGTGCCCGAGGCAGCAATTGACCCTTGGAGACAAGTGGGCTGGAGGACGATGTATTGAATCTCGACGCAATTTGAGAGTTCCATCGTCATTACGCGGCCCTGAACGTTACAATTAACTATCATTTTGGCGTCGGATTCGTAAATCTAGACTTACAAGAGAACGACCATAATGTGCCCGAGGCAGCATTAGACCCTTGGAGACAAGTAGCCTGGAGGACGATGTATTGAATCTCGACGCAATTTGAGAGTTCCATCGTCATTAGGCGGCCCTGAAAGTTACAATTAACTATCATTTTGGCGTCGGACTCGTAAATCTAGACTTACAAGAGAACGACCATAAAGTGCCCGAGGCAGCATTAGACCCTTGGAGACAAGTCGGCTGGAGGCCGATGTATTGAATCTCGACGCAATTTGAGTGTTCCATCGGCATTAGGAGACCATGAACGTTACAATTAACTATCATTTTTGCGTCGGGTTCGAAAATCTAGACTCACAGGAGAACGACCATAAAGTGCCCGAGGCAGCAATAGACCCTTGGAGACAAGTCGGCTGGTGGACGATGTATTGATCTCGACGCAATTTGAGAGTTCCATTGTCATTAGCCGGCCCTGAACGTTACAATTAATTATCATTTTTGCGTGGGATTCGAAAATCTAGACTCACAAGGGAACGACCATAAAGTGCCCGAGGCAGCAATAGACCCTTGGAGACAAGTCGGCTGGAGGCCGATATATTGAATCTCGACGCAATTTGAGTGTTCCATCGGCATTAGGAGGCCCTGAACGTTAAAATTAACTATCATTTTTGCGTCGGATTCGATAATCTAAACTCACAGGAGAATGACCATACGGTGCCCGAGGCAGAAACAGACCCTTGGAGACAAGCCGGCTGGAGGACGACGTACTGAATCTCAACGCAATTTGAGTGTTCCATCGTCATTACAAGGCCCTGAACGTTACAATTAACTATCTTTTTTGCGTCGGATTCGAAAATCTAGACTCACAGGAGAACGACCATAAGGTGCCCGCGGCAGCAATAGACTCTTGGAGACAAGTCGGCTGGAGGACGATGTATTGGATCGCGACGCAATTTGAGTCTTCTATCGTCATTAGGAGGCGCTGAACGTTACAATTCACTATCATTTTTGCGTCGGATTCGAAAATCTAGACTCACAGGAGAAGGAACATGTGGAGCCCGAGGCAGCGATATCCCCTTGGAGATAAGTCGGCTGGAGGCCGATGTATTGATTCTCGACGCAATTTGAGTGATCCATCGTCATTAGAAGGCCCTGAACGTTCCAATTAACTATCATTTTTGCGTCGGAAACGAAAATCTAGACTCACAGGAGAACGACCATAAGGTGCCCGAGGCAGCAATTGACCCTTGGAGACAAGTGTGCTGGAGGACGATGTATTGAATCTCGACGCAATTTGAGAGTTCCATCGTCATTACGCGGCCCTGAACGTTACAATTAACTATCATTTTGGCGTCGGATTCGTAAATCTAGACTTACAAAGAACGACCATAAAGTGCCCGAAGCAGCATTAGACCCTTGGAGACAAGTAGCCTGGAGGACGATGTATTGAATCTCGACGCAATTTGAGAGTTCCGTCGTCATTAGGCGGCCCTGAACGTTACAATTAACTATCATTTTGGCGTCGGATTCGTAAATCTAGACTTACAAGAGAACGACCATAAAGTGCCCGAGCAGCATTAGACCCTTGGAGACAAGTCGGCTGGAGGGCGATGTATTGGATCGCGACGCAATTTGAGTGTTCCATCGTCACTAGGAGGCCCTGAATGTTACAATTAACTATCAGTTTTTCGTCGGATTCGAAAATCTAGACTCACAGCAGACGAACCATTTGGTGCCCGAGGCAGCAATATCCCCTTGGAGAAAATCGGCTGGAGGAGGATGTATTGAATCCCGACGCAATTTGAGTCTTCTATCGTCATTAGGAGGCGCTGAACGTTACAATTCACTATCATTTTTGCGTCAGATTCGAAAATCTAGACTCACAGGAGAAGGATCATATTGTGCCCGAGACAGCAATATCCCCTTGGAGACAAGTCGGCTGGAGGACGATGTATTGAATCTCGACGCAATTTGAGTGTCCCATCGTCATTAGGAGGCCCTAAACGTTGCAATTAACTATCATTTTTGCGTCGGATTCGATAATCTAAACTCACAGGGGAACGACCATACGGTGCCCGAGGCAGCTATTGACCCTTGGAGACAAGTCGGTTGGAGGACGATGTATTGGATCGCGACGCAAAATGAGTGTTCCATCGTCATTAGGAGGCCCTGAATGTTACAATTAACTATCAGTTTTTCGTCGGATTCGAAATTCTAAACTCACATTAGAACGACCATAAGGTGCCCGAGGCAGCAATAGACCGTTGGAGACAAGTCGGCTGGAGGCCGATGTATTGAATCTCGACGCAATTTGAGTGTTCCATCGTCATCACAAGGCCCTGATCCGTACAATTAACTATCAGTTTCGCGTCGGATTCGAAAATCTACTCACAGGAGAAGTTCATACGGTGCTCGAGATAGCAATATACCCCTTGGAGACAAATCGGCTGGAGGACGATGTATTGAATCTCGACGCAATTTGAGTCTTCTATCGTCATTAGGAGGCGCTGAACGTTACAATTCACTATCATTTTTGCGTCGGATTCGATAATCTACACTCACAGGAGTAAGATCATATTGTGCCCGAGACAGCAATATCCCCTTGGAGACAAGTCGGCTGGAGGACGATGTATTGAATCTCGACGCAATTTGATTGTCCCATCGTCATTAGGAGGCCCTGAACGTTACAATTAACTATAATTTTTGCGTCGGATTCGATAATCTAAACTCACAGGAGAACGACCATAAGGTGCCCGAGGCAGCATTAGACCCTTGGAGACAAGTCGACTGGAGGACGATGTATTGAATCTCGATGCAATTTGAGTGACCAATCGTCATTAGAAGGCCCTGAACGTTACAATTAACTATCATTTATGCGTCGGATCGAAAATCTACTCACAGGAGAAGTTCATACGGTGCTCGAGACAGCAATATCCCCTTGGAGACAATTCCGCTGGAGGCCGATGTATTGAATCTCGACTCAATTTGAGAGTTCCTTCGGCATTAGGAGGCCATGAACGTTACAATTAACTATCATTTTTGCGTCGGATTCGAAAATCTAGACTTACAAGAGAACGACCATAAGGTGCCTGAGGCAGCATTAGACCCTTGGAGACAAGTTGGCTGGAGGCCGATGTATTGAATATCGACGCAATTTGAGTGTTCCATCGTCATTAGGAGGCCCTGAACGTTACAATTAACTATAATTTTTGCGTCGGATTCGATAATCTAAACTCACAGGAGAACGACCATAAGGTGCCGAGACAGCAAATCCCCTTGGAGACAAGTCGGTTGGAGGACGATGTATTGGATCACGACGCAAAATGAGTGTTTCATCGTCATTAGGAGGCCCTGAATGTTACAATTAACTATCAGTTTTTCGTCGGATTCGAAATTCTAAACTCACAGGAGAACGACCATAAGGTGCCCGAGGCAGCAATAGACCGTTGGAGACAAGTCGGCTGGAGGCCGATGTATTGAATCTCGACGCAATTTGAGTGTTCCATCGTCATTACAAGGCCCTGAACCGTACAATTAACTATCAGTTTCGCGTCGGATTCGAAAATCTACTCACTGGAGAAGTACATACGGTGCTCGAGACAGCAATATACCCCTTGGAGACAAATCGGCTGGAGGACGATGTATTGAATCTCGACGCAATTTGAGTCTTCTATCGTCATTAGGAGGCGCTGAACGTTACAATTCACTATCATTTTTGCGTCGGATTCGAAAATCTAGACTCACAGGAGAAAGATCATATTGTGCCCGAGACAGCAATATCCCCTTGGAGACAAGTCGGCTGGAGGACGATGTATTGAACTCGACGCAATTAGAGAGTTCCATTGTCATTAGGCGGCCCTGAACGTTACAATTAATTATCATTTTTGCGTGGGATTCGAAAATCTAGACTCACAAGGGAACGACCATAAAGTGCCCGAGGCAGCAATAGACCCTTGGAGACAAGTCGGCTGGAGGCCGATATATTGAATCTCGACGCAATTTGAGTGTTCCATCGGCATTAGGAGGCCCTGAACGTTAAAATTAACTATCATTTTTGCGTCGGATTCGATAATCTAAACTCACAGGAGAACGACCATAAGGTGCCCGAGGCAGCAATAGACCCTTGGAGACAAGTCGGCTGGAGGACGATGTATTGAATCTCGACGCAATTTGAGAGTTCCATCGTCATTAGGTGGCCCTGAACGTTACAATTAACTATCATTTTTGCGTCGGATTCGAAAATCTAGACTCACAGGAGAAGGACCATGTGGTGCCCGAGGCAGCGATATCCCCTTGGAGACAAGTCGGCTGGAGGCCGATGTATTGAATCTCGACGCAATTTGAGTGTTCCATCGTCATTAGAAGGCCCTGAACGTTACAATTAACTATCTTTTTTGCGTCGGATTCGAAAATCTAGACTCACAGGAGAACGACCATAAGGTGCCCGCGGCAGCAATAGACTCTTGGAGACAAGTCGGCTGGAGGACGATGTATTGGATCGCGACGCAATTTGAGTCTTCTATCGTCATTAGGAGGCGCTGAACGTTACAATTCACTATCATTTTTGCGTCGGATTCGAAAATCTAGACTCACAGGAGAAGGAACATGTGGAGCCCGAGGCAGCGATATCCCCTTGGAGATAAGTCGGCTGGAGGCCGATGTATTGATTCTCGACGCAATTTGAGTGATCCATCGTCATTAGAAGGCCCTGAACGTTCCAATTAACTATCATTTTTGCGTCGGAAACGAAAATCTAGACTCACAGGAGAACGACCATAAGGTGCCCGAGGCAGCAATTGACCCTTGGAGACAAGTGTGCTGGAGGACGATGTATTGAATCTCGACGCAATTTGAGAGTTCCATCGTCATTACGCGGCCCTGAACGTTACAATTAACTATCATTTTGGCGTCGGATTCGTAAATCTAGACTTACAAAGAACGACCATAAAGTGCCCGAAGCAGCATTAGACCCTTGGAGACAAGTAGCCTGGAGGACGATGTATTGAATCTCGACGCAATTTGAGAGTTCCGTCGTCATTAGGCGGCCCTGAACGTTACAATTAACTATCATTTTGGCGTCGGATTCGTAAATCTAGACTTACAAGAGAACGACCATAAAGTGCCCGAGCAGCATTAGACCCTTGGAGACAAGTCGGCTGGAGGGCGATGTATTGGATCGCGACGCAATTTGAGTGTTCCATCGTCACTAGGAGGCCCTGAATGTTACAATTAACTATCAGTTTTTCGTCGGATTCGAAAATCTAGACTCACAGCAGACGAACCATTTGGTGCTCGAGGCAGCAATATCCCCTTGGAGAAAATCGGCTGGAGGAGGATGTATTGAATCCCGACGCAATTTGAGTCTTCTATCGTCATTAGGAGGCGCTGAACGTTACAATTCACTATCATTTTTGCGTCAGATTCGAAAATCTAGACTCACAGGAGAAGGATCATATTGTGCCCGAGACAGCAATATCCCCTTGGAGACAAGTCGGCTGGAGGACGATGTATTGAATCTCGACGCAATTTGAGTGTCCCATCGTCATTAGGAGGCCCTAAACGTTGCAATTAACTATCATTTTTGCGTCGGATTCGATAATCTAAACTCACAGGGGAACGACCATACGGTGCCCGAGGCAGCTATTGACCCTTGGAGACAAGTCGGTTGGAGGACGATGTATTGGATCGCGACGCAAAATGAGTGTTCCATCGTCATTAGGAGGCCCTGAATGTTACAATTAACTATCAGTTTTTCGTCGGATTCGAAATTCTAAACTCACATTAGAACGACCATAAGGTGCCCGAGGCAGCAATAGACCGTTGGAGACAAGTCGGCTGGAGGCCGATGTATTGAATCTCGACGCAATTTGAGTGTTCCATCGTCATCACAAGGCCCTGATCCGTACAATTAACTATCAGTTTCGCGTCGGATTCGAAAATCTACTCACAGGAGAAGTTCATACGGTGCTCGAGATAGCAATATACCCCTTGGAGACAAATCGGCTGGAGGACGATGTATTGAATCTCGACGCAATTTGAGTCTTCTATCGTCATTAGGAGGCGCTGAACGTTACAATTCACTATCATTTTTGCGTCGGATTCGATAATCTACACTCACAGGAGTAAGATCATATTGTGCCCGAGACAGCAATATCCCCTTGGAGACAAGTCGGCTGGAGGACGATGTATTGAATCTCGACGCAATTTGATTGTCCCATCGTCATTAGGAGGCCCTGAACGTTACAATTAACTATAATTTTTGCGTCGGATTCGATAATCTAAACTCACAGGAGAACGACCATAAGGTGCCCGAGGCAGCATTAGACCCTTGGAGACAAGTCGACTGGAGGACGATGTATTGAATCTCGATGCAATTTGAGTGACCAATCGTCATTAGAAGGCCCTGAACGTTACAATTAACTATCATTTATGCGTCGGATCGAAAATCTACTCACAGGAGAAGTTCATACGGTGCTCGAGACAGCAATATCCCCTTGGAGACAATTCCGCTGGAGGCCGATGTATTGAATCTCGACTCAATTTGAGAGTTCCTTCGGCATTAGGAGGCCATGAACGTTACAATTAACTATCATTTTTGCGTCGGATTCGAAAATCTAGACTTACAAGAGAACGACCATAAGGTGCCTGAGGCAGCATTAGACCCTTGGAGACAAGTTGGCTGGAGGCCGATGTATTGAATATCGACGCAATTTGAGTGTTCCATCGTCATTAGGAGGCCCTGAACGTTACAATTAACTATAATTTTTGCGTCGGATTCGATAATCTAAACTCACAGGAGAACGACCATAAGGTGCCGAGACAGCAAATCCCCTTGGAGACAAGTCGGTTGGAGGACGATGTATTGGATCACGACGCAAAATGAGTGTTTCATCGTCATTAGGAGGCCCTGAATGTTACAATTAACTATCAGTTTTTCGTCGGATTCGAAATTCTAAACTCACAGGAGAACGACCATAAGGTGCCCGAGGCAGCAATAGACCGTTGGAGACAAGTCGGCTGGAGGCCGATGTATTGAATCTCGACGCAATTTGAGTGTTCCATCGTCATTACAAGGCCCTGAACCGTACAATTAACTATCAGTTTCGCGTCGGATTCGAAAATCTACTCACTGGAGAAGTACATACGGTGCTCGAGACAGCAATATACCCCTTGGAGACAAATCGGCTGGAGGACGATGTATTGAATCTCGACGCAATTTGAGTCTTCTATCGTCATTAGGAGGCGCTGAACGTTACAATTCACTATCATTTTTGCGTCGGATTCGAAAATCTAGACTCACAGGAGAAAGATCATATTGTGCCCGAGACAGCAATATCCCCTTGGAGACAAGTCGGCTGGAGGACGATGTATTGAACTCGACGCAATTAGAGAGTTCCATTGTCATTAGGCGGCCCTGAACGTTACAATTAATTATCATTTTTGCGTGGGATTCGAAAATCTAGACTCACAAGGGAACGACCATAAAGTGCCCGAGGCAGCAATAGACCCTTGGAGACAAGTCGGCTGGAGGCCGATATATTGAATCTCGACGCAATTTGAGTGTTCCATCGGCATTAGGAGGCCCTGAACGTTAAAATTAACTATCATTTTTGCGTCGGATTCGATAATCTAAACTCACAGGAGAACGACCATAAGGTGCCCGAGGCAGCAATAGACCCTTGGAGACAAGTCGGCTGGAGGACGATGTATTGAATCTCGACGCAATTTGAGAGTTCCATCGTCATTAGGTGGCCCTGAACGTTACAATTAACTATCATTTTTGCGTCGGATTCGAAAATCTAGACTCACAGGAGAAGGACCATGTGGTGCCCGAGGCAGCGATATCCCCTTGGAGACAAGTCGGCTGGAGGCCGATGTATTGAATCTCGACGCAATTTGAGTGTTCCATCGTCATTAGAAGGCCCTGAACGTTACAATTAACTATCATTTTTGCGTCGGATACGAAAATCTAGACTCACAGGAGAACGACCATAAGGTGCCCGAGGCAGCAATTGACCCTTGGAGACAAGTGGGCTGGAGGACGATGTATTGAATCTCGACGCAATTTGAGAGTTCCATCGTCATTACGCGGCCCTGAACGTTACAATTAACTATCATTTTGGCGTCGGATTCGTAAATCTAGACTTACAAGAGAACGACCATAAAGTGCCCGAGGCAGCATTAGACCCTTGGAGACAAGTAGCCTGGAGGACGATGTATTGAATCTCGACGCAATTTGAGAGTTCCATCGTCATTAGGCGGCCCTGAAAGTTACAATTAACTATCATTTTGGCGTCGGATTCGTAAATCTAGACTTACAAGAGAACGACCATAAAGTGCCCCAGGCAGCATTAGACCCTTGGAAACAAGTCGGCTGGAGGACGATGTATTGAATCTCGACGCAATTTGAGTGTTGCATCGTCATTACAAGGCCCTGAACGTTACAATTAACTATCATTTTTGCGTCGGATTCGAAAATCTAGACTCACAGGAGAACGACCATAAAGTGCCCGAGGCAGCAATAGACCCTTGGAGAAAAGTCGGCTGGAGGACGATGTATTGATCTCGACGCAATTTGAGAGTTCCGTTGTCATTAGGCGGCCCTGAACGTTACAATTAATTACCATTTTTCCGTGGGATTCGAAAATCTAGACTCACAAGGGAACGACCATAAAGTGCCCGAGGCAGCAATAGACCCTTGGAGACAAGGCGGCTGGAGGCCGAGATATTGAATCTCGACGCAATTTGAGTGTTCCATCGGCATTAGGAGGCCCTGAACGTTAAAATTAACTATCATTTTTGCGTCGGATTCGATAATCTAAACTCACAGGAGAACGACCATACGGTGCCCGAGGCAGCAACAGACCCTTGGAGACAAGTCGGCTGGAGGACGACGTACTGAATCTCAACGCAATTTGAGTGTTCCATCGTCATTACAAGGCCCTGAACGTTACAATTAACTATCTTTTTTGCGTCGGATTCGAAAATCTAGACTCACAGGAGAACGACCATAAGGTGCCCGCGGCAGCAATAGACTCTTGGAGACAAGTCGGCTGGAGGACGATGTATTGGATCGCGACGCAATTTGAGTCTTCTATCGTCATTAGGAGGCGCTGAACGTTACAATTCACTATCATTTTTGCGTCGGATTCTAAAATCTAGACTCACAGGAGAAGGAACATGTGGAGCCCGAGGCAGCGATATCCCCTTGGAGACAAGTCGGCTGGAGGCCGATGTATTGATTCTCGACGCAATTTGAGTGTTCCATCGTCATTAGAAGGCCCTGAACGTTACAATTAACTATCATTTTTGCGTCGGATACGAAAATCTAGACTCACAGGAGAACGACCATAAGGTGCCCTAGGCAGCAATTGACCCTTGGAGACAAGTGGGCTGGAGGACGATGTATTGAATCTCGACGCAATTTGAGAGTTCCATCGTCATTACCCGGCCCTGAACGTTACAATTAACTATCATTTTGGCGTCGGATTCGTAAATCTAGACTTACAAAGAACGACCATAAAGTGCCCGAGGCAGCATTAGACCCTTCGAGACAAGTAGCCTGGAGGACGATGTATTGAATCTCGACGCAATTTGAGAGTTCCGTCGTCATTAGGCGGCCCTGAACGTTACGATTAACTATCATTTTGGCGTCGGATTCGTAAATCTAGACTTACAAGAGAACGACCATAAAGTGCCCGAGCAGCATTAGACCCTTGGAGAAAATCGGCTGGAGGAGGATATATTGAATCCCGACGCAATTTGAGTCTTCTATCGTCATTAGGAGGCGCTGAACGTTACAATTCACTATCATTTTTGCGTCGGATTCGAAAATCTAGACTCACAGGAGAAGGATCATATTGTGCCCGAGACAGCAATATCCCCTTGGAGTCAAGTCGGCTGGAGGACGATGTATTGAATCTCGACGCAAATTGAGTGTCCCATCGTCATTTGGAGGCCCTAAACGTTGCAATTAACTATCATTTTTGCGTCGGATACGATAATCTAAACTCACAGGGGAACGACCATACGGTGCCCGAGGCAGCTATTGACCCTTGGGGACAAGTCGGTTGGAGGACGATGTATTGGATCGCGACGCAAAATGAGTGTTCCGTCGTCATTAGGAGGCCCTGAATGTTACAATTAACTATCAGTTTTTCGTCGGATTCGAAATTCTAAACTCACAGGAGAACGACCATAAGGTGCCCGAGGCAGCAATAGACCGTTGGAGACAAGTCGGCTGGAGGCCGATGTATTGAATCTCGACGCAATTTGAGTGTTCCATCGGCATTAGGAGGCCCTGTACGTTACAATTAACTATCACTTTTGCGTCGGATTCGATAATCTAAACTCACAGGAGAACGACCATAAGGTGCCCGAGACAGCAATAGACCCTTGGAGACAAGTCGGCTGGAGGCCGATGTATTGAATCTCGACGCAATTTGAGTGTTCCATCGTCATTACAAGGCCCTGAACGTTACAATTAACTATCATTTTTGCGTCGGATTCGAAAATCTAGACTCACAGGAGAACGACCATAAGGTGCCCGAGGCAGCAATAGACCCTTGGAGACAAGTTGGCTGGAGGCCGATGTATTGAATATCGATGCAATTTGAGTGTTCCATCGTCATTAGGAGGCCCTAAACGTTACAATTAACTATAATTTTTGCGTCGGATTCGATAATCTAAACTCACAGGAGAACGACCATAAGGTGCCGAGACAGCAATATCCCCTCGGAGACAAGTCGGTTGGAGGACGATGTATTGGATCACGACGCAAAATGAGTGTTTCATCGTCATTAGGAGGCCCTGAATGTTACAATTAACTATCAGTTTTTCGTCGGATTCGAAATTCTAAACTCACAGGAGAACGACCATAAGGTGCCCGAGGCAGCAATAGACCGTTGGAGACAAGTCGGCTGGAGGCCGATGTATTGAATCTCGACGCAATTTGAGTGTTCCATCGTCATTACAAGGCCCTGAACCGTACAATTAACTATCAGTTTCGCGTCGGATTCGAAAATCTACTCACTGGAGAAGTACATACGGTGCTCGAGACAGCAATATACCCCTTGGAGACAAATCGGCTGGAGGACGATGTATTGAATCTCGACGCAATTTGAGTCTTCTATCGTCATTAGGAGGCGCTGAACGTTACAATTCACTATCATTTTTGCGTCGGATTCGAAAATCTAGACTCACAGGAGAAAGATCAATTTGTGCCCGAGACAGCAATATCCCCTTGGAGACAAGTCGGCTGGAGGACGATGTATTGAATCTCGACGCAATTTGATTGTCCCATCGTCATTAGGAGGCCCTGAACGTTACAATTAACTATAATTTTTGCGTCGGATTCGATAATCTAAACTCACAGGAGAACCACCATAAGGTGCCCGAGGCAGCATTAGACCCTTGGAGACAAGTCGGCTGGAGGACGATGTATTGAATCTCGACGCAATTTGAGTGACCCATCGTCATTAGAAGGCCCTGAACGTTACAATTTACTATCATTTATGCGTCGGATCGAAAATCTACTCACAGGAGAAGTTCATACGATGCTCGAGACAGCAATATCCCATTGGAGACAATTCCGCTGGAGGCCGATGTATTGAATCTCGACTCAATTTGAGAGTTCCTTCGGCATTAGGAGGCCATGAACGTTACAATTAACTATCATTTTTGCATCGGATTCGAAAATCTAGACTTACAAGAGAACGACCATAAGGTGCCCGAGGCAGCATTAGAGCCTTGGAGACAAGTTGGCTGGAGGCCGATGTATTGAATATCGACGCAATTTGAGTGTTCCATCGTCATTAGGAGGCCCTAAACGTTACAATTAACTATACTTTTTGCGTCGGATTCGATAATCTAAACTCACAGGAGAACGACCATAAGGTGCCGAGGCAGCATTAGACCCTTGGAGACAAGTCGGCTGGAGGACGATGTATTGAATCTCGACGCAATTTGAGTGTCCCATTGTCATTACAAGGACCTAAACGTTACAATTAACTATCATTTTTGGTCGGATTCGATAATCTAAACTCACAGGAGAACGACCATAAGGTGCCCGAGGCAGCAATAGACCATCGGAGACAAGTCGGCTAGAGGCCGATGTATTGAATCTCGACGCAATTTGAGTGTCCCATCGTCATTAGAAGGCCCTGAACGTTACAATTAACTATAATTTTTGCGTCGGATTCGATAATCTAAACTCACAGGAGAACGACCATAGGGTGCCAGAGGCAGCATTAGACCCTTGGAGACAAGTCGGCTGGAGTACGATGTATTGACTCTCGACGCAATTTGAGAGTTCTATCGTCATCAGGAGGCGCTGAACGTTACTATTCTTTATCATTTTTGCGTCGGATTCCAAAATCTAGACTCACAGGAGAAGGATCATATGGTGCCCGAGGCAGCAACAGACCCTTGGAGAAAATCGGCTGGAGGAGGATATATTGAATCCCGACGCAATTTGAGTCTTCTATCGTCATTAGGAGGCGCTGAACGTTACAATTCACTATCATTTTTGCGTCGGATTCGAAAATCTAGACTCACAGGAGAAGGATCATATTGTGCCCGAGACAGCAATATCCCCTTGGAGTCAAGTCGGCTGGAGGACGATGTATTGAATCTCGACGCAATTTGAGTCTTCCATCGTCTTTACAAGGCCCTGAACGTTACAATTAACTATCAATTTTGCGTCGGATTCGAAAATCTAGACTCACAGGACAACGACCATAAAGTGCCCGAGGCAGCAATAGACCCTTGGGGACAAGTCGGCTGGAGGACGATGTATTGAATCTCGACGCAATTTGATAATTCCATCGTCATTAGGCGGCCCTGAACGTTACAATTAACTATCATTTTTGCGTCGGATTCGAAAATCTAGACTCACAAGAGAACGACCATAAAGTGCCCGAGGCAGCATTAGATCCTTGGAGACAAGTCGGCTGGTGGCCGATGTATTGAATCTCGACGCAATTTGAGTGTTCCATCGTCACTAGGAGGCCCTGAATGTTACAATTAACTATCAGTTTTTCGTCGGATTCGAAAATCTAGACTCACAGCACACGAACCATTTGGTGCCCGAGGCAGCAATATCCCCTTGGAGAAAATCGGCTGGAGGAGGATGTATTGAATCCCGACGAAATTTGAGTCTTCTATCGTCATTAGGAGGCGCTGAACGTTACAAATCGCTATCATTTTTGCGTCGGATTCGAAAATCTAGACTCTCAGGAGAAGGATCATATTGCGCCCGAGACAGCAATATCCCCTTGGAGACAAGTCGGCTGGAGGACGATGTATTGAATCTCGACGCAATTTGAGTGTCCCATCGTCATTAGGAGGCCCTAAACGTTGCAATTAACTATCATTTTTGCGTCGGATTCGATAATCTAAACTCACAGGGGAACGACCTTACGGTGCCCGAGGCAGCTATTGACCCTTGGAGACAAGTCGGTTGGAGGACGATGTATTGGATCACGACGCAAAATGAGTGTTTCATCGTCATTAGGAGGCCCTGAATGTTACAATTAACTATCAGTTTTTCGTCGGATTCGAAATTCTAAACTCACAGGAGAACGACCATAAGGTGCCCGAGGCAGCAATAGACCGTTGGAGACAAGTCGGCTGGAGGCCGATGTATTGAATCTCGACGCAATTTGAGTGTTCCATCGTCATTACAAGGCCCTGAACCGTACAATTAACTATCAGTTTCGCGTCGGATTCGAAAATCTACTCACTGGAGAAGTACATACGGTGCTCGAGACAGCAATATACCCCTTGGAGACAAATCGGCTGGAGGACGATGTATTGAATCTCGATGCAATTTGAATCTTCTATCGTCATTAGGAGGCGCTGAACGTTACAATTCACTATCATTTTTGCGTCGGATTCGAAAATCTAGACTCACAGGAGAAAGATCATATTGTGCCCGAGACAGCAATATCCCCTTGGAGACAAGTCGGCTGGAGGACGATGTATTGAATCTCGACGCAATTTGATTGTCCCATCGTCATTAGGAGGCCCTGAACGTTACAATTAACTATAATTTTTGCGTCGGATTCGATAATCTAAACTCACAGGAGAACGACCATAAGATGCCCGAGGCAGCATTAAACCCTTGGAGACAAGTCGGCTGGAGGACGATGTATTGAATCTCGACGCAATTTGAGTGACCCATCGTCATTAGAAGGCCCTGAACGTTACAATTAACTATCATTTATGCTTCGGATCGAAAATCTACTCACAGGAGAAGTTCATACGGTGCTCGAGACAGCAATATCCCCTTGGAGACAATTTCGCTGGAGGCCGATGTATTGAATCTCGACTCAATTTGAGAGTTCCTTCGGCATTAGGAGGCCATGAACGTTACAATTAACTATCATTTTTTCGTCGGATTCGAAAATCTAGACTTACAAGAGAACGACCATAAGGTGCCCGAGGCAGCATTAGACCCTTGGAGACAAGTTGGCTGGAGGCCGATGTATTGAATATCAACGCAATTTGAGTGTTCCATCGTCATTAGGAGGCCCTAAACGTTACAATTAACTATAATTTTTGCGTCGGATTCGATACTCTAAACTCACAGGAGAACGACCATAAGGTGCCGAGGCAGCATTAGACCCTTGGAGACAAGTCGGCTGGAGGACGATGTATTGAATCTCGACGCAATTTGAGTGTCCCATCGTCATAACAAGGCCCTAAACGTTACAATTAACTATCATTTTTGCGTCGGATTCGATAATCTAAACTCACAGGAGAACGACCATAAGGTGCCCGAGGCAGCAATAGACCCTTGGAGACAAGTCGGCTGGAGGCCGATGTATTGAATCTCGACGCAATTTGAGTGTTCCATCGTCATTAGAAGGCCCTGAACGTTACAATTAACTATCATTTTTGAGTCGGATACGAAAATCTAGACTCACAGGAGAACGACCATAAAGAGCCCGAGGCAGCATTAGACCCTTGGAGACAAGTCGGCTGGAGGACGATGTATTGGATCGCGACGCAATTTGAGTGTTCCATCGTCACTAGGAGGCCCTGAATGTTACAATTAACTATCAGTTTTTCGTCGGATTCGAAAATCTAGACTCACAGCAGACGAACCATTTGGTGCCCGAGGCAGCAATATCCCCTTGGAGAAAATCGGCTGGAGGAGGATGTATTGAATCCCGACGCAATTTGAGTCTTCTATTGTCATTAGGAGACGCTGAACGTTACAATTCGCTATCATTTTTGCGTCGTATTCGAAAATCTAGACTCACAGGAGAAGGATCATATTGCGCCCGAGACAGCAATATCCCCTTGGAGACAAGTCGGCTGGAGGACGATGTATTGAATCTCGACGCAATTTGAGTGTCCCATCGTCATTAGGAGGCCCTAAACGTTGCAATTAACTATCATTTTTGCGTCCGATTCGATAATCTAAACTCACAGGGGAACGACCTTACGGTGCCCGAGGCAGCTATTGACCCTTGGAGACAAGTCGGTTGGAGGACGATGTATTGGATCACGACGCAAAATGAGTGTTTCATCGTCATTAGGAGGCCCTGAATGTTACAATTAACTATCAGTTTTTCGTCGGATTCGAAATTCTAAACTCACAGGAGAACGACCATAAGGTGCCCGAGGCAGCAATAGACCGTTGGAGACAAGTCGGCTGGAGGCCGATGTTTTGAATCTCGACGCAATTTGAGTGTTCCATCGTCATTACAAGGCCCTGAACCGTACAATTAACTATCAGTTTCGCGTCGGATTCGAAAATCTAGACTCACAGGAGAACGACCATAAAGTGCCCGAGGCAGCATTAGACCCTTGGAGACAAGTCGGCTGGAGGACGATGTATTGGATCGCGACGCAATTTGAGTGTTCCATCGTCGTTGGGAGGCCCTGAATGTTACAATTAACTATCAGTTTTTCGTCGGATTCGAAAATCTAAACTCACAGGAGAACGACCATTAGGTGACCGAGGCAGCAATAGACCATTGGAGACAAGTCGGCTAGAGGCCGATGTATTGAATCTCGACGCAATTTGAGTGTCCCATCGTCATTAGAAGGCCCTGAACGTTACAATTAACCATCATTTATGCGTCGGATTCGAAAATCTACTCACAGGAGAAGTTCATACGGTGCTCGAGACAGCAATATCCCCTTGGAGACAATTCCGCTGGAGGCCGATGTATTGAATCTCGACGCAATTTGAGAGTTCCATCGGCATTAGGAGGCCATGAACGTTACAATTAACTATCATTTTTGCGTCGGATTCGAAAATCTAGACTTACAAGAGAACGACCATAGGGTGCCCGAGGCAGCATTAGACCCTTGGAGACAAGTCGGCTGGAGTACGATGTATTGAATCTCGACGCAATTTGAGAGTTCTGTCGTCATCAGGAGGCGCTCAACGTTACTATTCTTTATCATTTTTGCGTCGGATTCGAAAATCTAGACTCACAGGAGAAGGATCATATGGTGCCCGAGGCAGTAACAGACCCTTGGAGACAAGTCGGCTGGAGGAGGGTCTATTGAATCTCGACGCAATTTGAGTGTTCCATCGTCACTAGGAGGCCCTGAATGTTACAATTAACTATCAGTTTTTCGTCGGATTCGAAAATCTAGACTCACAGCAGACGAACCATTTGGTGCCCGAGGCAGCAATATCCCCTTGGAGAAAATCGGCTGGAGGAGGATGTATTGAATCCCGACGCAATTTGAGTCTTCTATTGTCATTAGGAGACGCTGAACGTTACAATTCGCTATCATTTTTGCGTCGGATTCGAAAATCTAGACTCACAGGAGAAGGATCATATTGCGCCCGAGACAGCATTATCCCCTTGGAGACAAGTCGGCTGGAGGACGATGTATTGAATCTCGACGCAATTTGAGTGTCCCATCGTCATTAGGAGGCCCTAAACGTTGCAATTAACTATCATTTTTGCGTCGGATTCGATAATCTAAACTCACAGAGGAACGACCTTACGGTGCCCGAGGCAGCTATTGATCCTTGGAGACAAGTCGGTTGGAGGACGATGTATTGGATCACGACGCAAAATGAGTGTTTCATCGTCATTAGGATGCCCTGAATGTTACAATTAACTATCAGTTTTTCGTCGGATTCGAAATTCTAAACTCACAGGAGAACGACCATAAGGTGCCCGAGGCAGCAATAGACCGTTGGAGACAAGTCGGCTGGAGGCCGATGTTTTGAATCTCGACGCAATTTGAGTGTTCCATCGTCATTACAAGGCATTGAACCGTACAATTAACTATCAGTTTCGCGTCGGATTCGAAAATCTACTCACTGGAGAAGTTCATACGGTGCTCGAGACAGCAATATACCCCTTGGAGACAAATCGGCTGGAGGACGATGTATTGAATCTCGACGCAATTTGAGTCTTCTATCGTCATTAGGATGCGCTGAACGTTACAATTCACTATCATTTTTATTCGGATTCGAAAATCTAGACTCACAGGAGAAAGATCAAATTGTGCCCGAGACAGCAATATCCCCTTGGAGACAAGTCGGCTGGAGGACGATATATTGAATCTCGACGCAATTTGATTGTCCCATCGTCATTAGGAGGCCCTGAACGTTACAATTAACTATAATTTTTGCGTCGGATTCGATAATCTAAACTCACAGGAGAACGACCATAAGGTGCCCGAGGCAGCATTAGACCCTTGGAGACAAGTCGGCTGGAGGACGATGTATTGAATCTCGACGCAATTTGAGTGACCCATCGTCATTAGAAGGCCCTGAACGTTACAATTAACTATCATTTATGCGTCGGATCGAAAATCTACTCACAGGAGAAGTTCATACGATGCTCGAGACAGCAATATCCCCTTGGAGACAATTCCGCTGGAGGCCGATGTATTGAATCTCGACTCAAGTTGAGAGTTCCTTCGGCATTAGGAGGCCATGAACGTTACAATTAACTATCCTTTTTGCGTCGGATTCGAAAATCTAGACTTACAAGAGAACGACCATAAGGTGCCCGAGGCAGCATTAGACCCTTGGAGACAAGTTGGCTGGAGGCCGATGTATTGAATATCGACGCAATTTGAGTGTTCCATCGTCATTAGGAGGCCCTAAACGTTACAATTAACTATAATTTTTGCGTCGGATTCGATAATCTAAACTCACAGGAGAACGACCTTAAGGTGCCGAGGCAGCGTTAGACCCTTGGAGACAAGTCGGCTGGAGGACGATGTATTGAATCTCGACGCAATTTGAGTGTCCCATCGTCATTACAAGGCCCTAAACGTTACAATTAACTATCATTTTTGCGTCGGATTCGATAATCTAAACTCACAGGAGAACGACCATAAGGTGCCCGAGGCAGCAATAGACCCTTGGAGACAAGTCGGCTGGAGGCCGATGTATTGAATCTCGACGCAATTTGAGTGTTCCATCGTCATTAGAAGGCCCTGAACGTTACAATTAACTATCATTTTTGCGTCGGATACGAAAATCTAGACTCACAGGAGAACGACCATAAAGTGCCCGAGGCAGCATTAGACCCTAGGAGACAAGTCGGCTGGAAGACGATGTATTGGATCGCGACGCAATTTGAGTGTTCCATCTTCGTTAGGAGGCCCTGAATGTTACAATTAACTATCAGTTTTTCGTCGGATTCGAAAATCTAAACTCACAGGAGAACGACCATTAGGTGACCGAGGCAGCAATAGACCATTGGAGACAAGTCGGCTAGAGGCCGATGTATTGAATCTCGACGCAATTTGAGTGTCCCATCGTCATTAGAAGGCCCTGAACGTTACAATTAACTATCATTTATGCGTCGGATTCGAAAATCTACTCACAGGAGAAGTTCATACGGTGCTCGAGACAGCAATATCCCCTTGGAGACAATTCCGCTGGAGGCCGATGTATTGAATCTCGACGCAATTTGAGAGTTCCATCGGCATTAGGAGGCCATGAACGTTACAATTAACTATTATTTTTGCGTCGGATTCGAAAATCTAGACTTACAAGAGAACGACCATAGGGTGCCCGAGGCAGCATTAGACCCTTGGAGACAAGTCGGCTGGAGTACGATGTATTGAATCTCGACGCAATTTGAGAGTTCTATCGTCATCAGGAGGCGCTGAACGTTACTATTCTTTATCATTTTTGCGTCGGATTCGAAAATCTAGACTCACAGGAGAAGGATCAAATGGTGCCCGAGGCAGCAACAGACCCTTGGAGACAAGTCGGCTGGAGGACGATGTATTGAATCTCGACGCAATTTGAGTGTCCCATCGTCATTACAAGGCCCTAAACGTTACAATTAACTATCATTTTTGCGTCGGATTCGATAATCTAAATTCACAGGAGAACGACAATAAGGTGCCCGAGGCAGCAACAGACCCTTGGAGACAAGTCGGCGGGAGGCCGATGTATTGAATCTCGACGCAATTTGAGTCTTCCATCGTCATTACAAGGCCCTGAACGTTACAATTAACTATCATTTTTGCGTCGGATTCGAAAATCTAGACTCACAGGACAACGACCATAAAGTGCCCGAGGCAGCAATAGACCCTTTGGGACAAGTCGGCTGGAGGACGATGTATTGAATCTCGACGCAATTTGATAATTCCATCGTCATTAGGCGGCCCTGAATGTTACAATTAACTATCATTTTTGCGTCGGATTCGAAAATCTAGACTCACAAGAGAACGACCATAAAGTGTCCGAGGCAGCATTAGATCCTTGGAGACAAGTAGGCTGGTGGCCGATGTATTGAATCTCGACGCAATTTGAGTGTTCCATCGTCACTAGGAGGCCCTGAATGTTACAATTAACTATCAGTTTTTCGTCGGATTCGAAATTCTAAACTCACAGGAGAACGACCATAAGGTGCCCGAGGCAGCAATAGACCGTTGGAGACAAGTCGGCTGGAGGCCGATGTATTGAATCTCGACGCAATTTGAGTGTTCCATCGTCATTACAAGGCCCTGAGCCGTACAATTAACTATCAGTTTCGCGTCGGATTCGAAAATCTACTCACAGGAGAAGTTCATACGGTGCTCGAGACAGCAATATACCCCTTCGAGACAAATCGGCTGGAGGACGATGTATTGAATCTCGACGCAATTTGAGTCTTCTATCGTCATTAGGAGGCGCTGAACGTTACAATTCACTATCATTTTTGCGTCGGATTCGAAAATGTAGACTCACAGGAGAAAGATCATATTGTGCCCGAGACAGCAATATCCCCTTGGAGACAAGTCGGCTGGAGGACGATGTATTGAATCTCGACGCACTTTGATTGTCCCATCGTCATTAGGAGGCCCTGAACGTTACAATTAACTATAATTTTTGCGTCGGATTCGATAATCTAAACTCACAGGAGAACGACCATAAGGTGCCCGAGGCAGCATTAGACCCTTGGAGACAAGTCGGCTGGAGGACGATGTATAGAATCTCGACGCAATTTGAGTGTCCCATCGTCATTACAAGGCCCTAAACGTAACAATTAACTATAATTTTTGCGTCGGATTCGATAATCTAAACTCACAGGAGAACGACCATAAGGTGCCCGAGGCAGCAATAGACCCTTGGAGACAAGTCGGCTGGAGGCCGATGTATTGAATCTCGACGCAATTTGAGTGTTCCATCGTCATTAGAAGGCCCTGAACGTTACAATTAACTATCATTTTTGCGTCGGATAAGAGAATCTAGACTCACAGGAGAACGACCATAAAGTGCCCGAGGCAGCTTTAGACCCTAGGAGACAAGTCGGCTGGAGGACGATGAATTGCATCGCGACGCAATTTGAGTGTTCCATCGACATTAGGAGGCCCTGAATGTTACAATTAACTATCAGTTTTTCGTCGGATTCGAAAATCTAAACTCACAGGAGAACGACCATTAGGTGACCGAGGCAGCAATAGACCATTGGAGACAAGTCGGCTAGAGGCCGATGTATTGAATCTCGACGCAATTTGAGTGTCCCATCGTCATTAGAAGGCCCTGAACGTTACAATTAACTATCATTTATGCGTCGCATTCGAAAATCTACTCACAGGAGAAGTTCATACGGTGCTCGAGACAGCAATATCCCCTTTGAGACAATTCCGCTGGAGGCCGATGTATTGAATCTCGACGCAATTTGAGTGTTCCATCGTCATTAGAAGGCCCTGAACGTTACAATTAACTATCATTTTTGCGTCGGATTCGAAAAGCTAGACTCACAGGAGAAGGATCATATGGTGCCCGAGGCAGCAACAGACCCTTGGAGACAAGTCGGCTGGAGGACGATGTATTGAATCTCGACGCAATTTGAGTGTCCCATCGTCATTACAAGGCCCTAAACGTTACAATTAACTATCATTTTTGCGTCGGATTCGATAATCTAAATTCACAGGAGAACGACCATAAAGTGCCCGAGGCAGCATTAGATCCTTGGAGACAAGTCGGCTGGTGGCCGATGTATTGAATCTCGACGCAATTTGAGTGTTCCATCGTCACTAGGACGCCCTGAATGTTACAATTAACTATCAGTTTTTCGTCGGATTCGAAAATCTAGACTCACAGCAGACGAATCATTTGGTGCCCAGGGCAGCAATATCCCCTTGGAGAAAATCGGCTGGAGGAGGATGTATTGAATCCCGACGCAATTTGAGTCTTCTATCGTCATTAGGAGGCGCTAAAGTTACAATTCACTATCATTTTTGCGTCGGATTCGAAAATCTAGACTCACAGGAGAAGGATCATATTGTGCCCGAGACAGCACTATCCCTTTGGAGACAAGTCGGCTGGAGGACGATGTATTGAATCTCGACGCAATTTGAGTGTCCCATCGTCATTAGGAGGCCCTAAACGTTGCAATTAACTATCATTTTTGCGTCGGATTCGATAATCTAAACTCACAGGGGAACGACCATACGGTGCCCGAGGCAGCTATTGACCCTTGGAGACAAGTCGGTTGGAGGACGATGTATTGGATCACGACGCAAAATGAGTGTTCCATCGTCATTAGGAGGCCCTGAATGTTACAATTAACTATCAGTTTTTCGTCGGATTCGAAATTCTAAACTCACAGGAGAACGACCATAAGGTGCCCGAGGCAGCAATAGACCGTTGGAGACAAGTCGGCTGGAGGCCGATGTATTGAATCTCGACGCAATTTGAGTGGTCCATCGTCATTACAAGGCCCTGAACCGTACAATTAACTATCAGTTTCGCGTCGGATTCGAAAATCTACTCACTGGAGAAGTTCATACGGTGCTCGAGATAGCAATATACCCCTTGGAGACAAATCGGCTGGAGGACGATGTATTGAATCTCGACGCAATTTGAGTCTTCTATCGTCATTAGGAGGCGCTGAACGTTACAATTCACTATCATTTTTGCGTCGGATTCGAAAATCTAGACTCACAGGAGAACGATAATATTGTGCCACAGAGAGCAATATCCCCTTGGAGACAAGTCGGCTGGAGGACGATGTATTGAATCTCGACGCAATTTGATTGTCCCATCGTCATTAGGAGGCCCTGAACGTTACAATTAACTATAATTTTTGCGTCGGATTCGATAATCTAAACTCACAGGAGAACGACCATAAGGTGCCCGAGGCAGCATTAGACCCTTGGAGACAAGTCGGCTGGAGGACGATGAATTGGATCGCGACGCAATTTGAGTGTTCCATCGACATTAGGAGGCCCTGAATGTTACAATTAACTATCAGTTTTTCGTCGGATTCGAAAATCTAAACTCACAGGAGAACGACCACTAGGTGACCGAGGCAGCAATAGACCATTGGAGACAAGTCGGCTAGAGGCCGATGTATTGAATCTCGACGCAATTTGAGTGTCCCATCGTCATTAGAAGGCCCTGAACGTTACAATTAACTATCATTTATGCGTCGCATTCGAAAATCTACTCACAGGAGAAGTTCATACGGTGCTCGAGACAGCAATATCCCCTTTGAGACAATTCCGCTGGAGGCCGATGTATTGAATCTCGACGCAATTTGAGTGTTCCATCGTCATTAGAAGGCCCTGAACGTTACAATTAACTATCATTTTTGCGTCGGATTCGAAAATCTAGACTCACAGGAGAAGGATCATATGGTGCCCGAGGCAGCAACAGACCCTTGGAGACAAGTCGGCTGGAGGACGATGTATTGAATCTCGACGCAATTTGAGTGTCCCATCGTCATTACAAGGCCCTAAACGTTACAATTAACTATCATTTTTGCGTCGGATAAGAGAATCTAGACTCACAGGAGAACGACCATAAAGTGCCCGAGGCAGCTTTAGACCCTAGGAGACAAGTCGGCTGGAGGACGATGAATTGCATCGCGACGCAATTTGAGTGTTCCATCGACATTAGGAGGCCCTGAATGTTACAATTAACTATCAGTTTTTCGTCGGATTCGAAAATCTAAACTCACAGGAGAACGACCATTAGGTGACCGAGGCAGCAATAGACCATTGGAGACAAGTCGGCTAGAGGCCGATGTATTGAATCTCGACGCAATTTGAGTGTCCCATCGTCATTAGAAGGCCCTGAACGTTACAATTAACTATCATTTATGCGTCGCATTCGAAAATCTACTCACAGGAGAAGTTCATACGGTGCTCGAGACAGCAATATCCCCTTTGAGACAATTCCGCTGGAGGCCGATGTATTGAATCTCGACGCAATTTGAGTGTTCCATCGTCATTAGAAGGCCCTGAACGTTACAATTAACTATCATTTTTGCGTCGGATTCGAAAAGCTAGACTCACAGGAGAAGGATCATATGGTGCCCGAGGCAGCAACAGACCCTTGGAGACAAGTCGGCTGGAGGACGATGTATTGAATCTCGACGCAATTTGAGTGTCCCATCGTCATTACAAGGCCCTAAACGTTACAATTAACTATCATTTTTGCGTCGGATTCGATAATCTAAATTCACAGGAGAACGACCATAAAGTGCCCGAGGCAGCATTAGATCCTTGGAGACAAGTCGGCTGGTGGCCGATGTATTGAATCTCGACGCAATTTGAGTGTTCCATCGTCACTAGGACGCCCTGAATGTTACAATTAACTATCAGTTTTTCGTCGGATTCGAAAATCTAGACTCACAGCAGACGAACCATTTTGTGCCCAGGGCAGCAATATCCCCTTGGAGAAAATCGGCTGGAGGAGGATGTATTGAATCCCGACGCAATTTGAGTCTTCTATCGTCATTAGGAGGCGCTAAAGTTACAATTCACTATCATTTTTGCGTCGGATTCGAAAATCTAGACTCACAGGAGAAGGATCATACTGTGCCCGAGACAGCAATATCCCTTTGGAGACAAGTCGGCTGGAGGACGATGTATTGAATCTCGACGCAATTTGAGTGTCCCATCGTCATTAGGAGGCCCTAAACGTTGCAATTAACTATCATTTTTGCGTCGGATTCGATAATCTAAACTCACAGGGGAACGACCATACGGTGCCCGAGGCAGCTATTGACCCTTGGAGACAAGTCGGTTGGAGGACGATGTATTGGATCACGACGCAAAATGAGTGTTCCATCGTCATTAGGAGGCCCTGAATGTTACAATTAACTATCAGTTTTTCGTCGGATTCGAAATTCTAAACTCACAGGAGAACGACCATAAGGTGCCCGAGGCAGCAATAGACCGTTGGAGACAAGTCGGCTGGAAGCCGATGTATTGAATCTCGACGCAATTTGAGTGGTCCATCGTCATTACAAGGCCCTGAACCGTACAATTAACTATCAGTTTCGCGTCGGATTCGAAAATCTACTCACTGGAGAAGTTCATACGGTGCTCGAGATAGCAATATACCCCTTGGAGACAAATCGGCTGGAGGACGATGTATTGAATCTCGACGCAATTTGAGTCTTCTATCGTCATTAGGAGGCGCTGAACGTTACAATTCACTATCATTTTTGCGTCGGATTCGAAAATCTAGACTCACAGGAGAACGATAATATTGTGCCCGAGAGAGCAATATCCCCTTGGAGACAAGTCGGCTGGAGGACGATGTATTGAATCTCGACGCAATTTGATTGTCCCATCGTCATTAGGAGGCCCTGAACGTTACAATTAACTATAATTTTTGCGTCGGATTCGATAATCTAAACTCACAGGAGAACGACCATAAGGTGCCCGAGGCAGCATTAGACCCTTGGAGACAAGTCGGCTGGAGGACGATGAATTGGATCGCGACGCAATTTGAGTGTTCCATCGACATTAGGAGGCCCTGAATGTTACAATTAACTATCAGTTTTTCGTCGGATTCGAAAATCTAAACTCACAGGAGAACGACCACTAGGTGACCGAGGCAGCAATAGACCATTGGAGACAAGTCGGCTAGAGGCCGATGTATTGAATCTCGACGCAATTTGAGTGTCCCATCGTCATTAGAAGGCCCTGAACGTTACAATTAACTATCATTTATGCGTCGCATTCGAAAATCTACTCACAGGAGAAGTTCATACGGTGCTCGAGACAGCAATATCCCCTTTGAGACAATTCCGCTGGAGGCCGATGTATTGAATCTCGACGCAATTTGAGTGTTCCATCGTCATTAGAAGGCCCTGAACGTTACAATTAACTATCATTTTTGCGTCGGATTCGAAAATCTAGGCTCACAGGAGAAGGATCATATGGTGCCCGAGGCAGCAACAGACCCTTGGAGACAAGTCGGCTGGAGGACGATGTATTGAATCTCGACGCAATTTGAGTGTCCCATCTTCATTACAAGGCCCTAAACGT